>NC_045428.1:584411038-584711038 GCF_902635505.1 Sarcophilus harrisii
ATAAAGTAGAAGTAGAAAGTCCTTTATATTAATCCCAAATTGACTTCCTGAGAAATTTACCCATTGGTCCTGGTTTTGCTCCCTAGAAGTACTAAGAATACATTTAATCCCCCTTTTCACATTAAAAAATATTCAAGTTTTAGAAAACCACCGTTTCTCCCAGAATCCTTAAGTCTCTTCTTCTTTAATACTTTCCGCAGTTCTTCATATGTTACAGTCTGGGGCATATTTAGCATCGTAATCATTTCTTCTGGATAAGTTTGCATTTATTTCATTTTCTTCCTAAATCTGAATACAATGCTCCCAACATCGTGCTGAGTCCATATTCAAAGGATGATTGCTTCTTTCATTCTGGACATCATATCTTTTTTCCATTAAAGCTTTTTATTTTCAAAATATATGCATGGATAATTTTTCAACATTGACCCTTGCAAAACCTTGTGCTCCAACTCCCCCCCTTCTCCAATTCCCCTAGATGGTAAGTAATCCAATATATGGACATCATATTTAATGTCAACTAAGATCCAGTGCACTCTTGGGCTGGAATAACATGCTATTGAATTATATCGAGCTTGCTGTCCGTGAAAACTCCTGAGTACTTTTAATGTAACCTGTTATATCCATACCTTTCCCTCCTCCCCTGTTAGGGCAGATGACTTCTTGTATCTAAACTCAGGGTTTGCATCTTGTATGAGGCAAAATGGATCTAGAGGCTAATAGATCAATGAAAACAGAAAAAAAAAAAACAATCTGAATTTAGACATTATCCTTGACTCATATCCTTGCGAGTGAAGGCAAGTCACTTAATTTCCCAGAGGCCCTAGCAACTCCCTAAGATCAGAAATTAAAAAGAACTGACAATTGGCACTGGTGGAAGGTTTTTCCATACTGAAAGTTCCTCAAGTGAATGACATCACAAATCTAGACCTAAATAATCTTCAACTCATCATCCTAGTCTGTTATGACTTTTGTTGATTGCAATATTCTTCTTACCTATAAATATCTTATCAATATCATCTTATCTATAAATTTAATAAGTATGCCATCTGTATTGTTGTTCAAATCCTTGAATCTTGAATAGATCAGAGCCCATGGGCAATGTACCAGAGGTCTCTCTCCCAATGACAACTACTCATTCATCACTATTCCTTAAGTCCCAGCAGTCAACCAGTTCAGAGATCATCTAATCCCACTATTACACATCTCTCCGTCTTGTGGATAAGGTTATCATGAAACTTCACTGAAAGCAAGATCCATATACTCTCACCCATTGGGTTTCCTCTGTACTTTGGGGCTCTCCAGGACAAACCTCCTTAAACTATGGGTTGTGATCCCATTATGGGGTCATAGAATTGAAAAGTAGAGATTGTGCAATTATGGTTTATTATTAGAAATGTTTGATTTTTATACTTATTTTATAGATCTGTCTATCCAGAGTAGCATAAAAATTTCTCAGGTGAAAAGAGGTTGAGAGTGGAAAACATTTTAAAAGCCCTGCTTTAGGGGACTATGTAAACTAACTGAGAAAGGAGATCTTATCCTCTAAAGCTCTTGATTCCCTTGCCCTCACAGTTCCTTACAAAGGACATTGTGTGCGATGGGATCTTCCAATGTAGTCCCACTAATTTCCAACAGCCACGACTTCTAGAAAAATGCCCTCCAGGAACTGCCATGAAAAGCCCAGCTCACTGGCAGGAAATCCAGACAGTCATGTAAAATATGATAAAATATGCAGGACTCGAGCAAGGGAAAGCAGCGAGCCAAGCCTCTGGATTTGGATGCTTTGAAAAAGTGGATAGAATATTTTACATCGGGGGATATGTTTCAAATGTATCTGAATATGGTTTCTGGGGGAAGGGACAGTTAATACCAGCTCCTTGAATCCTGGGGCTCTTTCTTGCTTGGGTTAGCCCTCACTGAGAACCCAGGGAGCAGACAGTCAAGTAGAGATCTTTTCAAATGTATGTGTCTGATGGATTTGATGACCTTTGAAATTCCACGGATCTCTTTGGAAAGAGTGCATCATATTATTCTTTTTTTTCTGAGACAATTGGGATTAAATGACTTTCCCAGGGTCACACAGCTGGGAAGTATTAAGTGTCTGAGGCCAGATTTGAACTCAGGTCCTCCTGACTTCAGCCACCTAGCTGCCCCTGCACCATACTATGTTAAACTGGACATATTTGGTGCTAAAATAGCCTTACGTAGTCTCCTTCCATCTACCAATAAATCCATGTAGCCCTTCCCTTAAACATTTCCAATAAAAGGACTAAGTGTTTTGAGCACTAACCACCTCAACTGATTCTTCTGCAAATCCCCTTTTGGTACCAGCCATGACCCTAACAACGGACCCATCTTGCCTTGCACATGTACATGCATTCATGCTCAAGAGAAACATAAACTAGATGGCCTGAGGCAGCCCTCCCCCCACAGTAACTGCTTCAAAATTCACTCCAGGTTAAAGCAATTTTTGACCTTCACCTGTTTGGACTTTTGCAGATTGCTTAAAGCAGCAGAACATTTGTTCTGGAAAAAGAGAACACTTAGGGGAGCACACGGCACTTACATTCAGATATTGAGAGGCAGCATCATCTAGGTGATGGGGTATTAGATTTGGAGTTTGGTTGATGAACATTTTCAAAAAGGACTGAAATGAAATCACTATGTTAGAATTAAGTTAGAGTGTGTCTGACTGTGGCTGATCAGACCAATACTAATGCTCTGCCACAGTCAGATACGAATAGTCCACATGAACATTTAAAACCTTGGATTCATATATTGACTGTACCACTCACAGGTTGTATGACCCTGAGAAAGTCATTTCACCTTTATGCACCTCAACTTCCCCATTTGTAAAATCAGAGCGATGGACTTGATACTTCTAATTTCCTTTTCAGTCCTATAATATGGAGGAATAATTAGATTATTCTGTTAACCTAATAGTCTACAGTATGGTATAGATGATAGAGAGTTCTGGACTTGAAATTAGGAAAAAACAAGTTCAAATCCTGCTTCAGACACTTAGTACCTCCATGATTCTGGGAAGGTCACTCACTCAGCCTCAGTTTCCTTAGCTGTAAAATGAGAGTCCTGACCTCCAACTATAAATCTAGGAACCTGCCCTTGTATGATCTAATAATGAACAGAAGTTGTAAAGAGGCAAATTTAGGCTTGATATTAAGAAAACTTCCTAGGCTGTAGACAGAGCTAGACTGGGCTGCCTCTAGTGACATGAACGTTCTCCCCAGGGAATCTCCTAGACAAAGTCTGGATGCTCATTTGGCTGTGGAAGGCATTCTGGCTTCCTAATGGCTATGAGGACTAATTTGGTTCTGAGATTGTTTCAATCACTCTGTAGCCTTTTCCTCACCCACTGGGACCCCTAGCCAGGCTATTCACCCTAAGGGAGAAGCTCAGTGAAAACCCAAGAGGAATCTGGTAAATAATGGCCCAGTGAGTTAGAAGATCTCTGCTCCAATCCCAATTCTCATTAGCTGTGGGACTTTGGGCAAATCCCTTATTTTCTCTTGGCCTCAGTTTCCCATCTGTGGAACAAAAGAGCCATACTAGCTGGTCCCTTCCAGCTTTAAATTCTTAGATGCTAGAATAGTATGAAAATCGAGATCAGCCTAAGGGGAGCCCAGAAAACATAATTCATGAACTAACACCTCCTCCTCCTACAAACACTCTGCATGGCTCACCTCCAGCCCAGGACTTGAGGGAGAGTAGGAAAATTGGAAAATTGATCGGGCATAAGGCACCCTTGGAGAAAATCAACCATGATAGATCCTGACAAGTTAATTATCTTGTTTTCTGAGCAGCTTTGCAGGAAGATACTCCCAGGGAGCCTCGCCTACTGCTCATCCCTCTCCTAGGGGGTACAAGTTTACTCAGAAAGGACCATTTATCCTCTAACCCAATTCACACATCCTCCCAAGGCTCCCCATTCACCCACTGATGCTCCAAGTTTGAGATAATAGGTCAGGTCGAAATGAACAAATTATATACCAGAGAAGTCTCCCTCAGTTCTCTCCTGCAAAGTTGTCATTGGAGGAAAGCTGATTTTTGGTCTCTTGGGGCACCTTTATCACTGAACTCTTCTGTCCTGTTCCAGTGCTTTCTGATTTTTCCTTACCCTTCAGCCACACCATCCTCCAGCTCCTAAAACCAAACTTTGTCTCATTCCCTCACAAATTGTCCTCTGCTTAACCTCTAATTCTTACTAAGATGTAAGTGGCTAACAGCTTAATATGTTATTGCTTTCAGGTAACATTTTTAACAGGGGAACCAATGAGTGATGAGAGAGCGAAATAGGGTAATAATAGAGTAGTTTTTCCAAAAGCTTGAAGGAAAAGGAAATTCTTCAGGCGGGAGAAGTATGTCTAAAGAAATTATTCGGTTTAATGGAAAAAACACCAACTTTGAGCCTGAGTTTCTATTTTGGTTTGGCTATTCACAACCTGTGTGACATAAGACAGTTTACTCTCCCATTTTCTGAATCTCAATTTCCTCATTCATAAAATGAAAGGGGCGAATGTTTTATCTTTAGCACCTATCACAGAGTCAGGCATACAGCAGGCATTTAATAAAGGCTTGCTGATGGATCAATAAGGAGCCCTCCAGCTATGAACCAAAATGAGTCAGGAACATTCCTTTTGGGGATGTGTATATAGGGATGTGTATGCATATGTATACACGTGTGTTCATTTGTCATATGTATGTATTGGGAAGGGATCATTAAATTCCCATTTATTAATTCCCAATTATTAAATTCCCAAATAATGGGATCATTGTTTAAAGGGGGTGTTGGGTACCCCAGTAGAATTGTTCCTCTTCTCCCAAAGTCAGAGACAAAGGAAAGTCTGGTGTTTGTTTGGAAAATTGAGAAGGGAGATAACTGATTCCTAAATAGAGATTTTTCTGTCTAAGTGTAATGGTCAAGGAAGAAGAGAGCTCCTCCTGTCCCCAAAATTCTCCACCTCCTTCATCAAACCCAGGCTAGAGTCTAAATACAAGGTACAGAACGATGTCCAAACATCTAATGGAGGAAGGGGATAGTTCCACTTTAACATGAAAATGTAAAGTCTATAAAAAAGGTAAATTGATTCAATATCCAGACCCAGGGTAGGATTCATGGTATCCTAGAATGGAAAATCTGGAACTGAAAGGGACTTCAGAACCCATTTTATCCACCCCCTTCTTTTTGCAGAGGGAAAAACTGAGGCACAGTAAAGCTTAGAATCATGAGATAAGTCTAGAGATAGAGGATCCTAGAGATGGAATTCACGATGGGCCTGGGTCTCAGTTTCCTGACTTGTCCCCACCAGACCCCTGACCCCGGTTGTTGCTTGTCCATCATCCACACAAAGCCTCCACTCCCGGATTAGGTCCCAGACTCCTAAAAGTTCGGACAGTTTGTGGCTCTCCGGCCCTAGCAGCTCACTCACCGTCAATCCCAAGCACCTCCTTACTCTTGTTCTCCAGGCACGGCTCGAACTGGTCGATGATATTCAGGCAGTACTCCTTGGTCACATCCGTCATCTGGAAGACAGCCACATAACCGTCAGTCCACTTAAGGCTTGCGGGCCTCCACCCATCACCAGCTCCTTCACAGCCTCTTACCCGGGTCCCTCATCGCTCCCATTCTGTTACTGTGATGCTGTTGGGATCACCAGCCTTGGGTCACCTTGCCAAATGCTCTGGGAGAGAGGGGATCACAGCCAGCCCTTGCCCCTTCTTCTCCTTGACCCTTGAAGCCCATTTCCCTGAAAGGCTCAGCAGTTTGAGCCATGGGGCAGAGCCAGGCGGAAGTCAAGAGATCCAGAGATTAATTACCTATATCTATAAGCCTGACTGGTTTTAGAGAGACAAGTAATGAATCAGAGCCAGGGGCTTTGCAAAGAAGAAGAGAATTTATAATAATTAGTCAGGTAGTACCAGCTTAGGAGAAAAGAAAGAAGTGGCTAAGTTTTGATCATACGCCTTTTAATATATGGGAGTATGGAGTCAGGCCCTTTGATCAAAGGACTTATTATCAATTCGTAGAAACTCACTGAGAGGCTGGGCTAATCCTGGGCAAGAGGGGAGAGAAAAATAATTTTCCTAACTTTTAAACACAGTGGGTAGATAGAGAAATTCTCCAGTTGTGTTGCTTTAGCTATAGAGAAATTTCAGTGAAGCTGTGAGAACTCTCTATACCTCAGTTTACCCATATGTATCAGGAGGGTAGAGAAGAAAATCACAGAATATCAAAATCAGAAGGGATTTTGGCAGTCATTTAGTTCAATACCTTCATTCCAGAGATGATGGAACTGAGAAGGCAAACAACATATCCAATGTCACACTGACAGCAAAAGGCAGTTAGGACTTGGGTTCAAATCCTAGCTCTACTATTTAAAATCTCTTTGGACCTCAGTTTCCACAGCTAAAAAAAGAGAAGTCCTATTCTTCCTCCCCACTCCCAATCCTATTCCATGTTTTAAGATCATTTCCAACTCTGACACTCTTCTCTTCTAAAATCCCTCCCAGCTCTGAAATCTATAACAGCTAATGACAGTAGCTAGCATTTACATGGCCCATTAAGCTTTGCAAAATGCTTTACATATTTTATCTCAATTGATCCTAACAACCCTGTGAGGTGGATGCTTAATATCCTAATTTTACATTGGAGGAAACTGAGGCAAAATATTGTTAAGTGGCTTGCTCAGGAACACTCAACTAATGTTTCAGTGAGGTCTCCCTCAGTTCTGACTGAAGATCAATCTTATATCCTAAAACTCTATAATCTAAATGGGTTAACTCATCCTTAAGGACCCACTTGTATGGATGTCCTTGTATGGAGGAAGATGTCCCTCCCAGGAGAGAAACACGGAAATTTTTTCAGATCAGGACCCTTGAGAGACAAGTCTAGGAGTTTCAGTAAAAGTCCCCTGGCTCCTTCCCCAGACTGGGCTCTGGGCTCATCCTGTGGACCAGAAGCCCTGGCCGGACATGTAGCCCAAGAGCTGGGTGTCAGTTGTGATTATTCTAGTGCATTACTTTCTTACAGCTAGAGTTCATTTTCTCTCTCTTGACAAGTAAAGGAATCAATAGCTCAGTTAGACATTAACAGGGCCTTGTTGCTCTGAAAAGACAACTGTTCCTTGCTCCTTAACAGACAGGGCCAATGGGCTGTCAAGGATCAGGAACAGGAGAAGAATAGAGAATCAGCAGAGTTAGGGAGGGATCTGGTCTCTGTTCCAAGCCTCTCCTGCCCCTGTCCTTTCTTTCTGAACGGCTCTCCTTGAGTCCTAGAGAAGGAATTATTATCCCTTTCCCATCCCTTCAAATCCTCTGCCCTAAAACCCTTTGATAACCTTAGAGTCTCTATTCCACCCCAAACCCTCCTTTCAATCCCAGAAAATGAGGACTTCCATGGAAGGAGGAAAGAGAAGGGTTTAGGACAACAGGGAAGTGACCCTTCTTTCCCCTGATGGGAATGAGCTTAGGGAACTCATTACCCCCAAGAAAATACCGGAAATAGAAACAGGGTTAAGAAGAGATTAGATAACCTAACAGCCAGTATTAGCACCTGCCTTTTTTCCTAAGCTCCTTCCATCCCTAAGAAGTTCCATCAGCATTGTTCTTGCAGAAAAAGAAAAAAAAAAACTCCATTAATTTATTCAGGGATGCTTAGTGTCACAACCATAGCCAAGGTGGGGCAGGTGGAACTTTGTGGCAAGGTCCAACATGTGGTTAAGAGGCTTTTAAAGCATTTATTAAACTCTTACAATTTTTCCACCCTGAGGCAAACAAGGTTAAGTAACTTTCTCAGGCTCATTAGTAAGTGTTTGAGGCCACATTTGAACTCAGTTTTTCCTGACTTCAGACCCTCCAATCCAGCCATTACCCTCCTAGACACTGGGAAGAAGCAGGTACCTATTTGTTTTTCTATCTGGTAGGCCGATGGTTCTGTCTGATTAGAGCCATGACTTGGAGTTCACCTCTAGGAGGAAGGGCTCGAACCCGTGAGTGTCCCACCTTTCTCCAACTTCCAAGGCTCAGCAGGCACTGTGCCAGGATAGGGTGGTGGGTAGGGAAGACATCAGAAAACCAAGAAACCTGAGGCAGAGAGAGACCTCTGATCCTTCTGCTTCCCTATACACCCCCCCTCATCCCCAAAAGCGTTCTTAACCTAGAGTCTATAAATTAAAAAAAAAAAACTTTTTGAGAACTATATTTCCAATTGATTTCTTCTGCATTTTATTTTATGTATTTTATTTTATACATTTTAAAAACATGAATCCAAGAACGTGTCAACTAGGCTACCAAAGGATCCAGGACACAAAGACCATGAACTCTTACCCTAAAGCATCCCAATGGACTCTAAAATCTCACCAGTGCTTTCTTTAAAGGAGATAATTTTGCTCTGGATAAAAGTATCACCGGAAGGAGCAACCACTGAGAGGGAACTGACTAAGCAGCTAGAAAACAAGCCCTCCTGTCACAGGTTCTCATGAATATGGAGCCTGAGTCAGAACCGTGTGAGGACCAGGTGAGAACTAGTCCTGCATCCTCACGGCATCAAGAGGTTTCAGGAGTGCCAGGATTTTGACCCAGGCTCTTTCACTCAGAGATATTGGCCAAGGGAGGTTTAAAGAGAGAGCTTCTCTAGCTGCTCCTGGCTCAGTGGAGCTCCTGAAGCTACTCTGCCTCTGGGAGGGATCGAGGACTTCGACTTTTCCATAAAAAGGCTGAAAAGTACAAAGAATTCCAGCGACGTTTGACAGGGACTCCTTTTGAAGAGCAATTCATGAAATAAAAATGAAGCTGAGAACCAGTCGGTGGTGGGAAAGCCAGAGAGATTTGGGATAACGACTTAATTGGCACTTCCCTCTGGGTTTGGGGCCCGTTAAGATTTAATGGAAGGGAGCCCATCTGCAGTGAGGAAGGTCTGTTCTACTCCCGTATACAAGCCTCAGGGGGAGCAGAACAATGGGTCTGGGTCTTCTCCAGAGTATAACAAGCATGGGGGTCAGGAGACAAGACAAATGGCTGCTTCTCAGATGCTGCTGCTCGAATCGGTCATCAATCTGCAGCACATCCAGGCAGCAAACTCCCCCAGTGTGCTGGGAGATGCGTTCCCTGCTTGTTCCCTGACAGTCCATAAATAATCAGAAATAGCATGTTGGGAGCTCCAGGGAGACGCCATATTGGATCAGCGAACTTGCAAACTCCTACCATAAACTCCTACCCTACAGCGGGCTCTCAGCTCCATATACTATGGCTTTACCCCAACCCCATTCACTGGGATGGACCTCCATCTGTGGGGGTTAACACCTGGGGCAGGAGCCTCTGACTGGCATCCACCAAAGATGCCAGTAGCCTTGGGTTCTAGTTCAAAGTCTGCCCTTCTTTTGCTCAATGACCTTGCTTCCCTCTTTTTCCACATGAACCGACTTCCTGCTGAAATTGCTTTTCATAGTAGGGATGGGAGACTATTATCCAGGAAGCCCATAGGAAGTACTCTCTGCTCCTGGGAACCTTCTGAAGGAGGATGGAGTGGAGAGCTCCTCCATCCTTGGGTTGCTCTCCCTTTGACTTATTCATCACTTTGTGGTTTGCCAGCTACTGCCTACTTCTCCCATCGGATCTCAAGCTCTTTGAGGACGGGAACCATCTTTCTAGTTCAATCTCCTTGTTTTCTGACCTCAGGAGAGAGAAGTGACTTGTCCCACAGCCCAGAGAGGGAGGGGCGGAGCTTCAAAGTTAATAGGGAAAATTAAGTTACTGGACATCAGAGTCAAGATCCCAAAAGAGTTTGAAAAATTAGACTCTTACAGACTCTGTAGTTGGGATTGATGTACACATGTGTTCAAGACCTGCTCTTTCAAGGACAGGATGAAGGAGGCGTGGTTAGGCAGCAATTTGTCTGAAAAATATCGGGGGGGGGGGGGGGGGGGCGGGGGGGGGGGGGGGGGGGGGGGGGGGGGGGTTCAATCCTATTAATTCCAGTGCCTTTGCAGGGTTCATTTGTATAGCTTGTATTTGTTTGCATGTTGTTTCCCCAATTCGATTGCCCCCCTTTTGAGGGCAGGGAATTATTTTTGCCTCTTGTATCTCCATTGCCTAGCACAATTCCAGGTGTATATATAATGGGTGCTTGCTAAATGTTTCCTGATTGATTGATCACAAACTATGTGTCAGCAGTCCAAATATTTTTTAAAAAGCAATGGGAATTTGGTTTGCCTTAAGAAATACAGAACTCCAAGGAATAAAGAGGTAAAGATCTGCCAGGGTTGGATCAGACTGGGGGATTGTGTTCAGTTAGGAGATCCATATTTAAGGGAGGACAGTGATAATCTGGAGTGTCCAGAGGAAGGTGAAGAGGTTTCATAATGGAAGGAACTCTCTAGAGAAGACTCAAGGGGGGGGACCGGAGATCCGGCTTCAAGAATCTGAAAGACTGTGAGAAGGATAAAGGATTAGCTCTAGCAGAATTAGAAGCAATGGGTGGGAGGAGAAGGAGCAGATTTCACCTGAATGTCAGGAAAAACTTTCTACCAGTTCAAGCCATTCCCAGGTGAAAGGGGAAGCCTTAGGAAGTGGCTCTGCCTGTTTGGAGGTCTTCAAACAGTGCTTGGATGACCATTTATCTGGATGGTAGGGTAGGGATTCTACTCTAATTACTGCCCTGGGTGACCTAGATGCCCTCTGGGCTGCCTTTCAAGTCTGGGACTCTGTGATCTCATGTCAGGACCAGAACGTTGATCCCCTGAAAAGGTGATTGAGTGATTTCTCAACTGGCCCATGCTGCTCTCTCCTCTATAACTGGCCTGGCTGCCAAGGATTCTGGGAGGATGGAACTACTTTAATGGATAGGAAAAGAGAGTGATTCTAGTGCAAGGGAGCTGCATTATTGACTATCATCATTATTGGTCTCTTATGGTGATTTTCATTGTAGTGAAAACTCTCCCTTCCTTCCTTCCTCCCTTCTTTCCTGCCCTTGCTTTTTCCCTTTTTTCCTCCCTCCTTTTCTCCCTCCCTTTTCTCTCCTTTCCTCTTTTCCTCTTCCTTCCTTCCTTCCTTCCTTCCATCCTTCCTTCCTTCCTTCCTCCCTTCCTTCCTTCCTTCCTTCCCCCTCCCTCCCTCCAATATAACTGCTTTCTTTTGTAATCCTGTGTATTTTATTTTGTGCATTTAAAAACAAGATTCAGAGAGTCTAAAAACTTCACCAGACTACTCATGAGGTCCATGGCACATGCCTGCCAACACATACACAAGCACACACACAGACACACACACAGAAAACCCCTGCTCCCAGGGCTCAGCCCACTGCCAAAGGTGCTAATTATCTGAATCATGACCCCACAATGATTCTTCAAGGACAAGATTGCCTCTAGGGTGAAAATAAACTCCTTTGCTTATATCAAAAGAACCTCAAAGGCGATCCAATTCACCCCCTTTCTGTTTTACAGAGAAGGTAACTGAGGCCAGAGAGGATAATTTGCCTTTAAAGCCCTTCTCAAGACAGCTCCATGGCCCTCCCAGGCTTGCTGCAATCACTCCATTTCTCTGTTACCTACACCACTGGCCACCAACCTAGTCCTTCCTGCTGTGCCCTACAGCTCCCACCTCTAAGAACAGGCTATAACCTCAGTTCCATAATGCCCTCTCTCCTCACCCCTGTCTCTCCGAATTCCCAGTTTCCCTCAGGACTCATCTTACATGAGGGTTTTCCTGATCATTTGATCCTTGGTGATTAGTGCCTTCCCCCTCCCAATATTTGGGTCTGTACTCCTTGATCTTTTATATATCTTTGTTTCATCTCTTTAGAATGTAGAAATTAATTATATTTTATTTATAATTATTTTATATATATATATATATATATGTATATAATTAGTTTCATCTCTTTATAATGTAAAAAAAAAATAGTTCCTTGAGGGCAGAAACTATTATTTTTGTCTTTTTTTAGCTCAGCAGTGAGCACAGCGCTTGGGATTTCGTAAGTGCTTGGTAAATTCAGGTTTCCACCATGTTCTTGCCATCAGGATGGGCCAGGACCCCAGGGCAATCTCATGGAGAAGCTCAAGACAGTTATCCATGTTCTAGAATGATGCATCAGGGTATGATGTTCAATTGGGATCCGTGACATAATTATCTCTGAGCGAGTGGGAGCCTATGTTGGGGAGACACCTGGACCCTGCAGCCAGAGATGACCCTGGTGGGTATTATCTATGCCCTGTAGCTATACTCTATGTATCTATCTATAAAATGGGACAGTCACGCCCTGGTGGTTCAGAGCTTCTGGGTCACACAAAGTGCTGGGCAAAGCCAGGTGCCCACTGAGACCTAGTGCTAATAGCTGTCTCTCCTGCCCTTCCTCCCTTGTCCCCCGGGATTGTGGGGTTCCTGATGTCAGCCTGGGCACTGGGCACCGAGCTGCCTAAAATCTTCCCCGTTATCCTCCTGTGCCCGATCTCACCAGCTAAACCGGGCTCCCCGGGACAGAGGATTTCTGGCTCCTGCTCTTCCAGAGAGCTGAGAAGGCAATTCCAGCTCCATAAATGTTTGTTTTCAGCAAGCATTTTATTGATCAAACACTCTGGGCAGCGGCACAGGCTGGACCAGAAGTCAGGGAAATCTGATTGAGGATCCCAGCTCTGATACTTCCCATCAAATAGCCTTCAGCAGGAGCCCCTTCCAAGCTCTCCTCACGGCCAGAACATTTCAGATGAGACTGCCTTCCAGGAACACTGTGTAGGTCTCGTATGGACCCCGTTATTTATATGATTGTCTCCCTTAGATGATGAGCTCTCAGAGGATAGAGACTTTTTTTACCTTTCTTTTCATCATCAGATCTTAAAATAGTCTGGCATATAGTAAGTGCCTAATAAATGCTTATTTCCTGATGAACTTCCCTGTGCCCAGTGGGATCAAAGATCTAGAGGAAAAAACCTCAGAAGTCATTTAGCTCAACTCCCTCGTTTTATAGCTGGGGAAACTGAGGTTCAAAGACTTAGGTGACTTAGGATGATAGGATGCAAGGGGCTTCAGAAGCCATTTAGTCCAAAGCCCTCATTTTAGAGCTGAGGAAATAGCAGACTAGAGATGTGAAGAGACTGTTTCCTCTCATTCCTTCCCCAGGCTCTCCCCTTCTCTCTTCCCAGGTTCTTTTCTCCCTGTGCCCCTTGCTAGGCTTTCCCTGCCCCTTCTCAGGCTCTCCCTTTCCCAGAGTCTCCCATCCCTTTCCTCTTCCTACACTCTCCCCTCCCCCTTCCTTCTCCCCCTACCCCTTCCTAGACTGTCCCCTTCTTTCCCCTTCCCGAAATTCTCCCCCTTCCCCTTCTCCTTCCCAGACTCTCCCTGTCCCTTCCCAGACTGACCCTTTCCCAGACTCTCCCTTTCCCCCTCCCTTTCTCAGACTCTCCCTCCCTCTTCCCTTTCCCAGACTCTCCCCTCCCCCTTCCCACATTCTCCCTCCCCCTTCTCTTTCCTAGACTCTCCCCTCCCCTTCCCATCCCCTCTCCTGACCCCTCCCAGACTCTCCCCTCCCCTGTCTCTTCTCAGGTTCCCCTTCTCCTCCCACCAAACCCCTGCTCACCTTCTGCTCCACTTCCAGGAAACGCTTCAAATCCTCTGTGTCCAAGTGGTCCTTGTGGTTGCTGTAGGTGAGCATGAGCAGGTAGAGATCTCGGCGGGTGGACATCATCTTGTAAAAGGCGCAGAACTCATCAAAGCCCAGAGTACCCTGGTTGTCATCTGTGTCAGCCTCCTGGAATGCAAAGAGCCGCCTTGGGCCTGAGCCTGCAGGGTCTCAGCCTCCCCTCCCTCTCCCCCCACTCTGACTTCATTATTCAATACTGGATGGGAAGGTCTCTATGCCCCCCTCCAGTCTAAGTATTGTGCTCTTGTGGCTTGTCCTAGATCAACCTCAAAATGGTGTAACAGCTAAGAGATGAGGGAGTTTGGAGAAAAGTATAGAGGAAGCTTCCATGAGAAGGGTGAGTTTGAGTGGTCTTGGAAAATGGGTACTAGAAGTGGGGACAGAAGACATTGGTGGGAGGGAAGGAAGAGCAATTGCCTTATGGGAATAAGGGAGATGTAAGGACAAATTTTCTCCAGGAATATTAAGGGGGGAGAAAGAGAGACAGAGTCAGAGACAGACAGAGACAAAGAAAAAGAGAGGGAGGGGAAGCAGAGTGTGATTCTGGTACAAAAACAAAATGTATCAATAAAACTTTCATTAAAATTAAAAAACAAATGGATTTAACATATATTTCTACCAAGTTTAACATATATTGGACTACTTGCCATCTAGGGGAGAGTGTGAGAGAAAGGGGGAAAATTGGAACACAGGGTTTTGCAAGGGCTAATGTTGAAGAATTGTCCATGCATATGTTTTGAAAAATAAAAAGCTTTAATTAAAAAAATAGAATAAAAATTAATTAATTAAAAAATAAAATAAAAACAAGAAATATGCCCTGAGATATTTAGATGTTTTACGTGTAATTGGCAGAAAAAATTAAATATTATTTTTTAAAAATTCAGACTTTTACTCATGACCTGGCTCACTATCCCAAGATAGAGGCAAGGAGGAGAGGGAACATAGTAGAGGCTAAAGGCCACCATCTTGAAACCTGAGGAGACTCTGATGGCAGGCTAACTGCACTTGGAGATCCACATCAGATCCAGGTCTGAGCACAAGATGAAGAATAGTTCCCAAAGTGAGCCAAGGCAACAAGACACTTTCTGTTCTGGCCATCAAACTGGATGCTAAAAATCACATCCAGTTTCCAGCTTTATCTCCGAGATTCCATGTCATTAAAATGCTAATTAAAAATTGCTGCTCCTCAATTATAAGCAGGTGGAGACCCAGGAGGCCTGGACCCCTCCCTCCAAATCCAATTTTCACAACAAAATCAGGAGCAGCCCAGTTCTCTAACTGCGATCTCTAAGTATCGGAACAGAGGCTGCCATCCATCCATCTACCGTGAGATTCGACAAGATTCCCAGAGCAGGGAGACATGCAGTGACTTAGCTTTGGTCAATCAGCCTCCACTGGCAGCTCCCCACATCAGTATTCAGGCCATTGCAGAGCTCAAATTGTATCGTGGGGTTGCACCAGATGTGAGCAGCTGCCCCAGCCACTTAATAACATTCATTCCGGGGCCAATTGCTGTCACTATGGCCGCTAACTCAGAAAACCCTGATTGTGTTTCTAGTGTCCTGGAGCATCAGCTTCACATCCCATTAGGTCCCTTGTACATAATGACATGATTTACCACATTGGCCCGGCTCTTTGTTCAGAAAAGCCTTTTCCTGAGCACATCCAAGTGTATTCTGCTTGTCCAAAAAAAAAAAAAAAATCAATTTCCTAACTCTCCCTGGTGCTGTTGATTGAGGAAAGTGCTGGAGTTGAATGCGGAGGACCCGGGTTCAAATTCCAAGTTGGTTACTTGCTAGCTGTGGGACTCTGGACAAGACTCTTTTCTTTTCTGGTCCTTGGGAGCATCCTCTTTAAAATGAGGAGGGCTGGACTTCAAAGAACCTCGAAATTTCCTTCCAGTTCTAAATTTATGGCCCTAAGGAAGCTGCTCAACTAAATGGCCTTCCCATATGGCCAATACTTTATGGGTTTGGGGTATTTGATGAAATCCCATTACAGGAACTGGGGTGAACACTACTCTGGCTTAGGGAGACAGTCTAAATACTCAAAGGATTTGAGATTTTGGTGGGCACAGAAAATTCCCGGGGGGGGGGGGGGGAACTACTTCCATGAATACAGATTACAAGCCATGACTTAGAAGATTTAGACATCAATCAGTGGCCCTTAGGTGCTTTAAATACTATGGGCTAGTGAGGTGGCTCTGTGAATAAAATGTTAGGTCTAGAATCAGGAAGATATGAGTTCAAATTTTGCTTCATACATTTATTACCTGTGTGACTCTGGGCAAGTAATTTGGCTCTGCCTCAGTTTCTCATCTATAAAATGAGCTAGAGAAGGAAATGGCAAGGCATTGCTGTGTGACTCTAAGCAGGTCACTTTACCCTGTCTGCCTCAGTTTCCTCATCTGTAAAATGAGCTGGAGGAAAAAATGACAAGCCACTCCCATATTTTTGCCAAGAAAACCCCAAATGGATCATGAAGAGTCACACACAACTGAAATAACTGAACAACAACAAATGTGCTAGATGAAAAAGATATAAAAATGAAAATGAAATCTGCCCTGCCCTCAAGGAGCTTACATTCTATAATAATAGTAGATATTACATGGTGTGTTGAGATTTGAAAAGGTTTCTCAGTATTTCATTTGAACCTCACTCTCCTGTAAGTAAAATATTATATTCTCATTTACCAGTGAAGAACCAGGAGTTCTAGGGATTGATCTACCTGGGGTTGGTCACATAACCAGTCAGTGTCAGAGAAAGAAACTTTGGCTCCTGGCCTTTGTAACTCCCTCACCAATGCTTTATGGGAAATACAAATGGAGAATGGGAAGAGGCAGATTAGACAATATGTCGATCTTTATAAAGGAGCTCTCTGAAGTACAGAGAGTTTAAATGGCTCAATTGGTGTTTGAGTTAGAGACTTACAAGCTAAATAAGAAGAAATCACATTTCCATAAAGCATTAAAAGTTTTGTGAAGTCTCATACATTGAGCCCCAATTTTATCATTTAAAAGCTCCATGACCTCGGGAAATCCATGCGTCTCTGAGACTCAGTTTTTAGCTCTATTAAATGAGGGGATTAAGTTTGCCGGTCCCTAGGGGTCTGCTCCAGCTCTTCCATTCTATGCTTCTGTCCCCCCTCAACACCTGGGATTAGAGATACCATGGAAAGTTATCTCCCTCCTCCCCTGCTCACCCTGCAACTGAGTTTCAAAAATGACAGTGTCAAAAGGGAAAACACAACTCTGAGCCAGTGAAAAAGTGGACCAGAAGCTGAGGAATTGGGGTTTTAGTCTTCTCTGACACTAATATGCTGCGGGTATACTCGAGGAGATCCCTTTCTCTGCGAGCCTCAGCTTCCTCATCTGAAAAGCAGGATGGGATTTCAAGCTTTCAAGCCCTTTCCAGCTCTAAATCCATGATGATATGATTTCCTTCCTTCCAGTCCTCATCAGTCAGGCAAGAAACATTAATTAAACACCTATTGTATGTCAGGCACTGTGTTAAGTGTTGGGGATAGAAATAAGAAAAAGAAAGATGGCCCCTGTTTTCAAAGAGCTTGCAACCCAATAGGAGAAGTAGGCAGTAGCTGGCAAACCACAGAGTGTGATGAATAAGTCAAAAGGAGAGCAACCTAAGGATGGAGGAGCTCTCCCCTCCACCCTCCTTCAGAAGGTTCCCAGGGCTTCCTGGGTAACAGTCTGCCATGTCTCCCATCCCTACTATGAAGAGCAATTTCAGCAGGAAGTAGGTGCCTGGTCCTAGAGAGTATATTCACTGGAAAGTATAGGAATCCCAAGGTAGACAGCACAGAGAGAGAAGGACCAGATTTGGAATCAGAGGTTGTTGTTTGGTCATTTTCCAGTCATGTCCGACTATTCATGACTCCATCTGGGCTTTTCTTGGCAAAGATCCTGAAGTGATTTGCCATTTACTTCTCCAGTTTTACAGATAAGGAAATTGAGGCAAACATAGTTAAGTGACTTGCCCATGGTCATACAGCTGGTATGTGTCTGAAGACGGCATGAACGGATGAGTCTTCCATACTCAGTGCTCTATCCACTGCGTGGGGTCAGAGAGCCCCCAGATTTAAATCCTACTTACTATCTGGGTGAATTTGGCACGTTATTTGAGGCTTATTTTCCTCTTCTATTAAATGAAGAACTTTCAGGGCCTTTTCAACCCTAAATTCAGAATCTTAGGAAAAGGATGTGGAGATCTTGGTTTTTCAAGTATATTCAGTCTTTAGAATGCAATCTAATTTCTTCATGACTATAAAGTGCTGAAGAGCCTGAAAATGTGCCCACCATATTGTCCAGATCTCTTCCCAAGGCAGCCTGAGTGAGCAGGGTGTGAAGGGTGTAATGGAGAATGAACTCCCTAAGGAATATTGAACCCAGCCATAGTCAAAAGCTACTCAAGGACAGAACAGCAAGACGCAATTAGCCACACATGTGTCCCAGCAGAGACTGAGACTAACTCACCCCTGCTCTTCTTCTCCCATTGAAATTCAACAGGAGACAGACACCAAGAGAAAAATCCATCCTGCCTATGTATCTTTGCTGAGTTTAAGATGCCGGGTCAGACACATACAATTGTAAGCTTTGAAAGGATGGAAGTGCTTCTCAATTGGTGTAGGAACCCTCACAGAGGAGAGAGGAGATTGAATAAACTGGATAGAGAAAGAGAAACATTAAATCTCAGTAAATGGGATTTAAACCCAGGGGTTTTCTGACACCAAAGCTAGTCCTCTTCCTACTGTACCTCAGGCCTCTTACATTTTCCATCATTGGAAAAGCATTTACTTTCTGCTGAAATCGCTCCTCTTAGTGGCAAGTGAGTGGCTCAATGGAGCTGGGTTTAAGATCAAGCATGACTTAAATCCAAATCTGACCTCTGACATTTACTGGTTATGTGACATAATCTGTTTTCCTCAGTTTCTGTATCTGTAAAATGAGAATAATAATAGCACCTACTTCATAGGTTGTTACAAAGACTGAATAAAATAATAATTGTAAAGCACTTATCCCAGTGCCTGGCACATAGTAGGTGCTATATAAGTGTTAGCTATTATATCCTTTTTCATAGTAGGATGGGGGGGTATTTATATGCAATGCTTCCCATGAAACTTACAGGAACTTCATCATCCTGCAATATCACATTAGTCTTATCAGCCACACCTCATCAGTCTGTTCCTGGGGCCAGTTTAGGAGGGTAGATAGAGAGTTCCTCCATTCTTTGATTGCTCTCCTTTAGACTTATTCATCATGCTCACTCTCTGCCATCATTTTTTATGTTCACGACCATCTCTCAAGCGAGTCCGGGCCATTATCCCATTTTATATGAATTATGGTAACACTCTGCTGGACTTGTTCCGTCTAGTTTATACTGAATCTCATTATCAGGCCAATCTTCTTAGAGCCTCTTTGATTTGTCAGGATACCATCTCTCCCCTCAAGAATTGTCATGGCTCCCTACTGTACCAAGTCCAGATTTCTCAACCTGATCATGGTCATAGTACTTCACTGTTGTACAATTAACTTCCTCTCCCCAGTTGAGCACCTTGAGGAAAGGGACTTAGGCTTATATTATGAATCACCCACAATTCTTACTGTAGGGCTGAGGGAGACAGTGCCATACATTAAAATGTGTGCTAAAATATGTTATTATATGTGAATCTTGGTATTACATGTTAGGCTGGGTAAGATAAGCTATTAGATCAGATTTGGTATGAAACATAATTATATGTTAGGTGAGCAAGATACATTTTGAGTCAGACTTGATATGAAACACTTGTTATGATAGATTATTACATGTAACATATACATACATATCACACAATAATATATGGTATATATTATTATATATCAGACTTGCTCAGAGAGTTAATTTTGCTAAACTGCCTTTTCTCATTGTTTTAAAAATTCTTTATTATAAGGAAAAGGACAAGTTATTAGCTTAAGGTCACATCTTTTATTTCATGTCCTCGGTTTCTTCCTCAGAATAATGGGGGAGTTGGGTATTTTTTCCACCCTAATTCCATTATTTATCAAGGGGCAATTAAGTGATGCTACAGAAGAGTCAGGAGGATCTAAGTTAAGACCTGGCCTCAGACACTTACTAGTTTTATGACTCTGGGCCTGTTTGCCTCAGTTTTCTCAAATGTAAAATGAGTTAGAAAAGGAACTGACAAATTCTACTATCTTTGCTAAGAAAACTCCAAATGGCATCATGGAAAATCAGATATGACTGAAAAATAGCTGAACAACAAACAAGAGATAGATAGCTTTCTAAAAAAGGGAGAAATATATTTGGAAACTGAGCTGATGTCGAAACAAAAGCTATCAACATTTTTGAAAAAGAACCAGTGAGGGAAGGTGCAGTGGATTTTAGAGTCAAAAGACCTGCATTCATATCTCAGTTCTTACTATTATAACTTGTGGGACCTTGTAAATAACTTACCCTCTTTGGCTCTCAATTTCTTCATCTGCACAAGGGAAGTTTAGACTAGATCAACTCTGAGGTCCATTCCAACTCTAAATATATGCTCTGTACAATCTATGCTCTATGATGTAGTAGATGATCAACACATCCCAACTAAATCACTGATTCCACTAGACTCTCTGCCACACAGGTCACAACAGTATGGTAATTCAACACTGAGTCATAGGATCACAACTAATTCAGCTTCTGTTGAAACCACAAATCCCAGATATACCATTCTTCCTACTTGAACTCTTGACAGTATTTGATCCTGATGACAACCCCTTCTTTCTTAAACATTTCTCTTCCTTTGGCCTCCGTGACACTGTGCTTTGTCTCCTGATTCTCTTATTTTCAATCAGTCCTATTTCCTCTCCCCATCTTTCCTCTGAATGTAAACATTTCCCAATGTTTTGCCCTGGAAATTTCATCCACCATGACTTAAATGGTCACATGCAGAGGGATGATTCCAAGACCTAATAGGAATTAAAAGAAGTACCTAACTGACATGTTAATTTCTACTGTATAAGTCCAACTCTATCAAAGCAAAACGATGGTGATCACTGTTTCCTAAACAAGGAGCATCCATAGAAAAATTAGGGAAACTTATTCTTTATCCCAGAAGAGCGCGATGACAGAAAGGGGAGTGCTACAAAGGAAAACTTCATCCTCTAAAATTAGGCCCTTAGCATTTTCTCAGCCATTAAATAAAAACACAACCTGGCCTGTGAGGAATTCTAGACATGAGAAATTACTGTCATCAAGGCTTTCAGAATTAACTAGCTCCAAGTCTTAATTAAGGATCCATCAACTGATCCATTGTAGGCAAGGCCATCCATTCAGGCTCTGTAACTCTGGATGACTGAGCCAAGTTGGGAACAAACCCAGAGTGGAGATTGTTTCCTGTGTTAGTAGACACAACGGAGAAGGCTGTGAGATGCTTTCTCCCACTGACAGCCTCCTGTCACTTTCATATATGTGTGTGTGTTTGAAATCTGAAGCTGTTAGGAAGAAAAAACCCACACATTGAATCTAAAACCAAGGATCAGCACCATGGATAGTGGTTTGCAAAGGGGACAGTAACCAAAACCTCCTAGAGTCCAATTACTTCACTCTCAATTAATGGCGGTTCCTCTATTGGAAGATTGAAAAAACAAAGCTGAGGTAACAATAACTCTTCTAGCCACTGGTCTCAGGAGAGCAGAGTCTAAAAATGCCCCTATTCTTATCTAATAATCAAAACCCAAGGGAACACATAGCACAATTCATAATGCCCTGGTTGATATTAAATGGACTGAATGTGGAATGTAATTTACTTTGAGACTTATTAAGCACTAGTGTGCAAAGCATCGGGCTCCATCCTAGGGATATTTCCCCCAAATAGTATGACATAGACACTGAATTCAAGAAACTTAAAATCTAATGGCAGTGAAGAAGGCAATCACTGTAATTGGAGGACTCAAAGAAGGCTTCATGAAGGGACCTTAGTTGAGACTCAAAAGATGAGAATTTTAGTAGTAGATAAGAGATAGAATTAGGGACTACATTTCAGCAAAGTTAGGCAATTTAAATAAAGGCAGAGAAGGGCAGAATGGTGTCTAGCATGGCTGAAATATAGAGAGAAAGGCAGTTATTTGATAATGTTGGAAAGGCAGATTAGGGACCAAATTGTGAACGGAAGGAAAGAAGAAAATAATCATTTATTAAGTGTCTACTATGTGCCAGCTACTATGTTGAGTGCTTTTCAAATGTGATCACATTTGAATCTCACAATAATCCTGGGAGGTAGGCATTATTATTATCCTCATTTTATAAATGAGGGAAGCAAAGCAATTTGAGGTTGTGTCTTGCCCAGTGGGTCACACAGCAAGTAAGTGACTGAGGCTGAACTTGACTTCAGGTCTTCCTGATTCTAGACCCAACACTTGACTACCTCTAGGCTTTAATTGGCTTCTTTACATGATTGACAACACCTTCCTCAACCTCTGCTCCCCTTTGACTGGAGTACCAGACTCCTCCCACTGCTTTCCTCTATATAGGGCAGAAATTGGACTCTCAATTCACTGTACTTTGCATTGACTGCTGTCTCTGGTTTCAACTTCACAAAAGATGCCCTGTATCTTTCCATTTCTTGCCTCCTTTTGTGTTTTGTTTTATTTCTTCCATTAGATTGTAAACTTATTGAAGGCGGGATTATATCCTTATTTAATACAGTCCCTGGCACATAGTAGGGCCTTAATACATTTTATTGGGTTGGGGTGTAATCTAGGGCCTTTTCCTACATCTTTCAAGGCAGTATAGTGTAGATAAGAATGTTGAACTTGAAATCATAAAGTCTTGGTTTTAAATCCTATGTGACCTTAGACTTTTTAGCTGTTGTGACTTTAGACAACTCATTCAATGTAGGTGATACAATGGAAAAATCATTGTATTTGGAGCAAAGTAATTAAGAGCCCAAAACTGGGGTGTGTTAATTTGCTATCTATGTGATTTGGAGCAAGAACCTTCATTTATCTCTCTCGCTTTCCTCATATTTAAAGTGCTGAAATTTAACTAAATGATCTTTAAAGTAGTTACAACTATTGAGGACCAGAAAAATTCCCACTCCTAAAATTCCTAGCATCATCAACAGCAGCAAACGTGGCTTTATTAACAGAAATGATTCTAAAGAAAGTGCATTATCATTGGGCTTATTACTTCACATCACAAGATCTTTCATCTCTGAAACATCCTTTCACTAGTATGTGACGGTCCCTTGAGAACAGGGACTATCTTGTCTATTTGCATCCCCAAGACTTAGCACAGTGCTTTGCACATAGTAAGTCTTTAATAAATGCTTTCTCTGACCAGCTTCTTTTAGTTCTACATCAATGATCCAACAGTACTCTCTGAACCTCAGTTTCCCCATTTGTAAAATAAGAATAATAATATCAACACCACTTACTTCACAGGACTATAGAAGACAGTGACTCATTTCAATTTATGCTACTTCCTAGCACATAGTAGGTGCTTCATAAATACCTGGTCAAGTTACTATGAGACTCAAATAAGGTATTGTGAATAAAGTACCTTCCACATTCTAAGTGTTATCTAGGCACCTGTTGCTGTTGTAATCTGCTCTATCTAATTTTGCTTCTCAATCTGGATCAGGGAGATTTTTTTTTGCCTATTTCCAAACCCAGCACCATGAAATTTGTTTTCATTTCTTTCAAGCCTCTGGTGGCAGCCTAGTTATTCCACCTGCTTCTAGGGGCTCAGTACCCAGCAAACTATATTCCTGTCTCTATCTCCAGAAATTAGGCTCCATCATTTTAATTTGAGAAATAAGGACATAATGGTCTCAGACCTGGCCAGACCCTATCTAGAAGACTGTGTTCTTACAATTTTGGCCTCAGTTTCCCCAATAATAAAACATTTATGAAAAAAAAATTATATTCCCCAAATATAAAATTGAACAAAAAGGTCTCATGAAGAGGATGACAATGTCGTAGGATAGGTGGTCTGATTGAAGACGTTGCCTCCCAAAGACCCTTTCTGATGTAGCTATAAAATGGCATTCATTTTCGAAATGAGACATGCTAAGAGATCAAAGCCCAGGCCCATCTTTAAAATGCCTAATGTTGAATTAGAGCCCATTACAGTAATAAACCACCCTGCAATCGAGCCAGCAAGAGGGCATTAATTAGAAAATTAAGCCCCATGGGTGACTGATTGTATTGAGTCCTTTTTAGTATGTAACAAGTCTTTCCACAATATATTAATTTTAATGACACTATATTCCATTCTCTCTTTAGCTAATACACAGACTTCTATCTTGATTAGGCAATTCAGGATGGTCTAAATAATATCAAGATTTTTCTACAACAAAATTAGTATTAATTATACGAGCAATTCAGAGGAGCTTTGCTAGGGAGCTCATATTCCTAGGGCAATGTGACTGGCTGCTTTCTCTGCTCCATCCCCCAGGGTCAGGAGCAAAGCCAAGCCTTCTCCAGAGATGATTGCCATCCAGGCTGAACTCTTGCTTTTCTCGGCACATCCCCAACAGCCCTGCCCATTTGCAGCTATGCAGACTAATTCCTCCTCTCCACTGGAGGGGAGAGACATTAAAATGTTGGCTGAAGGGGCTGCAGAAGCACTTTTCCGCATCTCATTCAGATCCTACAGCTGCATCTGGACCCTTTTGGAAAGATCAACTTTCATTTTGTTTTCATTTCTTTCAAGCCTCTGGTGGCAGCCTGGCTATTCCACCTGCTTCTAGGGGCTCAATACCCAGCAAACTACATTTCTGCTTCTATCTCCAGAAATTAAGCTCTATCTTTTTAATTTGAGAAATAAGGTCATAATAGTCTCAGATCTGGCCAGACCCTATCTAGAAGACTGTGTTCTTACAATTTTGGCCTCGGTTTCTTCAATTATAAACCATTTATGAAAAAAAATTAATTCTCCAAATATAAAAAAAGAGTTTGGATGATTTTATCTTTCAAGTCCTTTTCAACTGTTATAATCAACACATGTTTACTAAATGCCTACTATGTTTTAGCTACCATGCCTCTGGCCTACTTCCTGCTCATTCAATCTCCCTCCTCTTGGTCTTTGCATGGACCGTCCCCCACGTCCCCCACGCTTGGAAGGTTCTGAGTAGTAAGCTCATCTTTAACCTGATTAACATCCAAAGGAAGGCAACCAGTCTTGTGAAGGACTTTTAATTCATATTCCATATATTACTTTGGGCAGGTGATTTATTCTCACTAGACTTTCATTTGTGAAAAAAAGAAAGGTGTTATGATTAAAATCCCTTTAAATTCTGACAAGCAATCGATAATGTGGACCTATTTCATGCCTGCTTACCATTATGATGCTGGTGATGATTAATATTTATATAGCACCTACTATGTGCCAGTAATTAAGTTAAGTGCTCTGTGGTTATTATCTCATTTTATCACTACAACAACCCTGGGAGGGAAGTGCTATTGTTATCCCCCATTTCACAGAGGAAGAAACTGAGGTAAACAAAAGCAATGATTTGCCCAGATTCACATACATAGCTAGTAAATGTCTGAGACCAGATTTAAATTAAGGTGTTTTTGATTCCAGGCCTGTGCTTTACCCAGATCCCAATGAGATAAAGACAGTCAAAGATGGAATATTCCATGTCCTCATGGTGTTTACATTCTGGTGGCTATCGGTGCTAATGAATACTTAATAAATGCACGATGATTGTTGGGAGGTTCTTGCAATTCCCTCCAATTCAGAAATTCTTCCATATATTAATCAGTTCACAAAACCAAGCATGTGAACAGGCTTGGCTCAGAGCAGACAGGGTGAGGGGAGAGGCATGAGAACTGGGTTCAAGTATTTGAAGAACTATCTGGTCATGGAGAAGACAGATTGGAATTGCTTTTCTTTGTCAAAGGGCAAAACTAGGGAGTGGGTAGCAAAGGATGCTGGTAGAAGTTAGCAGCGGAAGGACTTCCTGGCAATGATTGCTGTCCCAGAGAGGGACAGGTTTCCTCAAGAGGCAGGAGCTTCCCCTCACTGGAAACCTTCAAGTATAGACTGAACACTCATTGAGGATGTTGTAGAGGGTGGATTCTCAGTCAGGGCTGGCCTAGAATAAACGGGCCCAAGGTCTCTTCTAGCTTAGAGATTCTGTGTCTGTGACTGATCAGTATTACCCTTAAACAACTTCCATAGACAGCCATTCTCCCATATGGCAAAGAGAGGGGTCAGGAAGAGAAAAAAAAAATCACTGGCAAAGCAAAGTGTGCACTTGTTAGAAACTGCTGAGCCCAGCTCAGGGATTTGCCACATGTGTGATTCAAGACCTATCGTTAGCCCTTACTCCATTTAGGAAGCAAGGGCTGCTTGCAACCCAAGGAAGGCTGCACATATCCCTGTAATCATTAAAAAACAGATGATTTACTGCATTGCCAAGCTCCCAATTTGCAGTGATTTTGCCTGCCAAGAGTTTACTGCAGGGACCTCTCTGGCCTCAGAGCTCTCACTGGCTCTTAAATGATTTAAATGATGGTCTTTTGCTTTTTTCCTCCTCCTCTGCTTCAGAAATGGGTCCAGACAAAAACCAAGGTCCTGTATACTGCAAAATATTTATAGTGGTATTCTTTGTGGTGTCAAGGAAGTCAAAGTAGACAGACACCAGCAACCAGGGAATGGCAAACAAGTTGGAGTTATGTGGCTGTAATGGAATCTCATTGTTCTGGAAGAAATGGTGAATGTGAAGAATTAGGAGAAGCAGGAGAAGGACTTTTCTGAGCTAATTAAAAGCAAAAAAAAGCAAAACCTGGAAATTAATATATAATGTGGCTGTGACAATGTCAACAGAAAGGATGATAACAACAAAACCATCAAAAAATGAGTACTGGAAAAATTTTAATGACCCAACTCGATACTAAAGAATTGATGTGAGATGCTTCCCCACTTCTTTGTAGACATGGCAACCTAGGGGTTTAGACCAAGATGTCACATTTCAGGCCCGATCGGCAAACAAAATCAACACTGACTAAAATTGGGAAATGTTTAAAAAATAAATAAAAATACAAAACAACATAGCCTGTCGTTTGTGCTTTTCTAAGTCATTATGCTGCCAGCCCACAGGGATTGTTCCCATTAGAAATTTTATTCCACTGGAAGATTTGGAAGTTTGCACATAAGGGCAAACTTTAAAAAAATGGTTTATAGTTTTGCTGAACTTTTTTCCCTTTTGTCCTTTTATTCTGAATGATAAGGGATGCGTGAGATTGGGGAGAGGGGTGGGAAACATAGGTTATGTAAAAACAAAAGATATCCTTAAAATGCAGTTTTTTTAAAAGAATAATTGGTCTGGAATGAGATCTCTTTTGTTAACATATTCCATGGATACTTCATGAATACTTTTCCTCACTCAAAACGTTCTCTTTATAGCCCTCAGGACTTTTGAGAGCCTATCTAGACAAAAGTTTTAGGTGTGTCTAGTATTTTCTTTAATCCACTTAGCTGCCAAATTTATATTTCTAAGAACACACACTGTCCTGCACCGTCCCCCTTCTTGTCAGTCAACATTATTTTTTTGCTGAGACATTTGGGATTAAATGACCTGCCCAAGGTCACACAACTAGGCAGCATTAAATGTCTGAGGCTGAATTTTAATTCAGGTCCTCCTGATTTCAGGGCCAATGCTCTATCCACTGTGCCATCTAGCTTCCCCTTCAACAGACATTTATTAAGCTCCTACCATATAGAATGACACTGTGCTAAGCACTAGGGACACACACACACACACACACACACACACACTTCAGAGGCAAAAATACAATTCCTGCTCTCAGGGACCTCTGAGTTTAGAGAGAGAACATGAAAACAACTATGTACAAATATAGATAGACTGGAGAATCTCAGAGAGGAGGCACAAGTGTTAATAGAAGATCAGGAAAGATATCTTGTTAAAAGTAAAAACTTAGTTGAGACTTGAAGGCAGGAAATGGAGTTAAGATGGGAGAGAAGACTAGGCAAGAGGGACAGCCAGAAAAATGTCTTGCCCAGAAATGGAGTGTCCTACGTGAGGAACAACCAGGTAGCCAGTGCTGTTGGAGAGCAAGGTATGGGGTACTGGATGTTCCCCATGCTAATAAATAATAATAATAATAATAATAATCCTTCTCCTCTTCCTCCTCCTCTTTCTCTTCCTTCTTCTCATGTCATCATGATCCTCCTTCTTCCTTTAAATCTCAGTTTAAATCTGAGGGTTTTGGTTTTTTTTGCACCATTTGCAAGAGACATTTCTAGTTGCTCCTCAATACTAGTGTCTTCCTGTTGAGATGACCTCCCATTTAGCCAGCACTCGTCTCCCTCTTTAGACTGGGAGCTCCTTAAGGGCAGAGATAGTCTTTGTCTTTCTTTGCAGCGTTTAGTATCTCCAGTGTCTGGTGATGCTTAATAAGTGTTTGTTGACTTGACTGCAACATATAGCCTCTAGCACAAAATGCAAATGCCTCAGTTTAGCATTTGAAGCCTTTCCCAGTCTGCCTCCAGCCCCTTCCCTCCAAGCTCCAAGAGTACCCAGGACTCTCCCCTGTACACACTCTGCTCCAGCCAAAATGGCCACCAGTTCCATGTTCCCCTTAGAACCTTTCACCTCCTATCTTTGCACAATCATCCCATTGCCCACCCCACCCCACCCGGAGAAGACCTCCTTCTTCCTTATCCTGGCCTCTTCCCAGGCTTAACTTAATCATTTCCATCTATTGTGATGTCTTTCCTCATTTGTCCTATTGTTACTACCCCATTCCATCATTTTATTTTTTGAGGTTATGTTTGTTTTTAATTACTTAACTATGGTACATGCTGTTTCTCTTCAGGAGAATGCAAATGCCTTCAATTTTAAAAGCTACAAGTAAACCTTATAAATCTTTTTTTTTTTTTTTTTTTAAAGAAAGGTCATAGAGACATTGGTAGTGTCATGGACAATCTCTTGTTTTTGTTTTATGATGTATGTGGAATTGTAATATTTGAGTTAAATTTTTTTTAAACTTAAAATTAATGAGAGAGAGAGAGAGGGGAAGGGAGGGAGGGGAGGGAGACAGAGACAGAGACAGAGAGACAGATAGACAGACAGACACAGAGACAGAGAAAGAGACAGATCTATAGACTCTATTTCTCAGTCAGTACCAAATACTTTTGGCTAAGAAATAGTGTGATGAATCAGTGGAATAGATTAGGTACATAAAACACAGTAGTTAAAGTAAGCTCTTGTTTGATAAAACCAAAGACTTCAACTGCTAGGATTAGGACTCAATATTTGTCAAAAACTGCTGGGAAAATTGGAAAATAATATGGTGGAAATTAAGCATAAACCAACGAATCACAACCATATACCAAGATAAAGTCAAAATGGACATGATTTAGATATAAAGAGGGATTCTGTTATCAAGTTAGGAGAGTGAGGAATAGTTATTTGTCAGATCTATGGAGAACAAAAGAATTTATGACTAAACAAGAGATAGAGGACCTCATGAATTGCAGAATGGATAATTTTGGTTACATTAAACTAAAAAGGTTTTGCAACAAACAAAACCAACACTATTATGGTTAGAAGGAAAACAAAGATGGTAAACAATTTTTATCATAAATTTTTCTGATAAAAACCTCATTTCTCAAATATTTAGAGAAATGAGTCTTCTAAGAATATAAGCCATTCCCCCATTGATAAATGGTCAAAGGATATGAACAAGTGGCTTTCAGATGAAGAAATTAAAGCTATCTATATTTAAATGAAAAATATATTCTAAATCACTATTGACTAAATCATTCTTTCAGATGAAGAAATTAAAGCTATCTATATTTAAATGAAAAGATATTCTAAATCACTATTGACTAGATAAAATATTCTAAATCACAAATTAAACCAACTCTGAGGGACTACTTCATAATTATCAGATTGATTAACATGACAGAAAAGGAAAATGATAAATGTTGGGAAAATTGGAACACTTAGGCATTAGAATTGTGAATGGATCCAATCATTCTGGAGAGCAATTTGATACCATGCCCAAAGAGCAATCAAACTGTGCACAATCCAGCAATACCACTATTAGATCTGTATCCCAGAAAGATCATAAAAAAGGGGAAAGGACCTACTTATACAAAAATATTCATAACAGGGTTTTTTGTGGTGGCAAAGAAGTGGAAATTGAGGGAATGCACATGAATTGAGGAATGGCTGAACAAGTTTTGGCATATGAATGTAATGAAATATTATTGTTCTATAAGAAATGATGAGCAGGCAAATTTCAGAAAAACCTGAAAAGACGAATGTGAATTGATGCAGAGTGAAGTTAGCAGAACTAGGAGAACATTATGCAGAGTAACAGCAACAGTATATAATGATCAACTATGGAGAACTTAGGTCTTCTCAGCAATACAATGATTCAAGACAATTCCAAAAAACTCATGATGGAAAATGCTGTCCACATTCAGAGAAAGAATCATGACATCTCAATGCAAATCGAAGCACACAATTTTCATATTTTTGTGGCTTTCCCTTTTTGTTTTATTTCTTCTTTCACAGCATGACTAACGTGGAAATAAGTTTACATGATTGCACATGTATAACCTACATCATCTTGGGGAGAGGGAAGGGAAAGGAAGAAAGGGAAAGAGAAAAATTTGGAACTCAAAATCTTATAAAAATGTTGAACACTATCTTTACATGTAATTGGAAAAAAATACTCTGTGTGTGTGTGTGTGTGTGTGTGAGAGAGAGAGAGAGAGAGAGAGAGACAGACAGACAGACAGACAAGAGACAGATAGAGGGAGACAAAAAGGGAAGGAGGGAGAAGGAGAGGGAGAGAGGGAGAATGAGAATATAAGCACCTTAAAGGCAGGGACATTGAATTCTGTCTTTACATCTCCACGTATTAGCACAGTACCAGGTACATAATCAAAAACTCTTAAATTGAGTGGAACATGTTCACTCAATCAACATGCCCTAATGCTTGAGGATGTCTGCTGGGGTATCCAGGAGCTCCCCTCAAGCTTATTTGCAGAAAGGCTGTCACTGAGACTGAAGGACTGAGAATACCAGGAGCAAGGAGCTGGAAACCTGAAAGCTATAAGGGACTCTGCCAGATCTCAGTCTCTCCACTTGTGTAGCCTCTTGGTCGGCAGCCAAGAATATCTGTGCATTGTACTGGACAGACCCTAAAACTGCCCAAGATGAGTTCAGTTTTGTCAGGTGTGTATGTTTGTGTTTTGGGGAAAGCGTGTATTTCTCACATTCTCTCTTCCTTCTCTCTCTCTTCTTCCCTCCCTCCCTCCCTCTCTATCCTTCTCTCCCTCTCTCCCCCACCTCTCTCTTCTCTCCCCTCTCTGTCTCTGTGTTTCTGTTTCTTTCTATTTCTCTCTCTCTTTGTGTGTGTGTGTGTGTGTGTGTGTGTGTGTGTGTGTATCTGTTTCTCCGTCTCCTCTCTCTCTCCCTCCGTGTCTCTTCTTCTCTCCCTCCCTCCCTCTCCTTCTCTCTCCCTCTCACCCCCCATCCCCCTGCCTCTCCCTCTCCCTCTCCTTATCCCTCTCTTTCTCCCTCTTCCTCTTTCTCTCCCTCTCCTTTTGGAGCCCAGAATGCTCTCTTCACTCCAGCTGAGCACTGCCTACTCTTGCCTAACCAAGAGAAGCCTATTTCAGAAGAGAGAGACCCCTAGGAGGCCTCCTGGAGGCAGCTGTCAAGAAGACAGACGGGAAGCAGCAGCAGCCCCAATGCAATGATTTTCAGGTTCAAGGAACCTTCTTCTAGATTTGGAATGAAATATCATGGCAAGAAATTGAAGTGTGGGGAAATGGGGAGGGAGAAAGGGTTTCATTTTGAGTCAGGTTCTCAACACTATCCCTGTTCCAGCCTCCGTTCAAAGGAAGCCCAGAATGAAATCTCCCAAGATGCTCCCCCTTCCTACCCCCCAAATATCTTATGATAGCCTGAGATGGAAACATAATTACAGACAATAAAAGCTGTGGCTCTGCTGAAGGAGGAATTTTCATAACTTCTAACAATGGGGATGCATTACTAAGTGAGGTCCAGAGAGAAAGGAGAAAGAGTGCAGAGCAAGATAATGAATTTGGTTGCTGCAGACAGAGAGACAGAGAGACAGAGAGACAGAGAGAGAGAGAGAGAGAGAGAGAGAGAGAGAGAGAGAGAGATATGAAAGAGAGACAGAGGGGGGTAAGACAGAGACAGAGATAGAGACAAAGAGAGAGACAGAGAAAGACAGAGAGAGAGATTAGAGAGAGAGATGGGGGAAGAGAGAGAGATAGAGAAAGAGAGACAGAGAGAGAGATGAGAGAGAGAGAGAAACAGAGAGAGGGGGGGAAGAGAGAGAGAGAAGAGGGGGGAGGGTGGGGAGAGATAGGGGAGAAAGAGAATTCAGTTGGGAGCCACAGAACCAGAAACAAGAACCTGCCTATTAAAAGGCCAGGAAAATAAAGGAAAGGCAGGAAAGGAGAAAGCTTTGCTTCATTTTGGACTTTTCCCTCCTGGGCTCATAGTCTCTGCACACCTGCCTGAAATAATCAATAGCCTCAGGAGCAAAGCTCACAATATTTCCCAGTGGGCCTCAGGTTCTACACCTGTAAAATAAGGAGAGCTAAAACAAATGATCTCTAAGGGTCCCTCCCAGTTCTGACATTCCCTGTTCCACAGTCCTGACATTTTCAGAAAGAATACAGCAGCCTCGGATTTAAGCCCAGTTTCTCTGACTAAAATCCATTATCCTTTTCACTGTCTCATGCTGACCTCAGGACTGTCTGGTCCAGCATCCTCTTTGCCTCAAAGCAAACCGCAGGCCACATGACTATCAGTCCAAAACCCTTATAGCCTTCAGCTAGTCATTAGAGGAAAACTTAATCAAATACACCTCGGAAAAGGGATTTCAAAACCGCTTCTATTTGGGGAGCTTGACTGGGAGCAGAGGGATTAGAGGTTGTTTAGGAGCATATATTTAGAGCTAAAATGAACTTAAAGGCTGCTTATTCTAACCTCATTTTTCAGATCAGGAAACAGAGTCTCAGCATAATTTGCTCATGACCCAACAAGGACTTGATTCAGTATTTACCTTACGCCGGGTACTTTGTAAGCAGTGGGATTGTGAAGGCAAGAGATACAATCCCTAGTTTATAATTTAATAGGAGAAACAACTTATACATATACAGATCCATACAAGATACACTCAGAGTTGGTTCAAGGAGAAGTTAATGTTGTTTTCAGTCCTTTGTTTTTGAACATCATGGGATGCTGTTTCTTGACTGGTGGTGCATAAATTGGATTTAAATGAGGCAACAGTCTCTGAGGGGGTGGGGCTTTGGTGTTCAATCTGGAAGCCAGGAATTCTAAGAGGCAAAGTTTGGGAAGGAAATCATTCCAGAAAGGACAAAGCCATGGTGGCTGGAGATGAAACAGCCTTTAAGCAAAGCAGTCAATATGGCCAAAACCTCGAGTAAGAAGACTGGAAGGATCCAGGTGATAAAGAACTTTTGATTCTAAATAGGAGTTTTATTTGTTCCTGTAAGTAAACACTGGAGTATACTCCAATGACATGAAATGACATGATTAGACCTATGCTTGAGGAAAAATATCTTTGGCAGATCAATGAGGGATAGATTGGATCAGGAAAAGATGGGGACAGGAAAATGAATTAGTGGTTATTATACTAGCCCAGGTGAAAGATGGCACAGGACTGAATTAGGTGTGTGGGAGCTACGTGAAGAAAGTGGGGGACAAATGGGGGAGGGATCATCAGGAAAGGGATGATAACTTTAGGTAACTGATTGCATATGATGGGTAATGATGAGGAGTCATGAAGGACATGGTAGGGAGGATTCGAAACCAGGTTTTCCTGCCTCCATTTCTAGGATCCATTAAGAGCACCAGAGTAAGCCCAATCCATTGGCTCTGTCCCCTTTTACATTTCAACAACTAGGGAGAAGTGACTTGTACACTTGGCGTGTGCCAGGTCCGTCCTATTGGGTTGGATCATCACTTGAAGTGCTGTGATCATATTTTGGCTTCAGGGAAGCTGGGCTCTCGATCTTCCACCCAACCAGGACCCTCTGCTATCTCCCAATGGGGGAAGAACAGCCGCTCTTCCTGAACCCTTGAGATCCACAGAGATGAAGGACCCTTCTACCTGGCTTCCACTCTCCAGCTTGTTCACACACAATCACAGAATGTGGAAGAGACCTCTTAGCACAGCCCATATCAGGAGGAACTGCCCATAGCAGACACAACACAAGGTCTCATTCAGTCTCATCTTCCAAGACCTCCATAAGGAGGAAACGGGCTATTTCTGGAAGCAGTCTATTGCACTCTGGGATGGCTATAATTGTTAGGAAATTTTTCCTGACCTCAAGCCCAAATCTGCCTCTTTGCAGCTTCCTTCACTGAGATCCTAGTTCAGTCCTCTGGGGCCAAGCAGAACAAAACTAATCCCTTTTCCCCCACAACAGCCAGTTCTTCAGCTCCTTCAGCAATTAGCTCACGAAATTAGAACCTATCTAAAAGCTTGCTTAAGCCTGATATTGTTAGGAAGGAGAATCTGCTGCTTCATCAAAATCCTGTGCTGAGCCACAAATACTTATTAAGCATCTAAAAGGAGGAGAGATCCAAAGCTGGAAGGAAACTAGTCTAAAGCCCCCTGGTTTTACAGAAGAGCAATCTGAGACTCAGAAAAGGGGTATTTGGCAGTGGGAAGAGCACAGATGTATAATCAAAGGACCTGGGTTCAAATCTCATCCTTTCTACTTGCTAACTGTATGACCTTAAGAAAAATTACTTTATTTATCTGGGTCTCACTTGTCTTTTTTATTAAATGAGGAAGTGGGCTACATGTCCTTTCCACAATTCTAAATCAGTCAACCAGTCTCTGTGTCTCTCTCTGTCTCTATGTGTGTGTATGTATGTGTGTCTCTATGTCTGTCTGTCTGCCTCTGCCCCTCTCCCTCCCCCCCCCCTCTCTGTGTGTGTGTGTGTGTGTCCACCCCCTGCCAGGTAGCAAAGTGCCTGGAGTCAGCAAGGCTCATCTTCCTAAGTTCAAATCTGGCATCAGATACTTTACTAGCTCAGTGATCCTGGGCAATTCAATTAAATAATCACCTGCCTCAGTTTCCTCATCTGTAAAATGAGCTGGAGAGAGAAATGGCAAACCACTCCAATATCTCTATCAGGAAAACCCCAAATGCTTTCAGGAAGAGGCAGACCCAGTTGAAATGACTCAATAACAAAATCAATCTCTCTCCCTTGCCCTCTCTCTTTCTCATTTTCACTATTGTCCTCAACTCTATGTTCATACTCATTCATCATCTGCAATCAAGTGTCAAATCTGGCATCCTAAGAAATTTGCACAAGATCCAACTTATGGGAGGGAGGAAATCTGGAATCTAAACCCAGGTTCCGAACTTAAAACTGAGTACTTTCCCTGACACCTCCACGTGTTGTCTAGTGTTCCCTTCCCTTCTTCCATCTACTCTGTGTAGAATTTGTGTATAACTAGTTGTTTTATTTAACATGTATGGGACTACCTGCCATCTAGGGGAGGAGATGGGGGGAAAAGTTGGAACAGAAGTGTTTGCAAGGGTCAATGCTGAAAAATTACCCAAGCATATGTTCTGTCAATAAAAAAGGTATAATGAAAAAATAACTAGTTGTTCATATGTTCTTTCCCAATTAGAATGTAAATGCCTCAAGTTAGCAGGGATTTCCAATACCTGACACATAGTAAGTTCTTAATCAATGCTTGTTAACCAATTGATGGCGGACACAAGGGATTGTGTGAGGTTCAGAGGTACAAAGAAAAGAGGAATGGGTCCAATTCACAAGAATTCTTCTTTTTACTGGAGTTCAGACATTGGGGAGGATGACACATACACAACCAAGTACAAGATAAGAGATCTCACTGTAGGAGACGGCTTCTGGATTAACCTTCGGGTTGCTGTTCAACAGCCTGGATAATTGAGAGTGGAAGGCATTGGTTTCCAGCTTTGCTGATATTTGCAAGGCAGAGGCTTAGGGCAATGAGGTGTGACCCTCTCCCTCTCCCACATACCCCCCTCCCAAAGACTAAGCATCAGTAAGCAGCCTTGGAGAGCAGATCTGTTGCTTTTCTCCATCCCTCCCCTACACCCCCAGCCTCCTGCTCCTTGCCAGGGCTGCCCTCTAGCTTACCTTGAACATCTGTTTCACCTTCTGCCGGGGAAGGTTCACATTCAGCTTATGAAGGAGCTGGAGGACTTCATTAATGCTCAGGCTGCCATCCCCATTCTTATCTGCCTCATCAAACGTCTGCTTCAGCCACTTTGAGGCTGAGTTAGGGGCCACACGACAACTGGCCTGACCCAGCCTGGCCCAACCCCCAAAAGCATCCCTTAACGTAGCCCAGGACTCGGGCGTTCCCTTCCCGATTCAGCTCCTCCCTTGGGCCATCTCATTCCCCAGCCCCTCTTCACTTCCACTAACTAAATCTCGGCAGAGTGGACCTAGAGGTAACAGATGGAACTCAACATCCCATCTCAGATTTTCATGGTGATGGTAAAAGGGAGCCCAAGACAATAACCCCATTTTACAAGGTGGGAACATTTTCTTAGGCAGATGAAAGGCAGTGTGGTATAGGAGCAATAAACTATCATATTCTCTCCCCTGAAAGTATAAATAATAAGGTCCTGGAGAACAAAAAAAAATTCATTTTTTCTCCTGGTATTACTCGTTTCACTCAAGAAAAAAAAGCAAAAAAAAAATTCATTTTTGTTTGAATCTCCAGTGCCTAGGAAAATACTTATCACATAGTAATCATTTACGAAATGCTTGTTTGATTAACTGATTAGAGTCAGAGCCAGAACACTCCAACTCTACACTGACTATGGAGCTTTGAGTTCCGTAGTCATAGGAATAGGGACTTAACCTGTAATCTCAAAGATTAGGAAACGCCAGATGAGAAAACTTCCTTTATCAGTACCAATACAAGTTGCCACCTTCTTTGTAGTTTACAATCCTAATAGAATTACTCAGAGCACTAAAACTTTAAATGATTTATTCTAGATCACAAAGCCAGCATGTCAGAGATGGAACCTGAACACAAGTACTTCTGTCTCTGAGGACAGTTATCTATCTACTTTGACATGCTGCCTCTCTCTCACTATCGCTGAATCACAGAGTTTTTAGAAATGGAAGGAAAGTCAATAACCAACAATATAAACTGAAGATTGCCATAAGTCATCCAATACTCAATAAGTAGCCATGTGGTGTCTGCCTGAAAACCTACATATAAGAGGGACCTTCTCCTTCCTAACTCAGTTCATTCTACTCTTGGATACCCCTAATTTTTAGCAAGATTTTCCTGATTTCTGTGTCTCAGTTTCCCCATCTATATAATGAAGGAGTTAAACAAGAACATCTCTAAGGTCCCATTCAACTCTAAAATCTTATCATTGTTGGTGGGTTCTGTCCATTTATTTTTAAAGAGGTAGAAAGATCTTTGTGATTATCTAGTCCAACTCACAATTTTGACAAAAGGATAAACTGAGGCCCAGAGAGAATATCAAGCTGATTCTTGGTATAATTGGGACTCATGATAAGAGATGACATTTAGAGAATGTTCCAAAAGTTTTCCATCATTATCTCATTTTATCTTAAGAACAACTTTGTAAGGCATGTATGATCAATCCCTTTTTACAAATAAGGAAACTGAGACTTAGAGAAAGGAGGTGACCTGCCTATGGTCACAGAGCTCAAAAGTATCAAAAATAAGATTAAAACCCATCTCTTTTTTCTCCAAGTCCAGTCAATCAGTGCAAATATGCACAAAGTGCCTACTATATACCAGACACCATGCTAAGTGCTGAGAATAAAGACAAACAAAAAAATCCAAGCCCCACTCTCAAGGTGCTCTCAGATTTCTAAAGATAACAAGTCCATTGCTCTCTACCACATTGCTTTTCAATATGAATACAGATCTTATAAGATAAAATTAAGTCTGGAGGGGAAGTAGAGGGTGGAATAGACTACTTCCTAAAAATCCCCAAAGATTCTCCAACTATCTCCTTTCCCACCTCAGCCCCAACTCCAGTTCCAAAGGATATTGGTCACGAGTTCTCTGGCGTTTGGACAAACTGTCCTCGTCGCTGATTCCTGCCATTAGGTACCGGAGACCTGTGATCCAGGTTCGAGCTTCTTCTCCGTTAGAGGACACAAGGTCCAGAGACTCCATGTGGTCCCCATAGTAGATGCTGAAGCAGCAATTGGGGTCAAAGCTCCCATCCGCATAGCGCTGGAAAATCTCTGACTGCTTTCCTTCACATACTTCCTGGACGGAATCAATGGAGACTGGGGAAGAAAATAACAAGGAAGATCAGAAAAGTGAGCCAGCATTTATATGTAGCAAAGTAGTTTTGTTTTGCTTTTTTATAATTGTTATCTCATTTGTAGGTCCTTTTATAATTCCCTTTTTACAGATGAGAAAACTGAGTCAGAGATGAAGTCACTTAAATCATGATTGAAGCTCAGAGCTTCTTTCTCCAAGTCTAGAGCTCTAATCTACTGTATCACCTGGATTCCAAGATAGTTGTGAACAACTTTGTCATTTTCCCTTTTTATGTCTTGAATGGGGCATCCTTGTATATAATGGATACTCAAAAAAAGAAGATTGCTGGAATGAATAAAAACCTAGACCCAACTCCTCAGAATATATGCTGAGCAATGAATGTTACCTCCTCTAATTCTCTCCTTGGTAGCCTTCTTTCCCTTCCCATCTGATGTAGATTTTTCAGCTCTTTCGATAATTTATAGAATTTTGTGTATTATTTTTCTTTGTGTGGATGACCTAATTTCTCGTAACTAGGATACAAACTCTGTGATTCCAGAGATTGTCTCATCCAAACTTTCCTCTCTGCCCCTCTGCCCCCACCTCTCAACTCCCTAGGAATATTCTTTGCACTCAAGTAATAATAATCAACAACATGATAGTAAAGATCATAGAATCTGGAACTGGAAAATCTGAACTCAAATCCCATCTCAGTCCTTTAATAGCCACAAAACTTGGGGCAAGTCATCTGAGCTACCCGAGTCTCAGTTTCTTTATCTGTAAAATATGGGGTTTTGGATTAAGTCCATTCCAGATTGAACCCTATGATACCACAAATTTATATCTTTGTCTTAAGGTTTTCAGAACATTTTATCTGATCTGATGCTCACAGCCACCCCAGGAGGTGAATGCTCTTATTATGTTCTTTTTACAGACGAGGAAACTGAGATTAGGGAGATATTCCCAGAGTCACTGAATCAGGAAGTGTTTGAGGTGGGATTTGAACCCAGGTCCTCCACACAAGATCAGCTCATTCTCTTCAATACACTGTGCTTCCTCCCTAGTAAATGTTTGATAAATGTCTAATTGGATTGATTCTTAATGCAATTATGTTCTAGAAATGTTATAGTCTATATGTTACAGAATATATTATAGAAATATATGTTATAGAAAACTATGTTATAGTTTTAATATGTTATAGAAAACTAGGAATCATTGGTTGGACAATTGGAGAGTCCCTCCCTGTCCTCACATGTATTCTAAATAATCCTGAAATTGGGTCTCCGATTGGGCAGGGGGAAAAATGGTATGAGGTGCCCAAGAAGGTGCCTTCCTGCTCTTTGTTCTCTTACCCCAAGTCAGATTCAGGATCTAGGCTTAGAAATCCCTTATTTGTTCTTACCCCTGAATTCATCTCCTCAACAGGGTTCAGACAGCATCAAAGATGAATAAAAGGACTCTGATATGAGGTGGGCTCATCACTGACATGGAACATTGTGGGGAAAATGTGAACAAGGACATCTGGATACAGCTGTTTGGGAAAGAGAGGCCATCCTACTTCTGGACCAATGATGTGCTCTTAAGAAAGCCCCATGCTGAGAGAAATAGGCGGCAGAGCAAGAAGCAGGTCAGCACTTTATCTTCCCTTCCCAGCTCTCTTTTCAAAGTTACTGTAATGAGACATAAAGTGCTGCTCCTGTTCTATGGCTGCTGTGCTCGGGGAAGAAGATGCTGGTGAATCCAACAAGCTGAGACTGAAGACTCCTAGAGGAGCAAGGGTGAGAGATATTACACGGTAGGGAAAGGAGGAAAAGGAAAGAGGGAGAGATGGAGGGATAGAGGGAAGGAGAGAGAGAGAGACACAGAGAGAAATAGAAAGAAGAGAGAAAAGGGAGAGGGAGAAGAAAAAGAGAAAAAGGAGAAGGAAGGGGAGAGACAGAGATTGAGAGAGGGAAGGAGGGTAAAAAAAGGAGAGAGGTAGGAGAGAGATGGAAGGGAGAAAGTGTAAAGAAAATTGAGACTAGAAGAGTCAGCAGTGAAAAAGCAATTCTATCATCTGAGTTCTGTCCCCACATAAATCTTCCCTCCGGGGACAAGTAATTCTCCTGGGCTAGATAACAAGGAGTCATCCATCTTTCCAATAACAAGTAATACTGAGGCCCAGGGCTGATGCTTTTATGTTTTTGTCAGGCAGCTACTTTCTCCATCCTTAGCCCAGGTTCTCGTAAAGGGCTTATTATGACTCCCATGTTTTGAGGGGGTGAGGGAACTATTTTTGTCTTTATTGTTGTTGTTATATTATACCTCTGGGAAGTAAGGGGGAATAAAGACCTGGAGGAAGGCCTGCTGTCCAAAAGGGAAAATCTCTGGGAGAACTAAGGTAAAGATTGAATGGGATACAAAGAGGAAAATGAGCTATGATGGGTGTTCATGGAGAAAATGCCCACACCATCGAGATCCCAGATTCCTTAAATAACAGTTAGCATTTTCTGTAGCCTTCAAGTCTGCAAAGTACATAATACAACGTCTCATTTGAGCTTCACAATATCCTTGTGAGGTAGGTCATATAATTATTCCTATTTTAGTATGGAGAAAACTGAAGTTCAGAGATAACTTCTCTAGGACCACATAGCTAATGAGAGTTTACAGTAGTCTCCAAAATCTTGACTTCTGGCTCAGCACTCTAGACATTATGTCCCTCAAAATTGCCAAAATTTGTATTTAATTGCTTACTTTTCCCCACCATCATATGCTGGGAAACATAGTAGAAAACCTGGGTTTTTATTCCTACTGCTGTGATTTGAGGAAAATCATTTAACCACCCCGAGTCTCAGTTTCCTTATCGGTAAAACAAAAGGACTACATTAGTTGCCCTCTGAAGTCTCTTTCAGATAGATAACCCTGGTCTTGAGATCCCAGAAGCACCTTGGGCTATATCATACAGATGCTAGTATCTAACACAAGTTTCAAATCCAATTCTTTTTTTTTAAATTAAAAAATATAGTATTTTTAATTTTTCCCCAGTTACACGTAAAAACAACTTTTAACATTCATTTTAAAATCTTGGATCCAAATTCTTTTCCTTCCTCCCTTCTCCCAACCTCCATTGAGAAGGCAAGTAATCTGACAGAGGTTATGCATGTGCAGTCATGTAAAACATTTCCATATTAGTTATGTTGTGAAAAAAAAAGATAAATAAAAAATAAAAAAGCCTCAAGAAATAAACAGTATGTTTCAATTTGGATTCATATGCCGTCAGTTCTTTCTCTAGATATGGATAATGTTTTTCTTTATAAACCCTTCAGAGTTGTCTTGGATTATTGTATTGCTGAGAATAGGCTAAATCATTTATCTGATCAAAGTTGATCATCTTACAGTATTGTATGTAGTACATTTTACTTTGCATCAGCTCATGTAAGTCTTCAGGTTTTTCGGAGAGTGTCCTGCTCATTACTTCTTAGAGCACAGTTGTATTCCACCTTAACCATATATCTCAATTCATCCAGCCATTCCCCAAATGATTGGCATCCCCTCAATTTTCAATTCTTTGTCCCCAGAAAAGGGCTGTTTTATGTGTGTGTGTGTGTGTGTGTGTGTGTATTATATATATACATATACACACATATAGGTCTATTTGTACATATAGATTCTTTCCATTTAAAAAAAAATCATTTTTGAAACCCAGGTCTTCTTAAACAAAGTTCAGTGTTCTATCCCTCTTTTTGTACAACATGACGAAAATGGAAATATGTTTAAAAGGATCACACATATTTAACCTATATCAGATTGCTTGCTGTCTAAGGGAAGAAGAAGGAATAAGGGAAGAAGGGAGAAAATTTTGATACACAAAGTCTTACAAAAATGAATGTTGGAAATGAGATAATTCAGACCAATTCCAATGAGCTTGTGATGGAGAGAGCCATATACACTCAGAGAGAGGAGTGTGGGAACTGAGTATAGATCACAACATAGCATTTCCACTCTTTTTGTTGTTGTTTGCTTGCGTTTTATTTTCTTTCTCATTTTTCCCTTTTTGATCTGATTTTTCTCATGTAGCATGACAATTGTATGAATATGCATGCATATATTGGATTTTACATATATTTTACCATGTTTTATATATATTGGATTACTTGCTATCTAGGGGAAGGGGAAATTGGAATACAAGGTTTTGTAAGGGTCAATATTGAAAAATTATCTATGCATATCTTTTGAAAATTAAAAAAGCTTTAATAAAATGAATATTGGAAATTATGTTTATGTGTATTTGGAAAAATAAAATACTATTGAGGGGGGAAAGGAGATAAGTCTTAGGGAAAAGAAGAAAAGGGAAAGGGGAAGAGAAGAAGGGAAAAGAAGGGGAAAGGGAAAGACAAAGAGGAAGAGAAAGGGAAGAAGAGAAGAGTTAGGCAAAGGGGAAGAAGAGGGGATAGAGAAGGAAGGGGTAAAGATGAAGGAGAAAAGAGGGGGGAGGGAACAAGAAAAACAAAAAGGAAAAGGAGAAGGGGAGAAGGAAGGGGAAGAGCAGGGGGAAGATAAAGGAGAAGAGAAAGGGGAAGAGAAGAGGAGGTAGGGGAAGGGAAAAGACAAAGAGGAAGAGAAGGGGTAAGATAAAGGGAGAGAAGGAGAAATAGGAGAGGGGAATAGGAGGGGCAAAATAAAGGGGAAAGACAGAAGAAGAGAAGGGAAAAGAGAAGAAGTAAGAAAAAGGGAAAGACAAGGAGGGAAGAAGGGAAAGTGGGAAAGAAAAGGGAAGAAAGAAGCATCTATTCTTCAGGAAGTGTAAGATCCTATGTTGAAAGCTGGATTTATCTTAGCTGTTCCTGTACCTGTATGCTAGAATCTTGGCTAAAATAAGTAATTAAAAAAGAAAATTAACTGACCTTTCTTGGCCCTGGCTTCCTTGTAAGACACTGCCAATCTGCTCTCCATCCTTTGAACTCCCTTTATCTGATCTTGAGGTTTTTTTGGGAGAGGGGGTGGGATGAGGGTGATAGAAATAAAGAGGTTTGGAGGGGGGGTCACAGAACTCTCTGGGGTCAATTTGAGTCTCCTGAAATCACATGACTAGCTTTATCTATCCATCTTTGCTCTGGCTTCTAGAAGCACAGTAATGAGAAAAGTAGGCATTAGCAACCAGTAAATTGGCTCCTCTGTAAGCAAGGAGATTGCAGGACTGTAGAGAAGGGTTAGGGGGACAGCAGGCTCAGAGCTGCCACTTTCCATTCCCCACCTCCCTGGGAACTGTCAGAGAGAAGACATTGCAGACCCAGGTATCTCTTTCATTGCTAATGAACACAGAAAGAAACTCCTCTTATTGGCTTCTTCCTTTCGTACCCATGTCACCTCCGTAAGAGGTCGGAAAGCTTAAAGTCAAAGACCTCAGGCCCACCATTACGAGGCTGAGCCCTGCTGCTCTCTCCTTGCTCATGAATAATTCCTTGCTCGCCCTCCTCAGGATACCTTCCCTCTCATTCCCTGCCTGGAGGGCAGGGCCAATGCCAGGGATGGTGACTTTGGTGAAAGGAAGTTGGTAAAGAGGGGAGAACCATTAGGAGAGACCGAAGTGGAAAGGTAGGTACCATACTTACTCTTGGCCTTCTCATTCTTCCGCGATGGCCGCCAGCGGATGCATGACTTGTGCTCGTCCAGATAGTAAAAGCGAACCAAGCCCTTGGAGCCACCTCGAAGCTTGACCATCTGAGTCCCGGCCTGCATTGAACTGATGCATCTTTCCACTAGAAACACAGAGACAGGAGACAGATCAGTTCAGTGTCAGCCTCAGCCATTCACCTTCGATCACACACTATTAAGATCTGAAAGGGGCTTTGAAGGCCACCTAGTCCAACCCATGCCTTTGTTTCAGAGGAGAAAACAGAGGGCCATAGTGATGAACGGATTTGCTGAGAGTCACACAACCAGGAGATGAACCGAAGATTTGAACCCAGGTTTCTGACTTCATATAGGTCTAGATCAACTGAGTTTTTAACAATTCATTCTCTGAAAGGCAAATAGCATAAGACTGATTCTGAGCACCCGAGTCTAAATATCTGTCTTACACAAAGTCATTTGAAAGCTTTGAAAAGCACCTTCTCCTTCTTGGTCATCAGTTTCCTATATAAAATGAGATGATTTTTTTCAATAGCTTAAATTTCTGTTCATTACAGAAAGCATGGGAGAGGGCTTAGAAAGCCACCCTTGGAGCTGGAGAAGTCTGGGTTCCAGTGTTGACTCTGATCTACATTGCAGTGACACTGGGCAAGTCCCAAGCTCTTAGGGGAAGGAGCATTTACAATGCCTCTGGGAACCAAAACAATAGGATCCAGTAGCTAGGAGTACTAGACTTAGAGTCCAGTCCTATCTCTGGCATTTACTAGTTATGTTGTTTAGTTGTTTTGAGTTGTGTTCAACTCTTCTTGCCCCATTTGGAGTTTTCTTGGCAGAGATACTGCGGTGGTTTGCCACTTCCTTCTTCAGCTCATTTTATAGATGGGAAAACTGAGGCAAATGAGGTTAAATAACTTGCCGAAGGTCACACAGCTAGTAAATATGTGAAACCAGATTTGAACTCGGGAAGTTGAGTCTTCTTGACTTCAGCTTGACACTCTATCCACTGAGCCACCTCCCTGCTTCTTATTAGCTATGCAATTCATCTGTAAAACAAAGATTATCCCTACTTCACAGGGTTGTTCTGAAGCTCCAAGGAGAATGCATGGAAAACTCTTTGGAAACTTTGTCAAAAAGGTCTAATCTCACTATGTGACCCTAAGCAAAATCATGGTCAAATCTGTTTGCCTCAGTTTCCTCATCTGTAAAACGAGAATAATAATGGCATCTACTCTCCCAAGGTTGTGGTTAATCCCCTTCCCCTTCCATGTTGATGGTCATTATTTACATTTACTTAATATTTAATGTTTTGAATGTATTTTTTAAAATGAAATTTTACTTTCACAATATTCCTTTTCTCCATCTTATCACCACTCCACATAGAGAAAGCAAGAAAAACAAAACCCTTGTGGCAAACTTCAATCGACTTTTATATCCATTATCTCATCACTTCCCAACATCCTATTTGAGAAAGAGTACAGATTTCTACCATCAGTCCCATTAACCCTTGAACCAAGATCTCCAATTCCCAGCTCAACGAGCTTTCTAATTCTGCTCATTTCAAAAGTTGGTTTCCCTGTTAAGTATCTCTAGAAAACAAACTTGAAAATGCCTGTGTCACCTCCTCAAATCTGCACCCTTCCATGGTAGTTTATTCTACATACTCGAACCATTCTCCAAAATGGTTCTAGAAGAGAGTACAGAAGGTTTTCAGGTGTCCTGGACCCAAGACGCAAAAGAAAAGGTGGTTCTAAGCTTCCCTCCTTCTCTATATCCAAAATCTGTCCAGACCCTCAGTTACTTTAGCTCCTCAGGAGCAGAGCCTTTTCTCCTATTAGCTGTCCTTCCTTGGATTTAAAAGCACAGGATTCTTAAGATTATCATATACTTCTGCTTTCTGTTTTTGAAGAACTTCTCTTACCCACATGACATGTCTAAGGGCCTTCCACCAAATTCAGATTTATATTCCTCTCCCTCTCCTCTGAATCCCTAATCTAAAATTGAGCACCAGCTTTGAGATGAGATGCTTCCTCTTTTTAGCTCTTGTAAAACTGTGCAAGCCTCATCAAAGCATTTTACCTCTCTTTGCCTCAATTTCCTCATCTGCAAAGTGGAGATAACAAAAGTGCCTTCTTCCCAGGATTGTTGTGAGGATCAAATAGGATAATGATTGTAAAACAGCACAGTGCCTGACGTGTAGTAAACACTACATGTTGTGGTTCAGTCATTTTTCAGCTGTGTTTGACTTCATGACCTCATTTAGGGTTTTCTTGGTAAAGAAACTGGAGTAATTTAGCATTTGCTTTTCCTGTTCATTTTACAGATGAGGAAACTGAAGAAAACTCCATTACTTTCCCCCTCCTTCTCTAGCTGAATTCAGACAAAAAACAGTTGTTGATTGACTGATATCAGTTGCTCAGCTACTCAAAGACCTCACTAGGTAAGGAAGATCTGTTCTCCTTCCTGGACTCGGAGATACTTTTCATTGAGATTTATTCTCAGAGAGAAATGAAATGTCCAGGATCACACAGAAATAGTGTGGTATAGTGGTTAGAGCATTGGACTTCGTATGTGGGAGTCCTGGATTCAGATCCCACCTCAGACACTTACTAATCGTGTAACCTCTTGTAAAATTAGAAAGCTGAAGTTAGTGTTTCTGAAATCAAGCTGGAATCGAATCAAAGTTCCCCACCTGCTCTGACCCTGTGATTGCTTTTGTCTTTATTTGTACTGCCTGGGCTTAGCCTGCCTATCTCATAGTCTTTGATAAATACTTGCTTACTCTTTGTCCAGCTGACCCAATCTGACTGACTAATCTATCAATTAGACTGAATTAGAATCCAGTTCTTTGGTTCCACCCTTTCTACTATACATCAACTGCCTTCTCGGCCCCCCCCCCAAAAAAAAAGTGTATCTTGTTGACTAAGCCATCCTCCCATAAATAATTCAGAAAGGCGTTTTCGAGTACAAACTGCTTTCAAATGAGGCTGTTACTCAGGACACCAGAAACATTAAAAATTAACAGCAAAAAGGTTATTAAACACACACACTGGACTCACAAAGCAGCGGCTGCTGAGACAGCAAGAGCAGGCTGCTGGGGGAGCGCTTTCATCGGTACGGAGCGTACATTTATGACGATGAGTTTTCCTGATTCCAAGCGGATGGGGCTAGATACCCAGAGAAGGACCAGGCCTGGGCCTGGCTCTCAGCCGATGTGCCATTGGAAGCAGCTGCAAGTTCCAGGGCCCTGGCAGGCAATCAAACTTACAACTTAATGGTCACATGCTCGTCACTCACATGGGAGTGGGGGGCTTGTAGATGATCTTTGGCAAGCCACTTCCCAGTTCTGGGTCTCAGTTTCCCCATTTGTAAAATGAAAGGGATTACCTCTTGGCTCAGAGAGAAACATTAGAAAATTGGTCTCCTTTTTCTACCCTCTCTAGGATGACCTGCTTTCTTTCTTATTATGATGAGGGATGTCTTGCTTTAAAGTGGAGGCAGGATAAATATAGTCCAGCATCAAAGTGAAATAAAACCCCCAAATATATACTTTTTTTTATTTTTATAAAATAAGGATGGATTAGATTGCTGTCATTTCTCTAGATCTCAGTTTCCTCATCTATAAAATGAAAGGGTATGAGTAGGTACCCTCCTAAGTTCCCCCTCACCACACTCTAGAACTATGAGCTTTATAAATATAATAAAATCTCAACCAAAATCCTATTCAACTTTATATCCTTTCTGTGAAAGCTCCAAAGTTTCAATGAATAATTCCACTCACCTGTCATCATCCTATTACTTCTTTCAATATTAATGTACCCAGTGTACAAAACACACCTTCCATATATAATCTTTCTTGATCCTCATAACATCCCTGAGAGGTAGGTGCTAGTATTATCATTCCCATTTTACAGGTGAGGAAACTTAGGCAGAGGTTAAATGACTTGTCCAGGTTCATACTCCTAGTAAGTGTCTGAGACTGGAGTTGAACTCAGGACTTTCTAACTCCAGGCCCAACACTTTGGGCACTATGATGCCCTTTAGCTGGTACTAGATTGGGGACAGGATGGGGCACAGAGTGCCCACCTCAAGTTATATTTACTATTCTATATATCCTCTATAAAATAGGTGAGAGGTATATTTAGGCTAGATGACCTCAAAAGATTCCCTCTATCAAGTCAACAAGCATTTATTAGGGGTTTATTATATGTACGGGCCACTCTGTTAAATGCTGGGGATACAAATAAAGGCAAAAGCAGATCTGGCAGACCTTGACTTCAGGGAGCTTACAGTCGAATGGGAGATACAACATGCAAACAACCAAGATAAATTGAGAGTGGATGGAACAACCTCTGAGAGAGGTGGGCACTGGCAGCTTGGAGGACCAGAAAAGACTTCCTGGAGAAAGTGAGATTTGAGCCGAGTGTTAAAGATAGCCAGGAAATCCAGGAAGAAGAAATAAAAGGAAAAGTATAGTCTTCCCTCCTTCCAGGGAGGAGGGACAGCATGGCGATGGGGCTATAAGACAAAGACTAGATTCACTAGAGCCTTCTTCCCTATTTCAGGCTCTTCTGGTAGAAAGTTAAGACTTCCAGGATCAGGGAAACCAATTTGTTCTCTATAGGTATTTAATCAATCAATAAAGATTTATTAAGCTCATACTATATTTCAGGCATTGTGCTAAGTATTAGGAATACAAAAAAGAGACAAAGGATAGTGCCTGACCTCAAGGAGTTTATAATCTAATGGGGAAGATTACATGAAAATATATACATACAGAGTAAGCTCTATATGGGATAAATAGAAAATAATTAAAAGGCACTTCAATTAAGTAGCTTCCTGTAGAAGATGTTTAGCCAAAGATTCTTCTTGCCTGTCCCCGAAATCCCAGTGGCAATGACCACTCAAAGGTCACTAGCTTTTTAGGGCCCAAAAGAGCAGGACAGAAATGTAAGGATGAACAAAGGAGTTGACTAGAGAGGTATTTTGCCAGCCCTGCTCATGGAGCTGTCCCACAGGCACTCATACATTTCCTGTCCCACAGACTCCACATCCCAGATGGAATAATTTTACTTCCCTAGTCAGATAGATAGACATATACGTTTATCTCTAGATAACTACTCAAAATGTTCCTCCTTTGTCTAGAATACCCTTCCTTCTCTTCACCTCCTAGGGAAATCCTACCTTCCTTCAAAGCTCTCCTCTTCAAAGGACTCTTTCTCAGCAAGTCTTAATCTCTCCTCCAAGTTCCTTCAATCCTATCTGCATCTCTCATTTAACTCCAGTCACAGGAAGCATCCTGTCCTATCTTAGATTGCTGCTGTGCAGTGATTAGCTCTTGTACCGTTACCTACATGGTGAAGTGGATAGAGATGTGGGCTTGGCTTCCAATCTGGCCTCAGACACGTACTAACTTTCATATTGGTGAAATCACTTAACTCTGTTTTCCTCAGTTTCCTCATCTGTAAAATGGTTTGGAGACAGGGAATCTGAATTTGAACTTGGGCTGTGATACTCAATACCACTGTGATCTGGGTCAAACTTTCTGGGCCTCAGTTTCCCCATCTGTAAAATGAAGGGATTTGATGGGATGAGTCCTAGTGGCTATCCCTTCTAATTCTGAGTCCCTGATCCCCTACAGCCTTAATGAACAGGTTTACTGAAAAACCCTGCCCCAAGCCCCCATTCAAGGTTGGAGCCAGCTAGCCGTAAGAAAGTAGTACCATGGACAGAGCTAAGCACTCAGAAGCCCCATTTATTAAAGCTATGCAGCTCCCAGGCTGGTAGCCAGTGCTTAGTAAAGGGATGGGTGAGGGGAGGGGGTGGAGGAGAGCAGCTTTCCAGTGAAATCAGTCTCCTTGTAGATTGTAGCTAAAGTCTAATCCCTCTGCTGCGGGATGAGCTGATTCAATTTGTAAAAAAACAAAAAACAAACAAAAAACCCAACTTTTTATATAATAATATGGGAATAAGAGTTGGGTTCTTGAGCTCAGCCTGGGACCTAGAGATCATGAGTGGGGGTCAGGACAAAGAGTCTGGTTTTCACTGGCACAGAGCTCTCCACTGCAACTTTGGTCAGAGGAGTTTTCCCCATCTGAAAAATGGGGATAATGATGCCTATTTAAAAAAAAATCATGATAGACATTATTGTGTATCCAGGAAGATGTGGGTTCAACTGTTGGCTTCTGATATACTGTCTGAGTGCTCTAGGAGACTTTTAAAGACTTTAAAGTGCTATCGCTGGTGCTGACTAACTTTGGGAGAGGAAGAGTTTCTTCATCTGGGCATTTCCAAAGCCTTGAGATCACAGAGATAGTCACTATTTCTGTTCCTATTTATTTCACCTGCTGCTTGTGGAGCTCAGAAACATTTCATGAATTTTACATGACTATGTAAATGTCAAGTATTATTCAGAAAAATGTAAGAAAGACATGGATGTATTCTTGTTCTTTGTAGCCTCAACAACCAGCACATGGCATACCCTAAGCACTTAATAGATGTTTGTAAAATGGAATGAGAAATAGCTGAGTCAGATTTGTATCCAATCTTCTGGGACTCACCCCTTTCTACTCTAAGGAATATTTGCCTCTTTCTGGATCATGGACCCCATGGGCTGGAAGCCTATGAACTACTTCTCAGAATCATATTTAAGGAGTTTCCCCAAATCTCCAAGTGAGATTGTGCCCAGGGAGACAGTGATGGCAGGGCAAGACAGATAGTGAATCCAGGGAATCCAAGAGAAAAATCACCAGGATTTTTTCAAAACTCCAAAGAATACGAGTACATTCTCATGTCTAAAAGTGAATCAAGTTCCAAATGGACAAACATTCACTAGGAGAGAGGGAGCATCAACAGAAGGAACAATTATAAAAGAGAACAAGGGCCTTGATATACAGATATATTTTCTCCCTCCCCACATTCACATAGCTATTGATGAACTCTTTGGAGGGGTATCTGTGAACCTCAGTTCAAGAATTCCTCCTCATAGAGCCACCCAACCAGGGCTAGAATGACTTGGGAGAAGATTTAAGGTGTTTCCATGAGCCCTCTATTTTCAATTCCCCCCCTATATCTGAATCTTTATTCCTAAATTTGGGCAAGTCCTCACACAAGTGTCAGTTCATTTCCCTAGACAGGAGTACACAAGTAGGACAAACAAGGTTTTTCTCAGGAGCACACGCCTGTGTCTAAGCCCCCCAGACCCCAAGGAAACTCCCCTCTTCTACCTCCCTGGAATTCAGTTCTTTCAGAAGGTTCAGTCCCTCAGAAAGGAGCCAGGGCTTCCTTGCAGCCTATATCGTGGAGCCTCTAGCCTTAACCCCCTGACTGGAGCTCAGCAATTGCATTTTCTATAAAAAGCTTATTGGTGGTCAAGATAAAAGTCAGAATGTTGACTCAAAGAAGGAGGGGGCAGGGAAGAAACCATATATATTGGTTAAGGAGGAAAATTACTGTCTTTTGGAGGCTGGGAGAAAAAAATCTTATTTGTGAAAAATATATTGGAAATCACAAACCATATCAAAATGTCCCTAGTAAGGCTGGGGATAAACCTAGGGATTATATTCACCAAGGGGATCAAGAATTCTCTCTGGGGAAATCTGCTCTGAAGAAGGTCCATGGTTTGGCGAATGGAAATTGTCATTGGCAAAAGACCAGATGTCTAAAAGGTATTCAGGGCCAGGTTAGAGAAGCGGCAGGCACTCCAGGGGCATGTGGTTCCGGGGTCCTTCTCTGGAGAAACTCAGCCTCTTCTTTCCACTCCCCCTCAAATCTCACCAAAGACTATGCTCTTCCCTTCAGATGCTGAGACTCAGTTTCCCCACCTAAAAGATGAAGGGATTTGGCCTAGGAATGTTTAAAGTTCCTTCCAGTTCAAAATCTATGGTCCCATGACAGACACTGACCCAGTTACAGATGGGAACTGAAGGTCATCTTTAGGACAGAAGGGGAGGGAAGGAAATAAACATTTATTAAACTCCTACTATATACCAGGCACAGGGCTAAGCACTTTACAAATCTTATCTCATTTGATTCTTACAACAACCCTGGGAGCCAGATGGTTATTATCCCCATTTTATTATTGAAGAAATTGAGACAGACAGAAGTGAATTGAGTTGCCAGGTCACACAACCAAGAAGTGTCTGAGTCTAGATTTGAACTCAGATTTTACTGACTCCAAGCTCAGTGGAGAGAGCACTTAAATGCCTCATTTAGAATATAAACCCAGTGGTTCCACTCAGCTGCATTTTTCCCAAACCCCAGAGTGAGAACAATGTGCCCAAGGAGAGGGTGGTAAGAAGCTTATGGCAGGAAAAGATGGACAATGAGTCCAGAGTCATTTGTTTAATGGCTCCAGAGACTCCAGAGAAGATGGATATACTCCCAAATTTCAACATGGACTAGATGTCTGGCTGAAAAGGACATTCACTAGGACTCTGGTTTGAAGAATGTAGGTCCAAATCCCACTTTAGACACTTAATCTCTCTGTGATCTTGGAAAAGCCTCAGTTTCCTCATCTATAAAATCAGGTATTCAGCTAGATGAACTTTGATGTTCCTTCCAGCCCTAGATCTCAAGACAGTTAGATGTTATAGTGAAAGATTTAGAATAAGAAAACTCTCTCTCAGCTTTTATTAGTTGTGTGACCTGAAATGAATCAATTAACCCCTGCCTGCCTCAACTTCCTTGAATATAAATTGGGGGAAATAATGGCACCTACCTCCTAGTGTTGTTGTGAGCATCAAATGAAATAATATTTGTAAACCATTTTGCCAGTTTTGAAGCAGTATGTAAAATATTACCACCATTGTTGAGTAAAACAAGCAGAATCAAGAAAACATTGTGCACAGTAACAACCAGATTATGTCATGATCAACTATGATACCCTTCTTAACAATGCAGGGACTCAAGACAATTGCAATAGACTTGGGATGGAAAACATCATCTGCATCCAGAATTGATGGATTGCATTGAATATGGATCAAATCATAGTATTTTCACTTTGGAGAGGTTGTTTTTTTTTTTCTTTTTCATGTTTTCCCCCCTTTTGGTCTGATTTTTCTTGCACAATATGACAAATATCGAAATACATTTGAAAGGATTACATGTATTTAACCTATTTCAGATTCTTTTGCTCTCTTGGGGAAAGGGTAAGTAAGAGAGAGAGGGAGGAAAATTTGGAACACAAAGTCTTACAAAAACGAATGTTGAAAACTATCTCTACATATAATCTGGGGAAATAAAATACTATTGAAAATTAAAATAAAATCTTAGCATCATGCCCATCATTATTATGGTTATTTTTTTCCTGATACCATAGGTACTCAGATACCGGAAATCTTTAATTAATGGTGTCCCAAACCCCAATTCTAGGATCTAACATTCTCCGATACCCTACAAATCCTGGGAATATGATACAAAGATATTTGAATCCTCAAGGCTTTAAATCAAATGAATACAATACTTCACCAATTCAAAGTGCTATCCCAAGATGAGGAATCATGACTTTGTACTGAAGGAATGATCCCATACCATTAAATCCAAGGAGTTTGGATTTTCCCTTTCTTACCGAACTGGCCTAATCTCCACTTCGGGGAAACCACGATGCTCCCTCCGACCCAGAGAAACTCTTTTGCCAAGCAGGCCACTGTCACTTTGTTTTGGAGTGAGGAAGACTTGCCAGGAGACATGACAGGAAGGTAGGATAGTTCACCTTTTCCAGTTGGGCCAAAATGATGGGAAATCAGTCACTATGTCAATGAGGCAATGTAAAACCAAATGGATGGGACAGCAAATGGACCATTTTGCCAACTTCTCTCTGGAAGTGCCCAGAACCATCCTTGCTCTATTCAACCTTGAAGTTCATTGAGTATCCCCAGTCAAAGGCTCCCCAAAGACTCCAAAAACTCCAATATTTTCTTCAAAGAAACATTAGCAAAAGCCTCAGCCCTTATAGGAGAATTCCCATTTCAGACAGCTTCATTTGTGCTGCGCCTCCTGTAAAATGCTGGTCTTGTCTGTACCAAATTATTAAAGGTCCCTTGCATTACCCAAAGGAAGCAGACAATTGAACAAATGTCCTCAATCCTTCAGAGCATCCCAAGAACCTGCCCAAGGTTTTCTCATTTTCCTCTGTCCTTGCACGTCACTGCTTGGTCAGGGTTCCAGGAACCAGAGTCTTCCCCCCCAATATCATCTCTATTCTGGAGGGATGGGAGAACTCCTTTCAACCCATCAGCTTTTCATGCCCGGCTGGAACTTCCTTTTCCTGATGCTGCATCTTATTCAGTCCCTTTACTGAAGTGTGTCAGAAAGAAGGAGCACAGCTCAAAGAAATAGTCAGAGCCCTCTACTTGATCACAACTGCCCCAGTCTAGTGAAGGACTGTACATGGGAGCTCCCTCCCACCCCCTCCTGACCCATGTTTAACCAAAATCCCAAATCCTCCTACACGCTAATCCATAACTCTGGCTCCAGCCCCAGACTATCAGAGGATTTAGGCTGTGGAAACTCTGGCTGAGGAAATCAGGAGGAAAAAAGGGAGGATCTTCCTCCTCAATATTCCATAGCTCCAGTGCCTCCAACCAGGGGACAGGTGCCCTGAGCTAGATGCTTCACACACGCAAAGTACATGAGACAGAGAGTCCAAGGACCTGAATTGCAGTGCCTGGTTTAGCCTTTTCCTAGCTGTCCAACTGTCTTTCCTTATCTGCGTCTTGGTTTTCTCCTCTAAAATGTGAAAATGGTCTCTAAAGCTTCTTCCAAGTCTGACATGATGTGCTTGTGAAAGCTTTGCATTTTTTTTTTTATGAACTCGCTCTTTACTTTGAGGGTCGTCCCCCATATAAACAGACACAAATAGTCCTTACCACCCTTGCCCCACTCCCATTCTTTAATCTCCCTTTCTGGGATGGCTATTTGGGTAATGCCCTCAGTAACTCCCTTTCCCTTTGCCAAAGTCTAGAGTAACCTCTAAGGAATGCAGCCAACTGATTCATTCACTCTAAAAAAGGGAAATGATGAATTCAGGGTGAACTGGGCTTCATGCCTTATTCCGTTTTCAGGATTTTCACTAATAACAAAGGATAATGACCTAGGGTGAATCATTAACATTTTAAAATTTTAATTTAATTTAATTTTAATTTTTATAATTTTTTTTGTACTATGGCCCCCTTTGGCAATCTGGTGAAACCTGCGATCCCCTTTGTGAGATAATGATTTTAAATGAACAAAATAAAAATTATATATGATTACAAAGGAAATCAACTATAATTAACATTAGGATGTAATTTTTCCCATCCAAGTTCAAGGGCCCATTAAAATTTATATTCGTAGCCCAGGTTGAGAATCCTTTGGCAAACAATTCCCCTTTTCACTTCCATCTTCACATTCTTCTGTATTCACACATATCATACAACAGATTCTCAAAGCTTCGATGGTGGTATAAAGCCTACATAGTATCTGCCACATTTTTTTGGCTCCCTATTGTCTCACTCCCTGAGAGGGTACAACATAGCCTCCTTCTACCTTGGAACTGGTAGCAACAGGGCCAGGATGGGGGAAAAGCAGAGGAATCAGGTCCATCTGTTCCAAGTCCTGACTAGCAAGACTTCAAGGTTGGAGGTAGGGAGTCATACCCTGCCTTTCAACAAATAGCTCCCACTATGGATGTTAGGCTCTTCCAGGCTGGTCCCTAAGATCAACAGACTTTTTGAGTGAATTATCTGACCACCTCTTCATTTCCTCCCCCAACTGAGAGAGACAGGTCCTAGAGACTTCAACTGCAACTCAGTGATCTTTTCCTCATCCCCCCCATCTTGCTCCCAAGGCTTGATTATATGGGTTCTATAGGATGCTATTCTATTGATTGTGGGTTCTAGAATCTGCTGGGTAGGGCAACAGAGAGTGGAGGGAAGAATCCCACCAGATCAAGTTTTGAGAGATGCTGCTAGCTCCTTCTACCAGAGAAAAGTCTGAGTCCCTCTCCAAGATACCAACATCACTCCTTGCTTTTTGAGTTCCAAACTTGGGTATAAGTAGAAAGACTGGAAAACTCCTGTCATAAATAATTGGGAAAGTCTTTTCCTTTCTTTTCATGAGCCAAAACTTATTATAACTGAGAATTTTCCCCCCATCTCCCCATATTTAGTGGATCCCAAGTCAGGCTAGAATCATGGGCCAAAATTTCATAAGGATTAATGAACACCTTACTCCTAGGTGTTCAGAGTCACAAGGACAAGATTTTTGTCTCTGTTGCACTTGTATCAGTCCAGCGCCTAGCATGTAGTGGGTGATTAACAAATGATTATTAAGTAATCAATAATAGTTTATCTGAAAAGGGTCTGAGAGTTTTAGTGAACTGAAAGCTCAATCAGACTCACAGTGGGATATGGCAGCTGAGAAAATTAATTTGATCTTGGGTTGCAGAGTTTCCAGGAATAAGAGCATATAATTCGGTGGATAGAACATTGATGAGTTGGAGAATGAACAGAAGATTACAACTGGGATACAATCTGGTTCAATTCAGGGGTACTTATCAAGCAAGAGGCTGGTAATGGGCTATGTAGCCTCTGAGAATACAATGACAAAAATGGCATTCTTAGCCTTCGAGAAGCTTAATGTCTACTATGGTGAAACAATGTAAATACTGGGAAGTCAATTCAAAATATAAAGAAAAACTCAGAAGGGTAGACCTTCTACAGTGGGTAGAAACTGAAAAGAGGCAAAAGTTGGGTTGAATGTAGAAGAAATACCTGAATTAAAGATTTCCAAAAGAGAAATGGACTCAGGAAGTGGGAGGGCCCTTCTCATTGGAGGTCTCCAATTAAAGGCAGGATAACAACTTGTTGAAGATATTAGAGAATTTCTATAAGAGATTACTATTCAGGTATAGGTTGAACTGGATGGACTGAGAGGTTCCTTGTAACTCAGTCTAAGAGCATTCTTGACCAGTTCTTACCTGAAACAAATGACCATTTGTCTTCTGGAGATGTTCCTAGGGAGTGCTTGGGCCAGGAAAGTTAGGGACCTTTTTTGAAGGTCAAGTAAGAATTGGGCATGTGGAGAAGAGGAAGGGAAATCTGATTCTTTTTTTTTTTCTTTTTTATTTATTTATTTATTTATTTTTTTGGGAAATCTGATTCTAGGAGAATAGAAAGGGTGGTTGGATATTTTGGGTTAGTGCAGGATTTAGAATTAGATTCTTTGGATCTTAATACCTAAGAGACTCTAGACATTTTTTTACTCTCTCTAATCCTGTTTCCTCATCTAAAAAGTGGGGATAATGGTACTAGCTATGAAACTTCATAGGGTTATGAATAAAGTCTTTTATAAGGCCCTAGTGGCTCCTTATCACCCTCGGGATCACATACAAAATCTTCTGTTTGACATTCAAAGCCATCTGTAACCTAACTCCCTTCTACCTTTGCACTCTTCTATCATCCTATACCTCTTCTCTTCACCAGTATACTCTTGGGTCCTGTGACTCTGAACTTCTTCTTGGTTCATAAACAAGACACTCCATCTCTGGGCTTCAGAAACTTTCTCTGGCTGTTTCCCATGTCCCACCATGTCCCCAATGCCTGCCTTCCCTCTACTAATTATTTCCTAGTTACCCTATTCTCTAGCTTCCTTGTATATATTTGTTTACATGTGGTCTTCTCCATCATACTGTGAGATCTTGAGGGCAGGAACATCTTTCACCTTTCTTGGTATCCTCCATTTAACACAATGCTTGGCACATAGTAGGTATTTAATAAATGCTTATTGACTCACTGTTTGAATGAACTATAGTAAAATGAGGGATTATTATTACTTGTACTTCAATAATTTAGATCTTTCTCCATGAATTCTTACTCCACTGGTCCCTATTCTACCCTCTTTAGATCTTTTCTTTTCATAAGTTGCCAAAACCAGAAATTTCCGTCATACTCTGCCAAAGCAATTCATCCCCTCTCTGATTTAGAGGGGCTGCTCTTATACTTGCAGAATATGAGTTCCTGGAGAGTAGAGACCGTTCCACTTTGTGGACACTTTGTATTCTAGCTCAATGCCTGGCACATAGTTGATACTTAAATGCTTGTAATGGATTATTTTACTCAAGTGATCAAAGATTGATCACTTTATGTCCTTGGCCCTCAGTTTCCTTCCTTGGAAAAGAAAGGGTTGATGAAGAAAATCTCTAACTCCCCTGCTACTTTAAATCAATTTGATGATGATTTTTATGATGACAGAGAAACCAGTGGTCTATTCCAAACAAATTGATGTTTGATGATTTTCCAGTTTGGGGGATTTCTCTTTTTTTAATATATGTTAAACATGTTAAAAAATATGTTGAATCCATTATGTATAAGCATATTTATACAATTCTCTTGTTGCACAAGAAAAATCAGATTAAAAAAAGAAAGTAAATGAGTAAGAAAAAATGCAAGCGAACAACAAAAATAGTGAGAATGTTATATTGTGATCCACATTCAGTTCCTACAGTCCTCTTTCTGGGTGCAGATGGCTCTCTTCAACACAAAATCATTGGGACTGGCATCAATCATCTCATTGTTGGAAAGAGTCATGTCCATCAGAACTGATCGTCATATAATATTGATGTTGCCATGTACAATGATCTCCTGATTCTGCTCATTTCACTTAGCACCAGTTCATATAAGTCTCTTGGAGGGATTTCTCAATCCTTACACACTAATGGCACAGTCCTTGAGAGTAAGGGTTTCCAAATCAAGATGGATGATGGAGGAAGGCTCTAGTAAAAATGATTACTATGAATATTCAAATAAGACTTTTGAGTCAAAGAACATTAATTAGGCTCCTAGTGTGTTTCAGGAAAGTTGATGTGAAGACCAAAAAGAGAGAGAGAGAGAGAGAGAGAGAGAGAGAGAGAGAGAGAGAGAGAGAACGTGAACAGATTTGTGAATGAAGAATTTAGAAAGCCAGGAAATAAATACAAGGTAAATTAGTGGGAGAGGGATACTAGAAGGTAGGGGAATCAGGGAAGACCTCATATGGAAGCTCTTGCTGGGCTGAGTCTTGAAGGAGGCTAAGAATTCGAAGAGGCAGAGGAGAAGGAGGACATACTGGACATGGGATGTAAACAAAGCAATAAATGACATTTCCATAGTGTTGAGCATCCTCAGGGACAGGAATCCACTTAAGAAATATTTTCCCACTGATGGCCATTGATTGGAAAATGGATAACTACATTGTGTTACATGACTGCTGGAGCATTTAAGAGGCAAAATAACAGAAGTCATTGGTCTTCAAGAATGAAGGAGCAATAACCTGCCCAGGGTCATTCAGCCAATAAGAGTCAGAGGCAACTCTCTATTCTTGGTTTTAAGGCTATCTACTATGTCCCATAGCATTACTGAAGGGATATAATATGTAAACAGGCAAGTATATAAAGATACTTTTCAGGGAGAAAGAGCACTCATTATTAGGGAGATCTTAAAAGGCTCCCCATAGAAGGTGGAGTCTGAGATGAACTCAGAAGGAAGTTAGGGATTCTAGGGAGAAAAGGTAAGGCGGGAGGGCTTCCCTGGCATGGGGGAAAACAGACTGGATAAGGGCACAGATGACATGTTGACCTTGGGAGGATGTCTTTTTGGCCAGTTCAACTAGAATAATGAGGGGGAATAAGACTGGGAAGGCAGGCTAGTGAGTCAATCTATAAAAGTCTATAGCAACAGGAATTCCCTCTGTTTCCTTTCCCTTTCTAGGAATAACAGATACAAAAACCCCTCCCAGAGGTTCAAATTCCCCTGAACCATTGCTAGGGGTGAGCAGAAACAAGATGCTCGGCCACATGCCAACTGCTTGGCATTTCACTCATTGTGAAGAACATGGCAACGTATTCAATTCCAGCTTTCCAATCATAGACCTACACTCTCTGAGGCTGTTGGACATTTCCAGGCTTTTTTTTTTTCAAGGGAACGGTGCCAATTTCTGCCTCTTTACAAGAGACTCCTGACTAAATCATGTCCAGAACACAGTCAAGAGGATGGATGGAAGAAGGGAAGGAGATGGAGAGAGACAAGTGTGCAGGAATAAGTTGTTTCAGGAGACCTGGGAACATCTGGAACCAGTGGCCAAACCTGACGATCAGACCATCAGATGTGTTCAGCCTGCTGCCATAGCTGGTATTTCTGGTTAGGAAGCAGAATGATATCGTGGCTATGAGAAGACATTGAAGAAAGCCTGGGTTTGAGCTCCAAGTTTATTACTTCCTAGGGAAACAGAAAAAGTCAGTGAAAATCCCAGTTCTGACCCTCCTGTGTGACTATAAGTCACATCCCCTCTGGTCCTCAGTTTCCTTTTCTATAAAATGAGGTATTTTGACTAAATGCCTTTGTAGTCACTTCCATTTCTAAATCTATGATTTTAGCTTCCTTAAGCATAAAATAAGGGGAAAGGGAGGAAGTCTCTAAGATAATTTCCTTCTCTAATCTTTCTTCTCCTTCCCTCAAAGAGCAAAATCAGGGAACATGGATGACACTTACAGGGACAAATCTCAGCCTGATAAAATAAGAACTTCCAGCAGTCAGAACTGTCTAAAAAGTGAGATATATTGCCTTAGGAGTAGTGAGTTCCCCATCGCTGAACATATTCACATAGAAGTTGGATGATCACTTTTCAGGAATGTGTGGGGTTTGCACAAGTACAGGCTAGGCTAATGACCTCCAATATCTCATTGATTGACTGAATTCAATTCAAGCATCTACTGTGTATCAGGTTGGCACTGGGCAATCAAAAGGACAAAAGCCCCTGATGAGTTTACAGTTTAATGGATTCTAGGATATAATCCTGTGAACATCTGTCCATAGTGAGACTGATGTAAACCTTCCATCTCTACCACTTAACACTGAAAACAGTAGGAGCTTAATATATGCTTGTTGATTGATCGATGCCCCAGAAAAGCTAGGAGCCAGTGTGGGTTTGAGGAGACAGAATGTGAGTGCTAAGAATAACTCCACTCATTTTTGGAGACAGGGCCAAGAATAATGAACACCCGACTGGTTTCCATTTAATCACTTAGATGAGGAACACTGAAACCCAATTAGCTGCCCCTCGCCAAACACCCACCTTCTCGTTTATTTATTTTTAAAACCAGCCGGCCTTACATTTTTTGCCATAGAATTGAATTAGCAAACCACCGAGCATTAGCATGAAGTAAAATGAATCTTGTGTGTCTCCCAGAGAGACAAGAGGCCAATCTTTCCTGATGGGCGGACAGCCTTGATGGAACCCAAGCTGGCAGCCAAGGAGTTATGGCCCTATGTGAAGTCCATTATCCGGGGAGGAGATTATTAATAAGGTCAGAAAATGCTATTCCTCCAAGAAATGGAACGACAACCACAACAATAACATTAATAAAGCACATCCGATTCAAACTCACTTTGAAAAGGTAAGAAGTTGGTCAAGATGACCAACTTTTGGTTCTTCTGAACCAAAGCAAGATTTAGTAAGTACCTCTTAATCCCTCAGGTTTAAATTCAGAGAATTATTTACCAGAAGCAGAGATTTGCTAAAGGAATAAAATTCTCCCATCCCCTCACTCATACTTGGATAAGCCAAGGTTTGGATCCCAGACTTGAGGTTTCAGCCTAATTCAATCTGTATAACTTTGTGCTTACAAAGTTATCTATTTACTTATTGCAACTCATGAACAGATAAACTTCTCATGTTTCGTTTTTTCTATGTCCCTAACTGTTGCTTTTAGAGCAGCTAAATGTGAAGAGTGTCTTCCCTGGAGTTGGAAAGGAGCATCTTCCCAAGTTCAAGTCTGGTCTCAGATATTTACTACAGATATTTACTAGCTGTGTGATCCTAAATAAGTCTCTTCACCCTGTTAGCCTGTTTCCTCATCTGTAAAATGAGCTGAAGAAGGAAAGGGCAAACCACTATGTGTGACCTTGGGCAAGTCACTTAATCTCAATTTCCTCAAAGAAATAGTTTCTATTTCTAATAGTTTTCCATTCTGGCAAAATATTTCAGTATCTTTTCCAAGAAAACCACAAATGGGATCACAACGAGCCAGACACTATTGAAATGACTCAACAACAACAAGTATCAGCAAATATTTGGTTGAATTGAAGTTCCAACTGTGTGAAAGGCTCTACGGATATGAAGATTTAAAAAAAAAAAATGAAACCATCCTTGCCTTTCAAAACAACGTGCTCCAAACCAAATTTATCTTTTCCCCCCAAAGTCATCCCTCTTCTAAGGTTCCCCGTCATCATTTAGGGCACCCCCATTCTTCCTGTGGGCACAAGATATGGAGGAGAACAAAAAAGTGTATGAGTATCACCTTTGACTCCCTCACTTATCCAATGAGTTGCCAAATTTTGACAAATCAAACTCTAGCAACTTTCCCCTCCTCTTGACTTCATTTCCAATCTTCTTCTACTTGCCTTGACTATACAAACTCTCCTCTTCTTCCATATTAGGTTACTTTCTGTTCCTCACAAAGATGACATCCTCTCTCTCATTTCTGTGCCTTTCCATTGGCAATTCACAGCCAATTCCAGGCTCCCAATTACTTACCAAAGTAAGATAGGAAATCATATTGGATATTAAAAAACTTTTCAGAAGGGCAGCTAGTTGGTACAGTTGATAGAGTACCAGCTCTGAAATCAGGAGGACCTGAGTTCAAATCTGGCCTCAGACATTTAATACTTCCTAGCTGTATGACCCTAAGCATGTCACTTAACCCCAATTGCCTCAGCAAAAAAAAAAAAAAAAAAAAAAAAAAAACCTTTCAGAATATGGTTCCAACTTACCTTTCCAAGAATAATACTTTTCTTCACCCACTACATCCACCTATCTTTCTTGTGCATCACATACAACCAATGTTTCATCTCTGGGCTCCATGTGTTTGCATATCCCTAAAAAGATCTTCCTGCTCATCTGTGTATTTTAGGCCTCCAATTTCCCTTCAGCTCACAACTCACATCCCCATTCCCTAGCCCTTACAACAACAAAAACAATCCAATCCAATTCCCCTAAATTGGAAATTATCCTTTATTTATTTTGTGTCTGTGTTATTTATGCACATTTCTTCTTTGATAGAATATAAACTCCTTGAAGATAAAGACCATTTTCATCATTGTAATTGAGATGCTTAGGACGGTGCTGGCACATAGTAGGTAACTGGAGAAAAAAAAATAGCAAACCATTCCAATGTTTTTGACAAAGAAAACTCTGAATGGAGTCACGAAGAATCAGACATGTCTGAAATGACTGAGCAACAACAATAATAACAAATAATCGGGGGAAAGAAGAGGCCCATCTTTTGCAATGGACTCTGGAAATGTCAACTCCGGGCAAGGATGCCTAGAGGAGCAAGAATGAGATGAAGAGAAAGACCTTTCCACAAAATCTGCAAACACAGAACCCAGCCCAGTGAGGAAAGAACTGTTTTCTCTCCAGAGACTCAAGATAATACTTTCCTTCACATACTAGGCTCAGGCTCCATGATGAAATTTTTAAGTATTCTACTGCATTGTTTTCTATGTTCCTGGAAACCTGCTAGGTCTCACTTTATTTCTCTTTGATTTCTCAAATAATTTGCACATGTTCAAAACTGCATTGTTCTCTACAGATGGGAGCAATCTTGAAAGCCAAGGCCAGGATACCCCACTGGCCTGGCTGCTTTCTCCACCACCGCCCCATTACCTCTCAATCAGAGGCTCTGCTATTCTGAATGGGATGGATGAGGAACAGTCCTGCTGGGAGACAGGAAGCCAGACCCCATGACCACTGAGAGTTCCTCCTGGCCCTAGAATTTTGAGAATAAAGGCCAAACAAGCTATGTTTACTGCAGACAAAGAAGAGGAGAGAAAATGGGAGGGTGAGGAAAAAAGAAAGAAGAGAGAAAAAGAGGGGAGAAAGGAAGAGAGAAATAAAGGGAGGAGAGAAAAGGGGGAAGATGAGAGAAAGCAGGGAAGAACAAAAGAGCGGGAGAAAGGCATTTAGTGAAGCACAGAATCCTCATTCTGCTTTTCAAAAGACAGGGCAAACTGAAAATTCCCTACATCCAGAGACAAGCTTCCAGGAATCTCTTCTGTATACTAAGATGCCTAAGTCTCCCCAAAGACCTTGCTAGTGTCAAGGAGAATTCCCAAGAAAAAACACCCCACCTTTCAATTAATCAATCGATATACTTTTATTAAGCACCTTACATACACACGACGCTAAACTCTGAGGATGAAAAGAAAAAGGCAGAATATAGTCCCTGCCCTAAAGTTGCTTGCAATCTCATGGGGGAGACAACATACAAAGAAGCTCTATACAGAATAAAGAGGAGATAATGAGCCGAGGGAAGGAATTAAGAGGGGTTGGGGAGGAATTTTCTATTCAAAGTGGAGATTTAGAGGAAGAAAATTTAGAGTTCAAACCAATCGGTAACCTCCCTTCCAGCCAGACTCTGATCAGTGGGGACTTTTTTCCTTTAATGAAAGTGATTTCTCAGACTGCCTTCCTGTCTCAAAGACTGGGTCGTCCCCCTCTGGGAGGATGAGGCTGGATCAGGGAACCCCTTCCCCAATATATCCCCGTGCTATTTGCACCAAGGAAGCAGCAGCTTCTGCAGTCTCAAATCCACCAAGGAAAGCCAGAGGCAGATCCCAGCCTCCCCTAATTCCTCTAAGCGCTGTCCAGTCCTGAACCCCTATATCCTCTTGGCTTTGAGGAACGAATGAGTGTCTTCTCTCCAATGAGTGAATAAGCTCCTGCCTTGTTCTCTGGGTCTCGTGATCTCGAGTTTAAAGCAGGAGGAGACCAAAAGCAGAGGAATTGGCTCGCCCACAGTGGCCTACCATAAATCCCTCTCCTGTGGGCTCTCCTCCTCCCCCCGTGGAAGGTGTCAGGTACGAAAGCTCATTTCCCTGAGTGTTTATTTAAGCTCGAGAGCTCAGGGGCAAAGGCTCCTGGCTAGAAAAGATGCAGCAGGTATTAAGTTCCTCCTCAAGCCCGAGGAGGCCACGGTCTTATCTTCAGTTCAGTCCATGGACTGCCCAAGTCCTAGATGCACAGGGCTCAGCGGGAAGGGGCTCTATTCAATGAGATCTCGCCACAGCTGCCTCCTGTGCTACAGATGTTCTCGCTCACAAAACTACCACAAACACACGCTGCTTGCTGGGGCCGAAAAACCTGAAGGGAAATCCAGCAAAGGACGAGTTCAACTTTCATGGTTTTCTTTCTTTAAGTTGACCATTTGGGGGGAGCAAGCTAAATGAGAACTGCCATAAACACGATAAGAGCAATGATGTAAGTGGGAAGAACAGTAACAATAAAATGATATAAATTGGATTTTGTAATTAGAACATCTAAGTCTGCCCCCCCTCAAAAAAAAAAAAGAGATGAGAACTCACCTCCCTTCTTTGCAGCAGAACAGGGGGTCCATGGATGTGTAAGTAACTCTACCTACACTGTTGTGGCTGATGTATTAGGAAGTTCTTCTGAGCTGACTTTTTTTTCTCTATTATCCAGGATAAGAGAGGAGGGAGGGATATAGTGGGGAATAAAGGAGATAAAGAAAAACTGAAAGATAGTAAAAGGTTTTTAAGAGAATAATTATTATCTGTGAACAAGAAATTCTGATTTTAACCAGCTTTGGCGAATGAAAACATCTGAATTTTGTGTCAGGGACTCAGACCCAGCTAACATGTGAGTGAGTGTATCAATGGGTAAAGTTACCATTCAAGGAGAAATCAATTTTTCCCCTTTCCAGAAGAAATGCAAACATCTCTGGTTCAGGGATTTGTGACTAGATTTTCTCTGCTACAGCTATTAGCCAGGGTTATATGTAGAATAAACTCAGGAACAGGAAGGGAAGAAGACATCACAAAGCATCACATATTGCAAACCCGGAGAGACTACTTCACAAGGGCATCTTGGGCCAACCCTTTCGTTACAAACAGGGAAACTGAGACTTGGAGATCACTTAGCCTAAGGAACTGGAAAGAACTGGAATCAACTCAACCCCCCTGAATCCTCCTCATCTCTCCCCTACTATCAAAACACCTGACCTGCCTTTGTAGGTCTCTCTGGACAACTCTTTATTTCAGAAATGCCATAGTTTTAGCAGAAGGACTGTTGGGTGCCTGGAAGAGAAACTCCAACCCAGCAGCCTTTGGGATGAGCCCTGATAAAAGGAGCATAGGGGGTAGTGAAGAGAGCCCTGTATTTTGAGGATTTGAGTTCAAATTCTGATTCCCACTGTTTACTAGCTGTATGACTTTGGGTCTCGTGGGTTTGGAGGTAGACCTCTCCACAATTTGGGCCTCAGTTTCCACATCTAGAAAATTATGACACCCTTACCTCCCACCAAAGCTTGGCCATCCAACTATGATCTTAGTCTCATGGTTTCTAATCTCTCCCTCTTCTCCAATCCATCCTTTACATGCCTTCCCAATTAACATCCGTAAAACACACAAGTCTGACTATATCACTCCCTGCTCAATAAGCTCTGATGCTGTCCTGTTCTAGGAGAAATTCACATTCTTCACTCTGGACTTTGAAGCTCTTTCTTGATTGGCTCCCATCTCCTTTTCCAGAACTGTTTGCTATGGTTCTCCTCCATATACTCTGTGTTGCAGTTAAAACAGCCATTCTGCTGTTTGCTCAAGTCATCTCCCAATGCCATGCTTTTGCATGAGCTGTTCCTCATGCCTGATATGCCCTTCTTCCTCACTTAGAAACCCTTCTTCTTAGAATCCCTCACTTGCTTCAAACTTCAGCTCAGTTGGCATCTCTGTGTAATCTTTCCTGATACCCTCCACCTTCATAATACTCTTCTCTTCACATCACTCTGTATTTATGCTCTTGTATATCTCAAATAATATAACATCTATAAATCATTTTATAAGCTTTAAAACATTATATAGAGATATAAATTATAGATTATATAGATAATAATGATAATAACGATTATATAGAAAATAATGATAGATAATAATATAGATATAATAATAGATATAGATAATATAGATAGGTGATGATGATGAGAAGATCAGAGAACTGGCCTTAGAATTAAGAAGACCTGGTCACTGGACCTCTCGGTTTCCCCAGCTAGCTCCCTGAAACTCTAAGTTGCTGATCTACATGGGTAAAGGGGGTGTTCTTATTGGGAGTTCCCTTCACCAACAATAGAATGAAGAAATAAGTTCACTCCTCTCTTCATAGATCATACATACTCACATACACACACATATTACATGTGTACAATTGCTATATAGACTTGATATGAAATTATCACTGACTCCCCAGTAGACTTTACAGTCTGCCGAGTACAGTATTACTGAGGCAATGGAGTTTTATTTTCTATCTTTTGGATCTCCAGTGCCTTGGGTGGTACCTGGTGCTTAACATGTGTTTGTTGAGTTGAATGGGACGTTTGCTTTAGGCTGTCCCCAGGGGCTGCTTCCTCCCAGTGTGTCCTCCTCCTTCTCTCCTCCCTGCCCTCTCCCCAAACAGGTATCTGCCTTCTGCGCCTACAGTGAGAGGGAACAGAGGTTTCTCCTAGATCCCTCAATCCCCAGGCTTCCCAGCAGCTGACCCCCCCCTCTTCTCTCCTGAAGCCTCAAACTCTTACCCTGATGGACCTGGAGCCAAAAGTGCAGAAAGCCCGGCTGGAGCATCCCAGATGCTTTCGTGCTGTAGCCCACAGAAGCTAGCCATGTCAAAACCAGAGATGCTAGAGCTCTCCACAGCTGGGCAGGGAGCCAGAGGCAACCTGATGCCTGAGGCCTCCTGGCCACAGGTGTACTGGGGCAAGGAGATGTGGGTTGGCCCAGAGCTGCATGGGGCTCAGGTGGGGGAACCACCAGCTGCCCTTCATTGCCAGGCAGGGATTACTGATTGGGAAGGGGCTGAAGGCTCATTCTCCTCACCTTCCCCTGTTCCCTCCCAATCCTAGAAGGAACTGAGGGTGCTGAGCAGAGAAGGATCAGGGAAGGGCGGGTGCATCTCACAAATCACAGGATCCTGGGTCTAGCCCTGGAAGGACCTCCAAAGCCAAGACAGTCCAATCTCCTAAATGTAGCAAGGAGGAAGGGGAAGAAGCTCAGGGAAGGTAAGTGACACTAGGAATCAGCAAAGCTGACATTTTGATTGGGATCCTCTTGATAGAGTGCAGCTTCTAGGAGAAATATAGCAGTAATCCTGAGGCCCCCCTGATCTTAGAATTGCTATTGTTCTAACAGTCTGTCAAGGATCCTAAAGTCTTCTGGCCTTAGGAATACTATAATACAGTCCTACAAAATTGTTGACTGCCAGATAAGTCTGTTGGTCAGTGATAACAGGGATTTCTGAGACAATTGGTGAGGTGCCTATCAGACCACTACAAGTTCTACCTCTGGGCCATAAAATTAGCCAATTCAGTGACATGAAGAACCAGATCTATCTTTTTCCTGGAAATTTATCTTCTTGCTCCTAGTTCTTTGCTAAATCCTTTTGGAACTAAACCCATTTCAATCGGTATTACATTTATTATAAACTTTGCCCCTTGACTTGGAAATAAGTTCAAGCCTGCAAATTCTTTTGAGATACCTCAAATACTTTACTTCCAAGGTCCTTTCTAGTTTCAACAATAATAGTAATCTATTTTTATAGCTACAAATAATTCTACTGCACTTTAAGATTTGTCAACTACTTTACATAATTTAATTTGATCCCCACAATAATCTTGGGAAGTTGGTACTGTTATTATTTTAATTTTACAGATGAGGAAACTGAGGCAAACGGGTGAAGTGACTTGCCCAGGTTCACACACAATGAGTACAAGTGTGAGTCGGGATTCAAATTCAGATCTATTCTTACTCCAAATCTGGCACATTGTATCTACCACACTTCTCTGTAGAGTCTTGTGATTTATAAAGCACCTTCATCAAAATAATCCTGTGAGATAAATGGTTTAATTGTTATTGTACTCCCCACCCTAATTTTACAGTTAACTAAACTGAGATTCAGAAAAGCTGTTTGAACTCAACTGTGAATTGAGTTCACAACTCTGATTTGAAAACAATTATAAAGGGGTTGTTAGGTAGTGCAGTAAATAGAGTACCAGCTCAGAAATGAGGAGGATCTGAATTCAAATCCAGCCTGAGAGAATTATTAGCTATGTGACCCTGGACATGTCACTTAACCCTAATTACCTCCAAAAACAGGAGAAAATAATGTCATTCAATTCTTGGTTCTACCACCCACTGTCTTTGTAATCTTGGGCAATTTTCAGCTCCTCTAAGCCTCAGTTTTCTCCTGTCTAAAATGAAGGAAAGACCTTTTAGGTTCCTTCCAAATACAGAGCAAAGAAATCCTGATCCTCTGAGCTTATGCTTCCAAGCTCAGCATTCTTTCCCTGTAGACCATGCTGCCTTTTACAGTCTAACATTCTAAACCTCAGTTTCCTCTTCCATAAGATGGGAATAAATCCTGCACCTCTGTCTTATAGGATGAAGTGGCTCAATGTGCAATCACAGATAAGAGAATGTCTTTAAAATTTATAAAATGCTACATAGAAATAGGGACTGAACTTGTAGTTGCAGAAGTACACAATACTCTCACATGAAGAAACTCCTACCAATCCTGGCTGGGGGCTTTTTCTGTAACTGACAGTTTTAGAGACCCCAATGGTTAAATGACTTCCCTAAAGTGACATATTCAGCACATGTAATAAATACGCTGGACCTGAATCTGGGTCTCCCTAGACTAGACCTAAATCTGGGTCTCCCCAAGCTGGACCTAAATCTTTTCTCCACAGGCTGGACCTGAATCCGGGTCTCTCTAGACTAGACCTGAATCTGTTCTCCTCAGGCTGGACCTAAATCTGTTCTCTCCAGGCTGGAGAGACCAATATCTTTGTCTGTCTGTGTCTGTCTGTCTGTCTCTCTCTCTCTCTCTCTCTCTCTCATATTGGCTCCACTTAGCTGCCATTTTCTTAAGTGAGGATAATAATGAAGAAAGGACTTCATAAAATTTAAAATTACTATATAAGGTGTTCCAAAAGTCTTAGGGCAGTTTTAAGCTTTTAATGCTTACGATTTGGAAGAACCCCTGTATCAATAAGAACTAACATAATTTTTATTAGTCCTTGGAGAGACAAATGCAATGACTCGGGCAAGCAGTGAGAAATCTTGGAGAGATTTTGGATTTGAAGTCACAGAACCTGAGTTCAAATCTCATGATGTATGTACGACCCTTGGTAAGTCACTAAATGAGCCTCCGTTTCTTTCTCTGTACAGTTCTCTGAGCCTCGGTGACTCTGTCTCTAAAATGGACATAACCACACAGAAGGAGCTTTGTCGATCTGGAAGCACTACACAAAATGCGCACGAATTTCATTGCCATTCGTCAGTCCCCAGTTGGCCGAAAGTAAAAGCTCTGTCATGCATCGCAGTATCGCATAGGCAGCTTGGCCGAGCTCCGGGCCTGTGACGGGCTGGGGAGCGAGCCGGAGCGACCCAGCTGCAAGGCCGAGTTAATCACTCGTTGCTGATCCCCGCAGCGTGCGCCCATGTGTCTGGGCCCCGGCTTCCCGAGCAATCCGCTGTTTACAAGGCTCTGATACCACCCTGGGGGACTGTTCCACGGCTTTTCTCGGCCCTGTTCCCACAGAGAACGGTTCCCAGCACGGTGATTAATGGGGCAGAGCAGTGATTACATCAGCTCTGCTAGCAGATATTGGCAGGATGGGAGGTGGGGGGGGCCGCCGGGGGGGGGGGGGGGGGGGGGGGGGGGGGGGAGAAATAAGCCATCCAAGAAGCAGGGCTTGCTCTAGCAGCAGCCCAAATGCGTTCTCCCCGCCTACATGCCCAGCTCCCCCCTGTCCCAGCAGAGACTCCAGTTTCTGAGGGGTTGCTAATAACTCTGAGCCCCCAATCTGGAACACATGATTTCCACCTAGCTACCTGAGCTGGGAGAGGCAGCCATTGGTCACTCGGTGAACTGCCACATTGCTGGGCAGCTGGGCCAGGCGCACTTCCCAGAGAGAACATTACATCGGAGATACTTCTGATGGAAAATGTGTGCTGGACCCTAAGGAGGACATGTGGAATAGGGGTGTGTGTGTGGCTGAACCGGCCTTTAAGATGCCAAATGTGGGGAGCTGGGTGTCTTAGTGGATAAAGCCCCAGCCCTGAAGTCAGGAGGACCTGAGTTCAAATCTGGTATTAGACACTTAACACTTCCTGGCTGTGTGACCCTGGGGAAGTCACTTAGCCCCAACTGTCCCAGTAAAAAACAAGATGCCAATTGCCACCTCCTCCACAAAGTCCTCCCTGATTTCTTTGACTGAAAGTGATCGTTCCATCTTTGAAGCTCCTGTGACGCTTTGTTTGAATGTCTCATCTGGGATGCATCAGAGTTGGCTTTGCCTTAGGGGTAACTTGGGGGTACAGCGGATAGATAGCTAGTCCAGAGTCAAGACATCATCTTTCTAAGTTCAAATCCAGCCTCAGACACTTACTAGCTGTGCGATCCTGGGCAAGTCACATAACCCTGTTTGCCTCAGTTTCCTTATTTGCAAAAATGAGCTGGAGAAAGAAACATCAAATCACTCCAGTATCTTTTCTAGGAAGGCTGGCTGGCAAATGACTAAACAACCACCTCACTTTAGAGTTTTAAGTCCAAGCCCCTTTCCTCCATGAAAGATTAAGCTGCATGAGGCTGGAGAATATTCCCTGCAGAAGGCAGAGGACAGAATGCTGGTGTTTTAGGAAAATGAGCCCCAAATTGGAATCCACTTTGGAGTTACCTTAACCCAGTCAGATGAAAAGGAGATATGGCCTGAAAGCTAAAGCCCTGAGTTCAAGACTGACCTGTCTCTGCCATTTAGAGGCCATGTGGCCCTAAGCAAGTCACTTCAGTGTCTGCATTGAGGAAACAGAGATAACACTATTTGTAATTTTACTCACAGCACAAGTTTGGTGGGTGGGGGGGAGACTCAAATGTATAATGAATTATACAAGAAAGGGAGTGGGATTAAACCCCTGAAGTCCCTTTGAGATCTAATCTTGGGATCTTTGATCCTAAAGATAAATGTCATCTATAATTGTTTTTCTCCTCTACAACAGCATGCATCGAATTTTGCACATAGTAGGTACTCAGGCAGCATTGAATGAATGAATGAATGAAACAATGATGGACACACACTTGGTCCCGGGTCCCAGCCCATGGTACTAGCCCCTCCTCTCTTCCCATGAAACTCTGCCTGTTGAGTTCCACCCACTAAAGCAGAGCTGGAGCCCACACACATATGGTAGAGATTATTTAAAAGTTTGGGAGCAGCGACTAGTCACTTGGCACGTCTGTACTCACTCTGGGCTATTTTTATTCCATTTAAGAGGGTGTCAGCTCAGCAGCCCCCCCCCCAACCCCCACCTCAAAAGTGTTTAAGTTTTAACCTGAGTCTCAAGAGGGGGCTTCCTCCCTGCAGCCACACTCAGACTGCCTGTGCCCTGGCTTGTGGGGACCCAGGAGCAGGCTCCAGATGAGATTATAAAACCCACAATGACTACCATTTTTCTAGCACTTCGAGGTTCCAAAGGAGCATGGTAGCAATCGTTTTATTGGATCCTTACAATGCCAGCAGCATGAAGTTCTGCCTGGCCCCTGAGGGCTCAGGAGGAGGTTGTAGAGGCAGATTTCAGTGATTTAAGGATTATTAAACCCATTTTATAGGGTTTACATATATATATATATGTGTGTGTGTTATATAAAACATCATTTTATAGATGAGGAAATTGAGGTTCAGAAAAGGGAAGTGATTTGCCCAAAATCACACAGCCAACTAAATGATGGAGCCAGAATATGGATACAGGACTTCTGATTCCAAACTGTGATGTCTTTCCACTAGACTGGGAAAAGTGTGTGTGTGTGTGTTCAGTTATTTTTCAGTCATGTCTGACTTCATGACCCCATTTGGTAAAAATACTGAAGTGATTTGCCATTTCCTTCTCCAGCACATTTTGCAGATAACAAAATTGAAGTCAACAGGGTAATTTGCCCAGGGTCACACAGCTTAGTCAGTATCTGAGGTCAGATTTGAATTCAGGTCTTTCTGCCTCCAGAACTTGAAACTCCATCAATTTGCCACTTTGCTGTCCCTAGGAGAGAATGGGTCACTCCAAGTAGAAACCCTGGATTGTTTGAAGCACAAGGGCTCAGACTGGGGATAAGTGTTCGTTCAGCAACATCTCTCCCTCTGTTTCCTTTCTTCTGTCTTCCTATTCCTCACATCGTGGGAATTATAGAAAGAAGGACCCTTAGAAATGATCTGGTCCATCCCTTTCATTTACAAGAATGGAAAATGAAAGTGACTGCCTCAAAGTCCCAGGGCCACCTGCCTAAGCCCCAGAGAAGGCTGCTGCCCTTTCTAGCCTCCACCCCAGTCAGGCCCCCTTGCCCCCTCCTCATCTCTATATGATGCACTTTTTCTCTGGAATAATTCAAAGGATTACAGATTTGCAAAATCTCAGCCCTAGAATAAGCTCCCCAGGTCAGAGATCCAATCTGAACCCCCTCAGCAATTCTACCTGGAACATCTTTTAACAGTTCCCTCCTTTAACATGCTCCTTCTGAACCTCAAAGTTCTAGAAAAATGATAGTCATTCTGGGTTTATAACCTGCCTTTAATAGGAAGGACCTCCCCATCTCCAAGATGCAAAGGCAGCCCATTCCATTCGGGGACCACTTGGAAGTTTCCCTTCCACCATGCTCGAGTCTGCCCATTGGTGCCTTTCCCACTTGCTTTCTGGGGCCTTTGAGGCCAAACAGAATCAATTTGATCCTTTCTCTAGGAGATATTCGACAACAGTTACTGTGTTCTACTTAAACATCCCTTCTCCAGTTCCAACATATCTGATCTTTGGATCTATGCTTTGCTGACTTATTCTCCCATTTTCTCCTAATAATAATAATATTAACAGCTAGCATCTATTATATGATGTTAATATATTATATGTATGCATATATTATATGTATGTATATATATATATATACATAATATAGCATCAATTTACATGGCAGGCACTTTAAATATGTCTTCTTTCCTCCTCACAATGACCCTGGGAGCAGGTGCTGTTCTTATCCCTAATTTACCAGACCTTAGCACAGTGACCAGCATAAAGTAGGCACTTAATAAATGTTGATTGGCTGAGTGATACCCAGGGGTATGATGGAGACAGTGTTAAGGCTCATAATATCTGATTATTGAATGCTTAATGTGAACATTTATACTTTGGAAGTTACCAAACACTGCAGTTGAAGATAATAATAATGGCGAGCATTTATAAAGAATTTAAAATTTACAATGTATTTTATTATTGATCATACATAATAAGGATATTATATATAATATATTTTTATTATAGTATTATCTCATTTGATCTTCACAATAATTTTGGAAGGAAAGTGCTGTTATGTTTTTCTTTTTTCTTTCTTTCTTTTTACAATCATGTCCAACTCTCTATGATCCTATATAAGATTTTCTTGGCAGAGATACTATAGTGGTTTGCCTTTCCCTTCTCCTTTATTTTATAGAGAAGGAAGCTGAGGCAGACTGGGCAAGTGACTTGCCCAAAGTCACACAGCTAATACATGGCTAAGGCCAGATTTGAACTCATGAAGATAAGTTTTCCTGAATCCAGGTGCTTATATTATGTCTCTCTTAAAGATGAAAAAAAAAAACTGAAGAAACAGGTTAAATAACTTGACCAAGAGTACTCAACTACTAAATACCTTAGGCTGAATTTGAACTCAGTTCTTCCTGATTCCAGGCCCAGCAAGTTTGTTTACTGTGCTATCCACCTTTAATGAATGCTGAAAATAACCCCTCCAGATGTGGAACAGCCAGAGCAGAAGACAAGAAAATCCTCATCTCCCTGGTCTTAGTCCTTAGGCTCATAAATTTGAATCCAGAAGTATTCACCATCTTCTTGTGATTCAGACATTTACAGTGAAGTCCAACTCTCTATGACCCCATATAGTATTTTCTTAGCAGAGATATTATAGTAGTTTGCCTTTTCCTTCTCCTTTATTTTATAGAGAAGGAAACTGAGGCAAACTGGGTAAGTGACTTGCCCAGGATCACACAGCTAATAAATGTCTAAGGTCAGATTTGAACTCATGAAGATGTTTTCCTGTATCCAGGTTGGTGCTTTCTGAACTATGGCGCCGCCTAGCTGCCCAAGTAGTTATCTAGTGAGTCAAAGCCCTTCACTTGACAGATCCAAGGAACTGGGGCTCCTACAATCTAGGTAACTTGCCCAAGTTCACTCAGATAATAGTAGAGCAAAACCAAAGTCTATCTACCACATCTATGATTCCTTCCACTATACATTGATTCCCTCCTTCACACAAGTCTAAAATGACATGTTTTTTTGTTTTTTCCTGTCCTATCACATCGATGGCTTGCATTGAACTTGCAATCCACTTCAACCCCCTTCTCCCCAGTTCTTTTTCACAGAAAGTTTTTTTTTCTAGATAGGCTTCCCCCACAGTTGATATTTTTTAGCCAAAATACAAGCCTTTACATTTATCCCAATTAAATTTCATATTATTAGACTTAATTCATCATTATATTTTAGTGAGATATTTTTGGAACCTCACTCTGTGATCCAGTATGTTGGTTAACCCTCCTGGCTCTGTATCCACTAAAAATTGTAATCTAATCCTTCATCCATATCACTGATCACTATTGAACATCACAGAACTGAGGGCAGATCCCAGGGCACTGCACTTGAGACCCTCCTCCAATTTAACATAAGGTACCTTGACATAGGGAGTCAGGAAATGAGTTCTAGTCCTGAAGAGAGCTGAATTTGAGGTCAGAGTATCCTGGCTATGATACAATCTTCCTGAGTGAGTTTCCTTATCTAGAAAATGAGATGATCTCTGAGGTTCCTTAAAGTTCAAAATTTAGAAGCCTATGAAGTCACTTACTTTTCTGGCCTCAGTTTCTCCTTCTTGTAGAATAGCATAGGATTTCTTAAAATTTTTCTACTCACAACCCTTGTTCACTCGAGAAATTTCCATATGACCTCAGGGAAATAGGTATATAAAATAGTTACGTAAATCAAACATTTACTGACCATAAATCATAATTTTACAACCCCACACATTCAATTATGAGACCCCATATGAAGTGTGACCCATAGTTTAAGAAGCTGTGGAATAGAGGACTTCCCTTTTCTTCTTCACAAGGGCATTATAGGATCAAAGAGCTACTAGACAAAGAATGGCTTTAAGTACAGATGCTATGCCATTGCTGGTGGATCTCAGGCTGTACGGATGCAGTCTTGGAGTGGAGAAGGCAGACAGGTCTTAGTTCTGCTAATCAAATCATGTTAGTTAGAAGACCCTTCCAGCTTCCCACCATTTAACTCTGAGTAAAAGTTTCACTTTCTGAAGGCCAGAGGAGGCAATCCAATTCCAAGGCACCCTAAAGACACAATAGCTACAAGGCAGGCAGTGTGATTGATGTGCTGAGTGACAGATGTGTGCCCGACTAGCAGGAGAGTGCTGCCTGGACATCAACAACTCCGGATGACCTGCAATTGTAGCATGCAGCCACGTTTCTACCTCCTGCTTGGTCGTCTCTGTTAGGCTCTCTTTCCATGTAATGGGGAAGACTAACTACTCTTAGGACTTCTAACACATCTCACTGATGGGATGAAATACAGAGCGAATAGAATGCTGGCCTTGAAGCTGGAAAGACCTTGATTCAAGTCCCTCTGTGACATATACTGGGTGTGTGCCCATAAGCAAAGTGCATAATTTATCAGTGGACTGGGCAACTCTCTAAGTCTTGTTAAAAAAAAAAATTTCCCCCAAACCAGAGATGCACCATTTTCTTGTACACATTTAAGGCTGATATGAAGAAAAAACACCCTAAGATAAACATTGCAAAGTAGAATGGGCCATCCTTGTACGTAATAGTAGCATTCATATAGCTCTTAAAGATATGCAAAGTGTAACTTTCCAAATGTTATCTCATTTTATCCTCAGAACAATCTTGGGTAATGGGTACTATTTTTATCTTCATTTTATGGATGGTGACTTTGAGGTTGTGATTCGCCCAGGGTCACATAGTTAGGAAATGTCAGAGGTAGGATTTGAACCAGTTCTGGACCCAATACTCTGTGTTGTGCCAGTTCCAGATGTTTCATTACCTTTGTGCTTTAAACACATCCTCTCAAGCTCTTTTTATGTATGAGGAGAAAACTTGCCTCTGATCGAGGAGAGATTATTTTGTAACAATAAATACCCTTTCTAAAAGCCAACTAAAAATCTGACTGATAATCAAGGAGAAACTCACACCGATGGGGACTCATCAGAGTCAGTACTAGAAGAACCTAGCTCCTCAATGCTGCCCCTGGGAAGTGTGATCTTTAGAGGACCAGGGCTTTCTGCTTGACTGAGAGGCAAGAAAGTTGCCTTGTGGTGGGTTGCTACATTTGTATTAACTCATTTATTTCTCATTGTTACCTTGGGAAGTGTTATTATTATAAGGTAATTTACAGCTAGTTAGAAGTGCAACTGAATCCAAATGAGGTCAACTCTTTTTGCCTTGCTGACTCTGAAGAAGACCTTAATAAAACTTTAAACAAAATATTATCTTTAGTTTCTCCTTTCTATTTGTTGTTTGTACAAGATTGCTTGCATGTAGGCTCTAGACTGTAAGCTCCTCAAGGGCCAGAACTATATTTTGGCATCTTATTTTTAATTATTTATTATTACTCTTAGGCTTTTCGTTGTCTTCTTGATTATGTGTCTGGCACATAGTTCAATGCTTAATATACACTTGTTGACTTGATAAATGGCTTCAAAAAAGCTTTAAAACTTATCCTGATTAAGAAAGTAGGGATTTCAGGGCAGCTAGATGGTGCAGTGGGTAGAGTCAGCCCTGAAGTCACTGAAGTCACTGAAGATACTGAAAATTTCCTAGCTGTGTGATCCTGGGCAAGTCACCTAACCCCAATTGCCTCAGAAAAACAAACAAATAAACAAACAAATGAATAAATAAATAAAGTAGGAATTTAAAAAAAATGTTCTAGCAGAAAAAATAAGAGGCAGCAAGTTAGGATGGATAAATTATTGGGCTTAGAGCCAAAAAGATTTGGGTGTAAATCCAGCCTCTAACTTTTCCTCTCTGTGCACCACTATGGCTATAAACTACTTCCAACTGAAGGGAGCTCTCATTCTGATGACATCATAGGTTTTAACCTATCAAGAAACATATTAAGTTCTATTGCAAACTGAATTAGATGCATCTTTTGGTCTTCCCTGATTCCCTCTGATCACCCTGCCACTGCTGTGGTGTCCAGACCTCCAGAGATCAGAAAGTGATAAAAATATTCAGAAAAAGCTCCTCATTTGAAGAAAGTTCTTGAACACTAATGGCCAATCCTTTGGGCTTGGAGTTCTAGGGAAAACAATCTATCCTGGAGAAAAAAATCACTTGTGAGGATGGAGCTTGAGGACTAAAACCTTAGAGTGCTATCCAAAAGTGTGTGGTAATTAGTGGTAATGATCAGCATTGTCTGCCAACCATCGAATGTTAGAGAACAGTGGGATGGCAGCCATCCTCAGACTATATCTTCCTGAATTTCATCAGCCATAAAGATGAGAAAGAGAAAATGAAAAAGGCTAATAGAGGTTGAGCTTTGCAAGGGCAGAGATTTTGTTCTCACCCCCATAAAAACACAGAGCCTTGGACACAATCAGCAATAAATGTTTGTTGTATTAAATCAGACCGGGGGCACCATCTCCAGTGTTGTAGGCTCAGAGAATTAAGTCCAGTCTAATGAGGATGTCAAAAGCCCATTAAGCTTTCCTTCAGTTCTCTCCCACCAGTAATAATGAACAGTTCATCGAGGTGAGTTTCCCTGTCAGTAGTGCAGGCTCTGAATACAGAAGCCCGAAGTGTCTGCAGAGGGACATGGGAAGTCTGTGTGTTTTTTTCCCAGAATGCCTAGGTCCTTCTCCTAGGGCTGCTCCCCCCACTCAGCTGGCACCATCCTGAGTTCTGCTGTGGACTTGGAGGCTGAAAGACCTGGTCAATAATCACCCCTCTGACACTCATTCATGCTTAGCCCTGTGCAACTCTACATTGCTTCAGCTCTTGAGCACCATTTGTTTCTCATCTATAAGATGGATATAAAATAATGCCTGGAGTCCGTACCTCACAGGGATGCTTCAAGGAGCTGGTGGTACTTTGCAAAGTCTCAGGAGCCCTCCAGTCAGTTATTATGAACTCACATTCTGGATCTTTTCTGACCCCTAAAGGAAACTCATTCATCCTGGCTTCCATTACTACTGGGCTCTGTCTTCTGCGACAAGATAAATTGACCCAGGCTGAGGGGGCCTTGAGTCCTCATGTTCATGGGTACTAATGGATGGTTTTATTTTCCTTATGGGTGACTCCTACATTTTAAAGACAAGGGCCACAAAGATTTGACCTAAAGGAGTGACTCTGAGATTACCTCCCATCTACTCTTATGGGATCATGCTTATTTGCATGTTGTCTCTATTAAATGATGAGTTCTGGGGTAAGAGGTATTTTTGCCTTTCTTTGTATCCTCAGTGCTTAGCACGGTGCCTGACACACAGTAGGCACTTAACAAATTTTTGTCTATTGATTATTATTGACTGATTTGCAACTTCATCATTTATCATAATACCTGACACATGGAAGGCACTCAATAAATGGATTAATTTTGATTGATTTGTTTCCCCAGCACAGTGCCTGACACATAGTAGGCACTTAATAATTTTTTATCATTATTGACTAATTTGCATCTCCAGCACTTAGCACAGTACCTGACACATAGTAGGCAACTTAATAATTTTTTTTTATCATTATTGACTAATTTGCATCTCCAGCACTTAGCACAGTGCCTGATACATAGTAGGCAACTTAATAATGTTTTTATCATTATTGACTAATTTGCACTTCCAGCACACAGCACGTCACCTGACACATAGTAGGCAATTTAATAATTTTTTTTTATCATTACTGACTGATTTGCATTTCCAGCACACAGCACAGCACCTGAAATATAGTAGGTAATGATAATTTTTTTTATCATTATTGACTGATTTACATCTCCAGCACTTAGCACAGTGCTTAACACACAGAAGCTGCTTAGTAGATGTCTGTTGACTTGTTGACTGAGGGTGAGAATTTCAAGTCTGGTATCAACTGAGCGTGTTTTCAGGTAAGGGAAGGAGTCAATATTAATGGCAGAGAACAAAACATGAGTCCTAGAAGTGATTTTAGAGACCGTCTGCTTCATATACTTCTATCTCTGCTCCATTTTACAGATGAGGAAATTGAGGTCAGAGAAGGGAATTTGCCTAATGTCTTCCAGGTAGTAAGTGGCAAAGACAAGCTTTGCCCCAGGACTTTTGACTCTTCATCCAGTCCCCTTTCTTATCTTCCATTACCTCCCTTCTTAGGGCCCCTCAAAGCACAATATGCTGGACCTCGGGTTTCTGTGCCAAGGTTCCTGGGCACTATCTCCCCTTTCCCTTCTCAGTGCCATCTTGTTGGCAGGCAGCTCAGCAGCCTGTTAGTTCATTGGGGAGACCACTCCTGTTCCCATTAATCACATTCAACAGCCCCGTCAAGGGGAAACAGGCTCTATTAATAGGCCATTTCACAGTTTTCTGCTCTCTCTGATTCCTCATCTTAATAAACCCCCAGTGGCCATTGGAGTGCCATCAGTTCCACTCACTATGGCACAGAACTCCATCCGTATCTCCGCTTGGGTTCATTCATAAAGTGAGGGTGGATAGGTAGGCAGAACATCAGAGAGGGTGGGCCTGTCTCTCTGGGAATCCCTCTGGGTGGTCAGAAGGCAGGCTCCGGAGGAGAGGGGCTGTGCCAGGAAGCTTCCAGGAAACACTTCCACTAGGAGCTTCTGGGTGGCTTCCTGCTGTCTCTGGCAAGGCCTGGCGCACACCCTCTGGGAAGTGCATGGGGGCCCCCACCTGGCCTGCCATCTGATCCAGCTCCATCAGGAGCCCTCCAGAAGGGAAGCTGTGCCTGGCAATGCCCAGAGGAGAGGGGCAGAAGGATGACTTTACCACTGAGAGGGGGCAGGATGAGTTCCTGAAAAGTGACCATATGGGGCCGGGACCATTTCGGTGGGCAGAGAGGAAAAGTTGCATGGAACATGGCCCAGGCCACTCGGGAGAATGGGAACAAGCAGGCAAGAGTCATAATTTGGGGAAGAGGCAAGCTAGGGCCGGGAACTGCCTGTGCAACTGATGACAAAGATCTCTTCTCCCCCCCACCCCGGCCCCCCAGGTAAAGCCAGTGTTTTACAGCTGGGCTCCCTTGTAAGACTGAGTAGAGTCAAGGTGGGGGAGGCAGGCAGGGGGGAGTCTTCTCAGACTTGATGGAAAAAAGGACCTAGATCACAGATTTAAAGCTGTCATGTACTTCAAAACCATCTCGTATAGAGATTTTTAACCTTTTGTATGTGTCTTGGACTCTGATGTGTGTTGAAGTCTGATAAAGCCTATGGATCTCTTCTTGGGATAATGTTTTGAAATCGCTGAAGAAAAGGCTAAGTTTCAGTCAGAAACTAGTGAAAAAAAGGAGGTATTTTTCTCCATCCAACTTCACACACCTCCTGAAATCTATCCCAAACTCCTAGGGGATGATCTATGGAAATCCTTAATTTAGTTAAATCCTTTCATTTTACAGATGAGGAAACTGAGGGACAGGGAAGTGATTTGCCCAAAGTCACACTAATGAACGCAGTAGTATTAATAGCAGCAATAGTGGTTCATTATCTGAGAGGCAATACAACTTGCTGCCCATTTTCCAGAGCTAAGATCACATAAGAGTTTTCTTTAGGACTGTAAAAACTCCCTCTTTGCTTTCCACTTTTAATATAAAGTTTTCAGGAATCTCTACCACAGGCTTGAAGCAATAATCCCCAATAATTTTTTCAGTTCTTTGACCACTTGAAAGAAGAAGCTCCTCCAAGATACGATGTGGCAGGAACAGGCTGAGCTGGCCTCTGGCCTCTGGACTAGCTAGCCACATCTCCGCAGCTCTCTGACCTCCACTGTTTACCCCTGAACCCCAAAGTCCTGACATTTAGGCTCTGCTCAAGCCTTTTTCCCTTGCCTGATGGGCTGGATTCTCTATGACCAGAAAGATGTCCAAGGTATTCAGTCCCTTTGCTTTCCTTCCTATCCTGAACATTTAAAGTTCACTAGGGAGCTTTTTGTCCTGAGTTCTCCCCGTTATTCCAAGCCCTCCTGATATGGAAACTTAGCTGGTGAGCTTTCAAGCTATATTTTCTGCCCTAGAGCAAACAACAGGCCTGTGTTTTGAATCAATGTAATCATAAACTAGAACTGGGAGACCAGCAAAGTTGGTAGAATAGGAAAAAGAAGGCTAGCATAACTTTCCCCAGCAGCTTAGCACAATGCCCTGCACACAGTAAGTGCTTAACAAATGCATGTTGCCCTACTGACTAACTCTTTCCCACAACTATTCTAATAAAGACCTAGAAAAAACAATAAATTGGGATCGGGAAATCCAAGGGTAAATTGGGACAGCAGTTTAACTGAGGCAACTGAACCTTTTACTAGAATGGCAAACAGTTTTAGAGGGGAGCAAAACCCAAAGGAATAAAACTCTAGTCTCAGAAAGGAGCAGAATGAAGGAGGAGGCACAAAAGAGAGCTTAGATTCTTCTGAGTAGGGACCAGTGGGATTCTCTAAGGCCAGACAAAATGTGAAATCAAGGTCTTATTATATCAACAGACCTGAATCCTTGGACAGGATTCTTCATGCTAATTTAGTTCTTCCTCATTGTTTCACCAACACAATCTGTGCCCCTATAGTATGATAAAATGAGTCTAAGTTTTGAAATCAAGAAGCCTGGGCCAGAACCCTGGCTCTCCTACTTCCTTAAGTCACTTCTCTCTGGACCTCGGTTTCCTCATCTAGAAAATAAGGGATTTGAACTTCTTAATCTAATTCAACAATAAATATTTATCAAAAACACAGAGATGAAAATGAAAAGGTCTTGGCTGTCAAAAAGCTTATCTTCAACTGAAGGGATAACAGCTAACATTTATAGAGCCCTCTAAGACTTGCAAAGCATTTCACAAATTTTATCTCTTGATCCTCACAACCACCCCCAAGAGGCTGATGCTATTATTCTTCCCATTTGATGCATGAGGGAACTGAAAGGCAGAGATGTAATCAGGGTCACATTGCTAGTAAGTTTCTGAACCAAGACCTTTCTGACTTCAGATCCAGTGCTCCCTTCACTATGTCACAACCACAGATAAAGTATCTGCAGAGGTAATTTGAGGAGGGAGGGAGCCATGATGATTGGGAGGGACTGAATGAATTTTACCATCTCTCCCTTCAGACTCTAAATCTGATGATTCTATGATGTAACCACCTCTGGAGCTCACAAAATTCCTCCTTTGCAAAATATAGGATAAAACAACTACAGAAAGGAAATTCAGTTTTATATGCAATCCTGTTCTCTATTGTTCTTTGGGCATTAACAAGTATCTTTGCATTGATGATTACTAAATTCCAAATCAAAAAAAAAAACTTTAAAAAATTAAATGAAACAGAATGATGGGGCAGGACTAAATGACCTCTAAGATTCTTTCTATTTTCATGATCTTATGATGAGTCACTTCATTTCTTGAGCCCTCAGTTTTTTCATTGTAAAATGAGAGACTTGGAGTAGATTAATGGTAGAAAATTCAAATCAAAAGGGGGCCACTAAATCATGCATAAGGAGCCCCCTAAGTCTCATATTGACTTAGAAAACTGAAAATTAATATGCTACAGATTCTGCTGGCCATACTTGGGGACTCTTGTTGGATCAATGAGGGTCTGTGGATAACATGCTTAATATCCATGTTTAATATCTCTACAATTATTTTTAAAATGCTGTGATTCTAGCTCTGGGTCCATGTCTTAATACTTCCATTCCCATTGTATATATCTTGTATGCATAATTATTTATATATATCTCCTATCCATTCCTGTGGGCAGGAATTGGATTTTACTTTCTTTGGGTCCTCAGTATTTAGTAGAATGCCTGATCCTCCGTAAATGTGAAATAATTGCTTGCTGATGAACTGGCTAACTGAATCAGTAAATCTCCCAGGAAGTCATCTAATATCTAAATTCTCCCATTTTCTCCAATTTGTGTATGTGTGGGGATAGTCTCTGTTGGACTCTGATATTGCTTTCAGACTATAAGATTTTTGATGACATTGCTCCTTTTTTCCCCCTCCTACCAAGGAGAACCAATCTACCCACTTCTGCCTCTGTTTTATCAGTTTTCCCAAGAATAAAGAGTTAAGAACTGACAAGTACCTAGGCAGACCCAGGCACTCTTACAAACAGTCAGTGGTTCTAAGGTTCAACTTGATATAACAGTTGGGAATTACTTCCTGCTCTGGGCTCTAAGCTAGATCCCCTAAGCTTCCTTCCTACTTTCCCTCACCAGCAGCTCTCCCTTCCTCCCTATGCATGGCTGTCTGAATGATGGAGAAAAACATCCTGTCCTGGAGAAGAACGCCCACCCTATCAGGAAGACCATCTCCCACCTGGCCTTTCCCACACACACAGCCTTCAACGAGCTGGCTGGAACCCACATATCCTTTGCCAGAATAAAATTCATAGGATGAAACATTACCAAGTCCAATTACTCATCACACCCTCTGCATTACTCCCTAGTCCCACCCCCCAATCTTACAAAAAAAAAAAAACCCAACTCTGAAGCTAACCCCCCTTGGTTTCTCCAAAACCAAGGATTCTCTAGAAGACTGGCTTCTAATTTCCCCTTCTTCCCCCTCCCCTTCTCTTGCACCTCAGAAGTGGGTGCATTTCCGGGACAGGATCTGGTTCATTGGTTTGCAAAGCACATTGGGCTCCTTCAAGAGGAAGGCACTGGGGAGCTGTAAAATACCATCATGAGCAGCTTATTAATGGGGCAGATGGAAGGACGAGCCCGAGACTCCCTGCCCATCTGCTCTGCGATTTTCAGCTGCACATTTGAGACTTGCTTCCTGGGATGAGGGGAAGGAAAAGAGGGAGGGATCAACAGTTCAGACCAAATGGATAGATTGTCAGGTCAGGTGAGCTCCCGAAGAATTGGTGGGGGGGAACTTCTGTATTTATCTTCCCTAGCTCACACACTGAGCTCACTTTCTGAATGACACATGGTCACACCAAAGAAGCAGGGATGGTTCCAATTTGTTGGACTTTTTTCAAGGCCCCTGTTTGGATCCACTCCTAGAGTAATGTTTCCAGAAGCTCAAGAGTCCGCCTCCCTCAGAGAGGTCACCTGAAAAACATATGGGAAAGGATGGAACCCAACATCACTTGTGCCTACAGGAAGTTCCTCTCAGCTCTGCTTATGCAAATCACATTCATCCTTTAAGGCCTCACTCAAGAACCACCCTTTCCAGGAAGCTTTCCTTCCCTCTCCCCCAACTTTCACTGATTTCCCTTTCTTTTGAAGAGCTCTGGCTATTCCTGTCTGTCCCAACCAATCTTAGCAAATAATTCTAGCACCTAATTACAAATTATCTGGCAGTAGTAAGAATCTTTTTTTTTTTTTAATTTGAAAGAAAACATCTTTAAAGAACCTTCCAGGATGACATCTTCTCCGCCCCTCAGTGGACTTATCAGAGTCCTACATGAAATTCCATGAGTGAGCCACAGTTCTGAGGGACTTCAAAAGAAGACCAAACATCTCACTTCAACCTGAAGGGCTGGTAACCAAAGAAAAGTTTCTGGGGAAGGATAGTTAGAAAGATGAAGGCTTATGGGTAAAAGAGGTTGGAGCAGAGATTGGAGTTAGGAGTCATGTGAGTAGCTTTAGAGGAGGTCAGGAAAGAATGGAAGACCATCAAAGGGGGGGAACGGTGCATTCTGTTGTGAGGGGCAAAAGGGGGGGTGAGAAAATAAACAGGGGAAGCAGAGTGATCTGGGGGTGGGGAAAACAACAACTCTGCCTAAAGTTACCAGTTCCTGGTGTATCCTGGGCACAAAAAGGTAGCTGAATTACCAAGACACTGCTCAAATACAATAAGAATTTGGTTTTTGAACTTGGGAGACACTGACCTGTCACTCCCATCTCCTACTCCCTTCAATTTTTTTCTTCTTGCTTGGAGTCTGGTATCATTTCATATATCTCATCTCTCTAACTAAACAGTGCCCTCTGTGACTGCCCTGACCATCACAATACACATGTACAGAACTTAGCACCTAGCAAGATTAGGGTCCCAGTAGGTACTCTAGCTTCTGTTGGGCCTGATGAATAGCAGACTTGAGGGTCATGGCAGGAGTGAAGTAAAATTTGGCCATGAGGGATACAAGGGGCCACAGTATACTCAAGTCCTTGCTATATTGAAGGGATTTATAAGGAGGACATTAATCTAACACCACCACTGGAGGATTCTCCATTCAGAGTTATTCTAATAAAATTAGAGCCCAAATCTGATCCAGTTGCACTTTTTTTCTTTGCTAAGGCAATTGAGGTTAAGTGACTTGCCCAGGGTCACACAGTTAGGAAGTGTTAAGTGTCTGATGTCAGATTTGAACTCAGATTCTCCTGACTTCAGGGCTGAGGCTCTGTCCACTGTACCATCTACCTGCCCCCAGTTGCACTTTTCATGATTAAGATTTGTTTACAAACTTTATGCCTCATAAACACTATCTCATTTGATCTTCACAACAACCCTGGGAGGTAGGTGCTATTATTACTCTTATTTTGTATCTAGGGAAACTGAGGGAAACAATGGTTAAATGACTTTTTCATGGTCACCCACCAATAATCAGTCTGAAGTAGGAACAGATTCAGGGAATCTTGGGGACATTAAGAGGACATCTAAGCCTGCTTCCTTCCCAAACTGGCCTCCTGTACTTAATCCATTTCCAACAGGAAGTACCAGTGTATCCTTTGTGTCACAAACCCCAATTCTCTTCTCTAGACTCTTAGTCTCCCCCCTTCAGATATCAGCTGCCTATATCAGATATCTCCTACCAGAGGAGAAACAAAACCAACCTTATTCATCTGGGGATGTCAGAGATTCAGCAGATCCCCTCCTAGAATGATTCATAAAGAACTTTAAGACCATAATGCTTAACTCAAAGCCTGTACTTGTAATGACTGAACGTCAGGTATTGTGACTTCCTGGCAAGAAGTAAGTTTGGATCAGGGAAACCTTAGATTCTCTCAAATTATATAAATCCTTAACCAGGAGCCCTTTACTCGTCTCTGCTGCTGGGTGAGTTTGTGTGAGTCAATTCCCCTACCTAGGACTCACTTTTATAATGAAAGGATTAGATTTAGGAAATATTACCATCTCTCACAACACTCACTTCTTTGAGTATTTACCAACACTCACAATACTCCTAACCTTTGATTTTAAGTATTTGCTCAGCTTCAGGAAAGGAGTAGTGCTGTCTGTGGTGCTGACCAGTCTACACCCGGGATCGTGGAATCAAAGACAACACGTAAACCCTTCATTTTACAGATGTAAAAAATAGAGGCCCAGACAGATTAAATCAACTTGCCCATTTCATAGAGGAAGTAAGTATCACAAGGAAAATTTGAACCCAGGTCCTCTGCTCTAGGCTCTTTTGATTCTACGATTCTACTTTATATCAGACATCTCAAATCATCTGAGTCTACAGAGCAATGTGTAAAGAAATTTCTGACATTGACAGAACACTTGTTCCTGTTCTTAAGTGTTCACTTCTGTTTCCTTTGCAATTACTTGTATTATCTCATCCACTAGAGTGTATACTCCATATGGCCAAGGACTGAATCTTATTCATCTTTGTATCTTGGAACAGGACCAGTACATCATAAAAGGTCAAGATATTTATGGAGAAAAGAAGAAAGGAAGGAAGAAAGGAAGGAAGAAAAGAAGGAAGGAAGGAAGGAAGGAGGGAAGGAAGGAAGGAAAGAAAGGAGGGAAGAAAGGAAGAAAGGAAGGGAGGGAGGGAGGGAAGGAAGGGAGGGAGGGAAAGAAGGAAGGAAGGAAGCAGGGAAAGGAGTGAGGGGAAAATAGGATGAGGAAGGGAAGAATGGAGAGAAAAATAGAGGGAGGGAGAAAGAGAAGGAAGGAGGAAGGAATGAAGAAAGGGAGAAAGGGAGAAAAGGCAGGAAAAGGAGAGAGGGGGGAAAGAGAAAGAAAGAAAGAAAGAAAAGAGAGAAGGAAGGAAGGATAGGAGGAAGGAAGGGAAGGATGAAGGAAGGGAAATTCAGGATGCCTCATTTTTGTCACCTCTCTATTTCTCAGATTCTCTGATAATCAAACCTAGCATCTAAAAAGCAGACAGATAAAGGGGAATAAGGAGAAAAGATAAATGGCACATTTCTCCACTTATTCAGGGAAAACTTGAATTTCTCCTTGAGTCTGGTAGCCAAGACTTCTTTGGATCCATTGTAAATTATCTGGACATAATCATTTAATTTTGACCTACAGAACCCAAAGGAGACTCAATCACTGTATAAGGGATAAGGCACCCAGGTCTCTAAGAAGAATATAACCTTTGTAACCCCTTACAAGCCAGAAAGTTTCTCATTGGCCCTGAGAGGTAGAGAAAGCGGAGGTCTATCATAAATGACATAAGTCCCAGAATTCATAGAAATTGACAGGTTTATAGGAATTGATATGGAATGAAAAGCAAAACCAGAAGAATAATATACAGAATGACTGCAAGAATGTAAATAGAAAAAGCGCTAAGGGGAATGCAATCTGACCAACACCTAATCAACTAAGAGGGCTCCTGGAGAACATAAAACAGACCTTGCTCCTCTGGGTAGCTATTCAGATAATGACAAAGGTAGAATGGAGCACATGTTTTTAGATGCCATCACAGGACCAATTGGTTTTACTGAACTATTTTCCTATTTACAAAACAGGATTCAATTCTGGGAGAAGAGGTATAACCAGAAATGCCAGTGTGATTTTAAAACAAAAGGCACCAATAAGGGGCAGCTAGGTGGATAGAGCACCAGCCCTGAAGTCAGGAGGACCTGAGTTCAAATCTGGTCTCAGACACTTAACACTTCCTAGCTGTGTGACTCTGGGCAAGTCACTTAACCCCAATTGCCTTAGCAAAACAAACAAACAAACAAAAGGCATCAATAAAACTTAATTAAAAAATAATAGACCCTCAAGGAAATCCAGATTGCATAATAATATTAGTGGTTAACATTTCTGTAGTGTTAGGTGCTGACAAATTCAGTTCTTTTCTGTCATGTCAACCTCTGTGAGATTTTCTTGGCAAGATTTTGGAGTGCTTTGCCATTTCCTTCTCCAGCTTATTTTATAGGTGAGGAAACTGAAGCCATTGGGGTTAAATGACTTGCCCAGGATCACACAGCTAGTAAATATTACTGGCATTTAGCACAGTACTTAGAACATAGTAGGCACTTAATAAATGACTATTCACTTGCTGTGTCTAGGGGAAAGCTTGCTTAATATACAGGAAGGTTGGTTTTGAACTCATGAAGACAAGTCTTCCTCACTCCAGACCTGGCACTTTAACCACTGCACCACCCAGTTGCCTTAAAGCAACTGTATAAGAAATTACAAATTTCCTTCATCATCCTCATTTTACAGATAAGGAGGCTGAGATTCAGAGACGTGAAATCATTTAGCCGAACCCCAAAACTAAGAAGTTCCAGAGCCAGTGTGCCTATCCAGGCTTTCTAGTTCTCTTTCCAACATACCACATGATCCGAGAGACCTGGAGCATTTTCTCAGCCTCCTTTCTCTCGCAAACCTCTGCCCCCTCAGTCTACCACCAGTTCGGAAAGCAAGGAAAGGTCCATTAGTAGAAAACAGCTCAAGTGAGTGAGGGAGAAGACTTGAGAAGTCAAATCATGGACTCTGGTAACTTTTTCCCAAGGATGAGCAGTGTAACTGAGGCAGGACTAGCAGAAGGGAACATTAAGCCTCTAATCTGCCTAGACCCCAATGCTTTATCAGCTTTGCTGACTACAGGGAAAAGTGAGCAAGAGTGTTTTTTAGCCCAGAAGAGGTACAAAGTGTAAAATAGCCGTAATATGGATAGTAATAGAGGGAGCAAAGGAGGAAGACTGCCATGCCATGTCTGGAATCTTTTCCCCCACTGAAGGTAAAAGATTGTTCTGCTCTGTCCCTTTTTAGGGCAGGAGACACACTTACCCAGCATCCCTGGGGAGACTAACTTGGGAGAGAGGGAAGGACACACACATATAGAGTGTGTGTGTGGGGGAGAGAGAGAAAGAGACAGAGACAGAGAGAAAGAGAGAAAAACACACATACACACACAGAGAGACACACACACTCAGACAGACACAGAGACAGAGACATTGAGAGAGAGACACACACAGAGAAAGACAAGAGACAGAGAGAGACATTGAGAGTGAAAGAGAGAAAAACACACACAGAGACAGAGACACACACAGAGAGACATAGAGACAGAGACATTGAAAGAGAGAAAAAGAGACACACAGAGAGAGACAGAGACAGAGAGACACACAGAGAGAGACAGAGACAGAGAGAGGCAAAGAGAGAGAGACAGAGACATAGAGAGACAGAGAGACATTGAGAAAGAGAAAAAACACACAGAGAGACACAGAGACAGAGACATTGAGAGAGAGATACACACACAGAGAGGCAGAGACAGAGACAGACATTGAGAGAGAAAGAGAGAAAAACACACATGGAAAGAGAGACAGAGAGAGAGAGAGAGAGAGAGACTTGTTGTCTCAGATAGTTCACAGCCCTTTACTTTATTAAGACCTGAGACAGACCAATGTTATCACCCCCAAATCTTTCACTTGCTGTTTCCTGCCTAAATTGGGGGGCTAAGCCCCATCTCCAGAAGGCAGCCAGCCCCTGCAACTGGCTGGCGATTTGGACAAGAGAATGAGGGTGACTCTGATATTCTTCAGGTCCATTCCCTCCTGCTCCTGCCTGCCCTGAGAACCTTGCCCATGCTCTCACATCCCATATACCACCACATACCAACTGGCCCAAACTAGCTGTGGCTCTGGGTGCCTTTGCCGAGTCCGTGCCCCGTCTGTTTGTCCTCTTCTCGCTGAGGAGCTCAGCATGGGAATGAAGAAGAGAGAGGAGGACGTGTCGTTACTGGCCTCTTGCCCAGCATGGGCTGCCAGCGCCTGACATCCAGCAGCCCCTTCCTTCTTACCTTGGTCAGGACTGAGCCCATCCTGGGTCTCCGGCCCCTCCATCCCGAGCTGCAGTGAGGCACCGGGGAGCCCGCGATCATTCAGCTCGCCATCCCCGGAGCCGGGGCACCGGCTTCATTCTCACAGCCCTGGGAGGAAGTTCCCTGGGATAGAGGCTCCCCCCTCTTTCCCGCAGAGCTGGAGCCCGGGTCTCCGGGGCTGTGGCCACCTACTCATGTTGCTTCCAGGTAAAGCAGGGGCCCGGGGGGCAGCCAGCTCTCAGCAGCCCTGCTCCTCACCCAGCGAGGCACCGGGCCGAGTTCCGAGCCGGAGCCACAAGTCGTCCTGCTATTAACTCCTTGCTCCCCGCTCCTCCTTCCAGTCTCCCTCCTCCCCTCCGTCCCTCTCTGGCCACCTGGAAGAGGCAGGGTGAGGAGATAAACAATAACAAGCAGGTAACTGGCTGTCAGTGGCCCACTGGGACACGCTCCATTCAGGAGGCAGCTGCCAACAATTCCCCTCCTTGCCGGAGGGAAGGCAATTCATTTAAAGAAAAAAGCACTTTAACACCTCCTCCATTCTAGTTCTGCTCAGGAGCCCGCAGCTGCTGCCATCTGCTACTATTTGAATCCCAGCTCTGATACTTCCTAGCAGTATGACTTTGGGCAAGTCATATTACCTCCTCTGAGTCTTCATTTCCTCATCTGTAAAATGGGAAGCATCTTTCACCACTACCCCCTCCAGAGCTGCCAGGAGGACAGAGCTTTGGCCCCTTCTTCCATTGTTAAGTAAAAATTCAGAGAAACCTTAGACATTCTCAGGAAAAATGAAAAGCTATTTCCTCACCATGTGTTCTGCCTTTCTAATGGCAGGGACCATGTCTTTTCCATCCATCATGTCCCCTTCCTACTTACTACTCATGGGCACAAAGTAGGCCTTGGAGTAATAATAATAATAAAATATTAATAAGCCTTGGTGACTAAGCTATAATTTGATCCAACAAACTCGTGGTAAAGGTCCTACTATGTGCTAGGAATTGACAATTAATTCCCAATAGCATGCAAGTTTGTTAGGACAGGGATAGTTTCCCTTTTGCTTTTATATCATCATTTTGCCTCATACATATAGTGCCTGATACCCAGCAGGTACTCAATGAAAATGTTTATTTAAATGAAAACAAAGCTAGACATTATAGAGTAAGCTCCCAAATCATGATGGGAACTTTCCTAGAATTAAAAATAAAAAAACTGGGAGGGGTCCCTTAATTTCCAGTCCCTTCATTTCACAGATGAAGCAACTGAGAACCTTCATTTATATGGGTTAAAGCCTTCTCAATTCTCTCCAGGGGAAGGAAGATGGGATTTCCAGGTTGCCAGCAGAAACGGAAAAGGGCTTCAAGAAGAGTGACATACGTGTCACCATCTCCTGCTCTATCTCCAGAGTTAATTCCCTCCCTGGCTTGAGTCTGTAATTTCAAATTCATCTCAGGGGCTTGTTTTCATTTAACTTAATGCAGCCAGCATCAGAGGGAAATAACATTTTCTAGAGCCACAAAAGAGATTTCTGTTCTCAGAGTGATGTTTTGAAAGATGTCATTTTCCCTAGTGCTCCCATTTAGTGTCTGCTACAGGAGAGGATGGGAGAAGGCAGCTTGAAAAATATATAATGATAACATCAGCATAGTGACTTCTGCCCATTAAGCCCAAGCACAATCAAACTTCAGAGATGTGAAAAAATAACCTATCCTGTTCTTCTGGACCTCTCTGATAGCCAGCCCTGTCTGAATATAGAACCTGCAGTCTATAGCAGGTTCAGATCACTGCTACCCCAAAGATTTAGTACCTCCCCCTCGTTGGAGATCTCCAAGTACAGGCTGGATGACCACTTGTTGGGGATGTTGGAGGGGGGAATTCTGTTCTATGTATGAAGTTGTGTATGGCTTCTGAAGTGCCATTGAATCCTGATGTGCTGAAACTCCAATGCTGCTGCTCCTCCCTTTTAGACCCAGGGTCCCAGCTGTCAGACTCCCTTAAAAGAGACGTCTTTGTCCCTGATAAAAAAAAAATCTTTCATTTATTCATTTTTCACTTTCTGACTCGCTTGGTCATTCATTCATGGACTTACTTGTGCATTCATCAATCATTCACTCATTAACCATTCATTAACTCAACATTAATCATTTTTTCATTCATTTTGCATTCATTCATTCACTCACTCATGCATTCATTCATGGGGCTTACTTACGTACTTAATAATCCATTAGTCAATCATTAATTTCACTAATTCATCCATTCATCCATATGATTACTTGTGTGCTCACTAATCCTTCCTTAATAATCCATTCATTTATTCATTCCTTCACTTACAAACTCACTGATTCACTCACTCATGCTCTCTGTCTTTAATGCTTCCATTTCTTCATTCATTAACTCTGAGACTTGATCTTTGACACATCAAAATGTAAGTATCTTACACTATTTAAAGTAAGGCTTCCTAACCTGAGATCCACAAACACTTTGGGTCCATGGATAGATTTCAGGGTGAACTGGCTAGGGAAAAATCACATTTTTGTTTTCACTAATCTGTGGTTTCCTATGTGATCCTATGCATTTTATTCTACACCTATAAGAACATTATTCTGAGTATTCTGAGCAAAGTTCTCAGGGCAGAAGAATATCCCAGTTTTTTTTATTTTTAATTCTAGGAAATATTCTGAGTATTACCCGACTGTCATGGGGATCCAGAACACAACAAAAGGGTAAGAACCTCTGCCCTAAAATGCTTTATAAATATGAGTTATCATTATTATTATTATTATTTAATCTATTAATTTATTCATTCACTCATTAATTAATTTATTCACTCCCCAAGTTATCTACTCCTCCTAAAGATCTTTATTAAGTATCTACTAGTGCCCAGACTTGTGCTGTTCTGTGAGCAATGCAGGAAAAGTAGAAAGCATGCTCTTTTTCTAACGAAGCAAGAGTCTTATTAAGGGAAAAAAAATATTAAGACAATTCTGAGATACCACTGCATGCCTCTCAGATTGACCAAGGTAACAGGAAAAGATAATGATAAATGTTGAAGGGGATGTGGGGAAACTGGGACATTAAACATTGTGGATGGAGTTGTGAACTAATCCAACTTCTGGAGAACAATATGGAATTATGCCCAAAGGGCTATCAGACTGTACTTATCCTTTAATCCATCAGTCTCTCTACTGGGCCTGTATCCTAAAGAGATCATAAAAAAGGGAAAAGGACCCACATGTGTAAAAATGTTTGTAGCAGCCATTTTTGTAGTGGCAAGGAACTGGAAACTGAGTGGAATAAGTTATGGTATATGAATGTAATAGAATATTATTGTTCTATAAGAAACGATCAACAGGCTGACTTCAGAAAAGCCTGGACAAAGTTACATGAACTGATGCTAAGTGAAGTGAGAAGAATCAAAAGAACATTGTATATAGCAACAACCAGATTATGTGATGACAAACTGTGATGGATTTAGCTCTTTTCATCAATAAGGTGATTCAGGCCAATTACAATAAACTTGTGAAGGAAAAAGCCATCTGCATCCAGAGAGAGGATTATGGGAACTGAATGTGGATTGATATATAGTATTTTCACTTTTTTGTTGTTTTTTTTTCTTTTTGATTTGATTTTTCTTGTGCAGCATGATAAATGTGGAAATATGTTTAGAAGAACTGCATATGTTTAATCTATGCTGGGTTACTTTCTGTCTAGGGGAGGAGGAAGGGGGAAGAAAGGGAGAAAAACACAAGATTTTGGCAAGGGTGAATGTTGAAAACTATTTTTGCATGTATTTTGAAAACAAAATGCTATTATCAAAATAAAAAAGAATATCAAAAGGAAAACAATTTTAAAAAAAGAAAAAAGAAGAAAACCCAAAGACAATTAAATAATAATACAATACAATACAATGCCAGAAATGCTGTCTGATACAGAAGAAAGAACCGTGGAGCCACAGGCTCAAGTTCTCTATATGAACTTATATACTATACTAACTTTTGTTCTATACTAACTTAAGGGTATAATTTTAAATAAATCACTTCTACTCTCTATGTATGTTTTGTGCTCTGCTCATCTCACAGAGCCAATGTGAATTTCATATGAACTAGAAGTGCAAAAGGACTTTATAGCATTGAATAGCAGCACATAAATGAGAAGTTACTATAGCAGCAAAAAAATCAGAATTTAAAATCTAGATACGCAGTCCCAAGTGGCCTTAAAAAGAAGACTGCAAAAGGATATCATGGATTTTTCAAAGGGACCTTAGATCAGTGGGATGAAATTCAGTGTCAACATCCTCAACCCAAAATTATTGAGCAGAAGTATGAGAGTAAGTATGGGGAACTATAGTGTGTTTCCAAACTCCAGCCAGAACATGGAAGAAACTGGTCAGTTGCCCAAGGACAGGGACACAGGAGAACAGCCTATGGACCTCATCAGACTCATTACAAGAGATCAGAGCCTGTTATAAGAGATTCATAAACATTAGAAAGCTATATGAACATAAATTATATTCCATGACTTCTCTCTCACATTCCCTCGTCTAATTGGTTGGCAATTCCTACTCTTGCTCTGCAAAGGGCCACTTGGATTATGAAGAAAGGCAGGAGATAGAAGAAAAAAAGGAAATGAAGGAAAAATGAGATATGGGAAGGGAAAGAGGAAGAGATAGAGATAAAGAGGAAATGAGTGAAAAAGAGGAGAGAATAAAGAATTCAGGATGAATTGGATAGGGAAAAATCACATTTTTATTTTCACTAATCTGTGGTTTCCTATGTGATTCTATGCATTTTATTCTACACCTATAAGAACTTATAAGCTAATAGGACTATAGACTTGAAGCACTTTATCAGTTATATAATCATGGCAACATAGGCTCATAACTGAATAATGTCTTCAAAAGCAGGTTGGAGCCGGGTTGTAAAGAGCTTTAAATGATAAACAGAGGAATTCATAGTTGATCCTCAAAGCAGTAAAAAGCCACTATAGATTTTTAAGGAATCATGGGATCAGACCTGAACTTGGTAAATGTATAGGGGAGAGATTTAAGAGAGAAAGACAAATAAGAAGAGAAGGCAAGAGAAGTGGGAAAAGGAGGAGACAAAGAAGGCGAGGTAGAAAAGGAAATAGAGAGAGGGAGAGAGAGAGGGAGAGAGAGAGAGAGAGAGAGAGAAGAGAAGAGAAGAGAAGAGAAGAGAAGAGAAGAGAAGAGAAGAGAAGAGAAGAGAAGAGAAGAGAAGAGAAGAGAAGAGAAGGGAAGGGAGGGAGGAAAGGGGAAAAGAGAAAGAAGAATAACACATGACAGTAACTCACATTTATATAGAACTTTAAGAACAGGGAAAGAAAAAATCTCAAGGATAAAAGAGATCTGCTTCCAGAGTGGGCTTTTTAGGTTAAGGTTAGTATGGTGATAAGAAATTTTGCCTCTCCTTCTGCAAGAAGGCCAGATTAAATAGCTACCTCTGGAATGTAATAAATAAACCATCAGATCACCCCAGTCAAGCCAGCCCCTCCCCACCCCCACCTCCCCCAGGTATCCTGTCCACTGAATGGAGCAGACAAAGCTCTTTCTTTTATTTCGTGGCCTGTGATTAAGCCAAGAGGATTCAGTGCTGCCTGCATAGTTTCATATTATTTGACTTGAAATTCTGATCCCACAAATGTTCTTTCTGAGCATTTAAGCAGCATCTTGTCTTTGAAAAGAGCACACCATCAATTAATCATCATTTGGCTTGGCAGGCGAGGGCAGTTTACCAAACAGACCTGGAAAACAGACTGTCATGGTCCTGCTGAGCTCCTGAGGAGTTTCATTTCTGTCCCCTCTGAAAGGGAGGGAGCCCCAGAGGGAATCATTCACATCTGAAAGTCAAGGTGATTGAGTCGAAAGGGCCCTGGGTACTAATCTGGCCTCTGTCCTTTGGTATTTTTGTGACCTGACAAGTTATATTTAAGTAAACCCATCCTGTTTCCTCATCTGTAAAATGGGAGTGTTGGACTAGATGCCATGAGGTCCTTTTGAACCCTCTATCTCCAATCCTATGAAAACTCAATTCCAGTCAACAAACATTTACTAAGCGTATCACTGTGGGCTAAGAGCTGAGGCTACAAAGACAAAACCAACAATCCTTACCTTCAAGGGATTTCCAGTCTAATAACTGGATACAATACAGACAGGAGTCAGTAAATAAAAAGGATACCAAAGATTACAAAGTGATGCAAAGTCAGGGCAAGAGGGAAAGAGCAGTGATATCTGGGAGGAGTAGGACAGGTCCCTTGTAGGAGCTGTCAAATGAGTAGTGCTTTGAAGGGAGTCTGATTCTAAGAGGGAGTTCAGTGTGGAGAGCTCCCTGCCATTCCTGGAGTCACCCCTGCGAACCTGATGTGGGTTATGTTTATGTTTAAGCAACAAAAGAAAATCAAGAAGGGCAGCTGTCCAAGACGGGGAGCTGTCCATTGTTGACATGGGCTGCCTATGGAACAAACAAAATTAACTGATGTGTGGAGAGCAGGGGATGATGGTGAGCAGGTGGATGAACAGGTGGATGTAGTAGAGCTCAGGGGGCTGTCCCACAAGGCAACCAGGACTTATTTCTGCAGAAGCACAGAGTCTCCAAATTGGGGAGATCCTCAGAGGACATCTGGTTCAACCCAAACCTGAGTAAGAATCCCCTTGGACAACTAAGTTTCCTTTTAGTTCCCAACTCTCTGATTGGGAAATCCTCTGATCTTCCTTTATTACTGCTGGGACTGGGGCCCTCTAATTCAAATCAGGTCCACAAGCATTTATGAGTAGTATTTCTTAACTATGTGTCAGATACTGTGCTAATTGCTGTGTTTTTCCATTAAGGAGGCAATGTGGTGCATCCTGGAGTTAGGATGGCATCCTGGCTCTGTTCCTGCTTTCTTAGGCTCCTTTAGGCTTCAGTTGTCTCATAACTAAAATGGAAGGGGAAAGGGATGGCACAGGCGATCCCTAAATTTCTTTTCAGACCTGAATCTGATGATCCTTCAAACAACATTATGAAATCTGCCCCCCCTTTTTTTTTTTTTTTGCTTAGGCAGTTAAGGTTAAGTGACTTGCCTAGGGTCACACAGATAGGAAATATTAAGTGTCTAAGACTAAATTTGAACTCAGATCCTCCTGACTTCAGGGCTGGTGCTCTATCCACTGTGCCACCTAGCTGCCCCGACACTATGATATCTGAAAACCCCAAAGTTTGGGAGATTTTGATGGCTCATTCCACATTCCTCCCAAAGCCAGATATGAACTCTCTGCTTTTTTCTCTATCTCCCGTGCATCCTGCTTTCCTTCTTTTTCTCCCCAATATTCCCCTTCTCTATTGTCACTTTTCCCTCTTCTGTAAAGCCTGACTATGGTTGTGAAAGAACCAAGGACCTATTCCTCCCTCTAAACTAAATCTGAGTGCCAGCTAGCTCCTGGCATATGCAACCAGGCTCAAGGGCTCCGAGAGGGAGCCTTGTAAACAGGGGTGCAGGTGGCTCTGGAAATGAACACGACCTCCTGAGGCTACGGTTAGGAAGATATTAGACAGTGCTGGAAAGAAACCAGCTAGGTCCTGTTCAGCCATTCTCAAGCACAGAAAATGGAACTCCAAGAAATGGTCTAACTTCACATCAAAGCTGACTAAACTTTGGAGATCATCTAATCCAACCCTCCCTTTTTAGAGATGGGGAAACTGAGGCCCTGAGGAATTAAACATTAAGCCCTCTTACAACCATTCTCTAATTTGGCCATTTTCCTTGGGAATTTAAGCCACATCAAGCCACTGAGAACCTAGAGTTCATACACTGTGCTAGGCTTCGGATATACAGGAACAAATTTTTAATAGTGTCTACGCTCGAGAGCTTAAATGGAAGGATGAAGTGGGAACAGAGGGGGCAGAGTAATAGGCACAGAGAAAAATCAATTCAACATCTATTTCAAACGAAGGCAAAGGCTAATACCCTTGACCAGGTCTCCTTTTATATGGAATCTAGGTTCCTAACCTTCCTCAGCCTCCCCCCTCCCTTAGGCTGCTGACACAATGCCCAGCACGTAGGACCGGCCATATTCATTTACTACCAGTCAAGGTCCTTGCAAGGCACTGGCCAGTGCCTGAATGTGGACAGGCTCCCACTCGGGACCCTGATTGGGAGCAGGTGCTAAAAACTGCCTTTCATTATCTTCCCATGGATAGGATATTGGGTTGGGGGTAGAGTGAGAGCAAAGGTAGAGGCGAGTCCCACTGCCTCCTCCTGCTTCCTCTAGTGTTTAGTGGAAAGGACATTTCCTGTATATTAAGCGAGCTCTGCCCTAGACACAGCAAGTGAATGGTCATTTATGAAGTGCCTACTGTGTTTTAGGCGCTGTGCTAAGTGCCAATAATACAAATGCTAAAGCAATAAAGCCCCTCAAGGATATTCTAACGTAGAGAGACAATCTATCTAGAGAGGGGTAGCCAGAGAAAGGAGTTTGGGTCTGGGGAGTCTTACTGCTGGTAAGTGGGAAATTGCATAACCTTTTCTAGAGGCAATGATAGTGCTTTGATTAACAAGCACAGAGCAAAAGGTGGAAAGTGGAGTGAGGGGATGGTGGAGAATAGTGAGGTGGCAAGGCAGATGGCAGATATCCCAGTTGGTCTGAGCTTCCTGGTGGAAAGCTAGATGGGAAGTAAAGCTTCAAGTGGTTTGGGTGAATTTATATTCACTCATTCACCAATCAAATCAGCTCAGTCCTAGGGCAGCATTTGAAAGCTGAATGGATTCACTCCTTGGGGTGGGGGGTGGGTTTGGTTTCTAGTTGTGGGGATCGGCATTGCTGTTCTAGATGGGAAGAGTATGGCTGTGGCACTAAGGACCAGATGCTGCACCAACCACTGCAAAAGCAAAAGTCTCTGTCCTTTAAGAACTGACAGTCTAATCAGAGAGAAAATGTACGTATATGGTATAGAGAGTAAGAGAAAACATTGGTGGTAGGAACAATTGGAATCTTGCAGAAAGTTGCAGTTGAACTGAATGTTTTTTATCTTTTTCTTTTTCAAAAAATAATAATAGTTTTTATTTTTCAAAACACATGCAAAGATAATTTTCAACATTCCTCCTTCTAAAACCTAGCATTAAAATGAGCCTTGAACCTGATTGCATATGCTAGGAGTTAAGCTGGCACTCAGACTGTGTTTGGAGGGAAGGAGCAGGTCCTTGGGTCTCTCTCAGTCATAGGTCTTATAAAAGATTGAAAACTGACAACAGAGAAGGGACATACTGGGGAGAAAGAGAAGGAATGCATGATATCTGGAGAGAAAATTTCTCCCTCCCTCCCCACCTTCCTCCTCTTTTAGGTAGCAAGTAATCCAATATAGGTGAAACATGTGCAGTTCTTCTAAACATATTTCCATATTTATATTATGTGTGTATATATATATATATATATATATATGCGTGTATATATATATATATGTATATATATATGTGTGTGTGTGTATTTAATATATTCCAGCATAAGAAAAATCAGATCAAAAGGGGAGAAATGAGAAAGAAAAAAAAACAAGCAAGTAAACAACAATAAAAAGATAAAAATACTATATAGTGATCCACATTCAGTCCCCATGGTCCTCTCTCTGAATGCAGATTGAGCTGAGTTTGAAGGAAGCCAGAGATTCTAAAAGGCAGAGGTGAGGAGGAAGAGAGACAAAAGATGGGGCATCATGTGTAAGGAATAATAAATATATCAGTATGGCCAGAGCAAAGAATACACAAAATGCATAAAAGGACAAAGATCAGGAGGAGCCAGGATGTGAAGAGTCTTAATACCAGAAGAGTTTCTATTCAAATAAAATGAATGAATGAAAAATTCTCACTTAAATATATACTAAATATAGTATATATGCTAGGTATAGTACAAAGTACTGGTCGTTCAAATATAAGTAAAAAAAAAAAACTGTTCCTGCTTCAAAGAATTTATATTCTCAAAGGGGAAGACAATCTAGACAGGTGAATAGGGGCTAAGGAGGGGTATTTTAAGTAAGGAAAGTCATAGGGAATGGTGATTGGTCCAGTTAAGAAAGTCTTTTCCAGGAGTGGTAGTGTTGATTTGGTTACTGCTCTCAGAGATGATGATGACAAATGATATTTATATGTATATGTTAAATAAAATTTAAAATTATATATTGAATTAATAGTATAGTAAATTAAACTGCTACATTAATTTTATATTTACTTTAAGGTTTGCAGTGCTTTACAAATACCTCATTTTATCTTCACAACTTTGGTAGGTAGGTGCTACTATGATCCCCATTTTAAAGATGAGGAAATTGAGGCAGAAGTTAAAGCTCAGGGTCATACAACTGTTGAGTGTCTGAGACTAGATTTGAATGCAGATCTTCCTGACTCCTAATCAGATAAGAATGGAAAGCAAGTGGAGTGGAAGGAGTAGAATGGTCATGCATACAATTATATACAATGGAAACTGGATCAAATTAAAGGGAATACCTACTAAGAAGAGCCTACGATAGAAGTTCTCTATACACTATATATGAGGAAGGGGATGGCCCACATTGCCTCTAAGTTTCTCTCCATATGGGAGAATACCATCAATAAACTCTAGGATTCCAAGACAATCCCTGCAATGAAGCTGGGATCCCAACACAGGTCCTGGATTCTCTCCCTTCCTAGCTAGCTGCCTCTGGTCCTGACACCCTCTGCTGGCAAACAGACACATCACACATGGGAGGTCCACCTGCCCAGGCTAAAATCCTTTCAATTTCACTGAAAGTCTTAAGAGTTTAGGATCCTAGACTTAGAGCTGGCTGAAGCATTACAACTTATGAAGTCCCACCATTCTTTGCAGATTTGGAAATTGAGCATCATTATGTGTCTAACCCTGTAGCTCCACCTTTGGCTCAGGGTGACAGATTTAGGTGAGTAGAAATGAAGGGGGAAAGTAGAAAATGATTATGGTTCTTCTCAATGGCTCAGACTTCTTGCTCCCCAAGGGCATAAAACTTTGGGGGGATTGTTGAGTAACCTGGCATAGTAGAGAAAACTGACTTTGGAGTCTGAAGTCCTGTGTTCAAATTCTGCTAACTTCAGGCAAATCACTTATTCATTCTTTAATTTCCTCAAATACTCTGTATCAATAAACCCAGCAACTCATGTCCTGTAGAACTATGGTTGCTGCTTCTTTCCTCAAGTAGGGCCTATCCCAAAGCCAGCCTAAACCTAAAATTTAATAAGAGACATAAAAGCCCAGAGAAGCTCCTTTTTCCTACAATGGCCATGAGAAGGCAAAGAAGTGAGAGTCTTCCCAAGCCATTTATGCCATGGGATTTCTCAAATGCCCAGGGTTTGGGCAGCAGGTTTCTATTTGACACAAATCTCTTTTAATTTTTTTAATTTTAATTTTTAATTTTTTTCTACAAATCTTAAGGAAGTAAAAAATCTAGAAGAGAAAATTGATTCTGTGGTTGTCCCTGCAGATATCAATAGCCTCCAAATGCCACACTAGGGAGGTGATCTGAAAAGATCCTAGCAGAGTGAAGAGAAAAAAAAAGCAGAAAGGAGTGGAGAGGAAAGAATGGGAGGGGTGAGAAAAGGAGCAGAGAAAAGAGAGGAAGGGAAAAGAGATGGAGGAAAGGAAAGGAAATGAGGGAAGAAAAGAAAATATGGCAGAGGAGAAGAAGACAGAAAACAGAGGAGGGGAAGGAGAAGAAAGAAGAAATGGAGAAAGGAAGGAAGGAGAGAGAAAAAGGAAGAGGGGAGAAGGAGAAGAAATGGAAGAAAGAGAAGGGGTTTCTTTTCTCTGCCAATCTATTAATCCCTAAATAAAAATCTATTTTTTTCAGTTAAAAAATTCAACAAATATTTATTGAACATCTACTAAGAATCATAGTCTGATACATTTTGATTAACACTCATACAAAGATGAACAAAGTATAGAGTTTGCTTTTAAAGGCCTTAATAGATGTGGAAAGATCACTGATACTATATAATATATACTATATTACATATATATAATATCATATATAATATATACTGATATATAGATCAGTGATATATAGTATATATATATATATATACATATATATATATATATACTATATATCACTGATCACTATACAAAATAAATTTAGGTTCCACAAATCTTTCATTTTGCCTTTTCTAATTGCCATACTTATATAACATGCATAATATATATATATATATATATATATGTATATATACATTTATTTAAACATAAATATGCACAGGTACTTTGATTTATATACATATGAAACATTTACTTTTCTTTCTTATCTTTGTTCTTCCTTCCTTCCTTTCTTTTTTTAATCTATGAAAGGCAACTAGTTGATATAGTAAATAGAGCTCTAGGTTTTTACTCAGAAAAATCTAAGTTCAAATCATCCACAGAAATTTATTAGCTGTGTATTTCTGGGCAAGTCATTAAATCTCAATTTCCAGAGCTATAAAATGTTAGATATTATTTATCTCCCAGACTTCTAAGAATTAAATGAAATACTTGTAAAGTCCTTAGCACTGTGTCTAATAGTCATTTTTTTCTGTTTTTTATTATATCTTTTTATTGACAAAACATATGCATAGGTAATTTTTCAACACTGACCTTTGCAAAACTTCTGTTCCAACTTTTCCCCTCCTTCCCCCTGCCCTCCCCCAGATGGCTGGCAGTTCCATACATGTTAAATATGTTAAAGTATATGTTAAATCCAATATATGGATACATATTTATACAGTTATCTTGTTGCACAGAAAAATCAGATTTAGAAAGAAGGTAAAAATAACCTGGGAAGAAAAAACAAAAATGCAAGAGGACAACAACAGAAAGAGTGCAAATGCTATGTTGTGGTCCACACTCATTTCCCAGTGTTCTTTCCCTGGATGTAGCTGGTTCTGTTCATCACTGATCAATTGGAACTGAAAATCTATTCTTTTTAAACATCTCACAATCAGTGATGGAACATGGTGGCTGATAATTAATGCAATGTCCCTGGAATAAATTCTTTGCCCATTCATCTCTTGATAATTTCCTGTCTGGAGATCTCTCCGGAACTTAGTCTTTTTCCTTTCATTTAAAATCACTTTCAAGAAGTAATTACAAGTTACCAAGCCATTGGCAAAATGAGTCATGGTGAGGAAATTTGAATGAGCAATACTACTGAGGCCATTAGGGGATTGTGCCCTTGCTGAGGTAGAGCAGGACGGGATACCTTGGGGAAGGGGGGGGGAGATCCTGTCAACCCACCCACATACATTCAAATAATGAGGAATATGAGATTCCTAGTGTCGAAAAGGATCTCAGAAGGCATCTAGTCCAATGTGAATCTGAACAAGAATCCTCCCTGCAACCCTCAAGGCAACACATTACCCAGTATTTGATTTATATATTGTTATAGTTGTTGGACCTAGTTCTGACTTCTGGGATCAGGGAAAAGAGACTCACAGAATCTCAGAATTTCCAAGTTAGAAGGAACTTTCATGGCCCAACTCATATGTGAAGTAAATCTGACCCTTCTTCAAAGGTTTGAACATAGTCAGCATAGCCTGTCTTTCTCCAGGACAAATGATAGTTGGAGTTATCTTTATTTTAAGCAGTTTGAGGTTGAAAGAAGTGATTTTTCCCAATAGCCATGTAAGCCTGTAATAGGCAGCTCAGTCCCCTAAGGACAACACAGAGTGGGCACAGTGGAGAGAATCAAGAAGACCTGAGTTCAAATTCGGACTCAAATGCTTATTAGCTGTGTGATCCTGGATAATTCACTAACCCATGTTTCCTTTAGTTTTCTCATTTATAAAATGGGGGTGAGAATAGCACCTATTTTATAGGACTTTATGAAGATCAAATGAGGTAATGATTATAAAGTGCTTAGCACAGAGTCTGGTACATGGTAAGCGCTATTTAAATGTTAACTATCATCATCACCATAATAGAGATGATATTTGTTCACAAGATCATAGATTTAGAGCAAGAAGGGCTAGATCTCAGAGGTTATGTGTTCATTTTACAAATGAGGAAACTTAAATGGCAAATGGTAAAGTTGGAGCTCGCACTCGGTTTTAAGACTAAAAGTCTTTTCTCCACTGCATTTTCTCCACTGCATTATGATAAAAAGGATAAAAGGAGGAAGGAAGAAAGGAAAGAATGAAGGAAAAAGGGGTGGAGGAAGAGAAGAAGGGAGGTAAGAAAGGAAGAGGAAGTATGGAATGAAAGCACAGGAAGGGAGGGAAGGAAGGAAGATATGAAAGAAAAAGAAGGGAGGGAGGTAAGAAGGAAAGAAAAAAGGAAGGAAGGAAAAAAGAAACAAAGGAAAGAAGGAAAGGAAAGGGGATAGAGGAAGAGAAGAATAGAGGTAAGAAAGGAGGAGGAAGGAACGAAGGAAGGGAGGGAAGAAGGGAGGAACAAAGAAAAGAAAAGGGAAGGAGGGAAGGAAGGGAGGAAAGGAAGGGAAAAGGGAAGGAAGTAAGAAAGGAAAGGGGAAAGGAGGAAGGGAGGAAGGAAGGAAGAAAAGAAGAAAGGAAGAGGAAAAGGAAGGAGGAAGGATGAATGCATCAAAGCAGTGCTTGGCTCTGCCTGGGAAAGGACAGCATGAGAGCCCAGCCCAGAGCTTGGAAAATAGACAATTTTTTTTCTCTCTCACTGCATCAAAGTGACCTACATTCTTCTGCCAGCTGCCTGGAGATGATTTAAATGATTGAGTAAATATTATAACAGGTCAGGGGGTCCATTCTGTCCAAAGCAGCAAGAGCAGCCTGACCCTAGGGCTCCAAGGAATAGAGGGAACTGAGCACCTTCTTTAATGGCTCCACCCTCATCCCTCCAGTACAGACTCCAGAGCCCCCAGACCTCCCCCAAGCATATTAGGGGTCCAAGGAATCCAGAACTCGAGGCTTCTTGGATACACCGAAGCCAATGTGTGATGGATCTTATTAGACATAGCACTAATGTATATGGTCCCAAATCCTTTGTCATGGGACCACAGTGCCCAGGACTTAAGTCATAGACTCAGAGTTAGAAAAGCCAAGGAGTCTAACCATTATCCATTTTTATAATTACAGAAATGTTCTCCTCAGTATCTCTGCCTTTTCTATGATACTTCCAGTGAAGGGAGCTCACAACCTCATGAAGAAGCATTCCACTTTTGAATGGCTCTAATTGCTAGGAGGGGACAGCTAGATTGCAGTGGATAGAGCTTTGGTCATAAACTCAGAAAGATCTGAATTCAAATCTAATCTCAGATACTAATGTGTGATTCTAATCAAATCACTTTTCTCTATTTACCTCAGTTTCCTCATCTGTAAAATGAGCAAATGACAAACCACTCCAGTATCTTTGTCAAGAAAACCTCAAATTGGGTCATGAAGAGTTACACATTACTGAAAAATGACTCAACAACAACAAAACTTTTGGGAAATCCTTACAGAATCTGCCTCTGTAACTCCTACCCATTGACCTGGGTACTAAGTACCCAGAGACAGCATTTGCTCATAGGAGCATAGAACCAGGGCTGGGAAAGACCTCAAGGTCATCTAGTTTCACAATTGCATTTTACAGATGAGGATACTGATATTCCAAATCTAAGGGCAGGAAGGATTCTTGCATGTATCTGTCAAAGCCAACCATCAAAGAATTGGAATGAGAGCAATGTGATAGAGGAGAAAGCAATGGTCTCGGAGTCAAAAGATTTGAGTTTGAATTCTAGCTCCCTCTTTTGTTAATTTTTCAGTTAGACTCTTTATTCTTCAAGACTCTATTGAAGATTTTGGGTAAAAACACTGGAGTGGTCTTACATTTCCTTCTCCAGTTCATTTTACAGATGGAGAAAATGAGGCAAACAGGGTAAAGTGACTTGAACAGGTTCATATAGTTATTAAGGATCTGAGATAAGATTTGAACTCATGAAGATGAGTTATCCTGACTCTGGGCCCCGGGCTCAATGCACGATAGTACCACCTATTGCCCTCTCTAAGGTTCCAGTTCTAACTATGATTTTGACATAACAGGCAGAGCTACACTGAAAAAAGTGCTTTGGAAACCTTAAAGGGATGCAGAAAGTAAAGAATATAGAAAACAAAAGGATATAAAAGCACAAGGTGATTATTTACTAGTTCCAAATTAGTTTCAGGGAAGGGAGGCAGAATAAAGACAAGTGAACAAAATTGGTGCGTTTAATCTGATTTCTTAGAAAAGGAATCTCATAAACACTCCCTGAGACACTCTTGAAAAGAGAGGACCCTGGCTGAGGTCTCTGTAGAAGGCAGTAGGACGTCACATTTAGGTTTCTTATCCCCAAGAGAACTAATGTGAAGACCCAGAAAGTCTCCAGTTTACCCTTGGCTGCCATATCTAGGATGACTCTTTTCACCTCCCAAAGATGAACTCTGGACTGTGTACGGAAGGCCATTTGGGGAGAGAAGGTCCCCTAATACCTGGGTGAACTAAGCAGGCAGGACTCCTTGGGTTAGGTTGGACCCATCTATTGGGCAGGAGTGTTCAGCTTCCCTCTATCCACCAGTTAAGCCTGTAGCTGGGACACCAGATCCTATAGCTGACCCAACTTGTGCTCAATGATTCATGGGTGATTCCCCCACAATTCTCTCTGCTGGGCCTTCCTGGGATAGATCATTTATATAGGAAAGAGGAATTAACATATAGAGGGGCAGCACACAGCAGAGGAAATGGCACTGGCTATGAGTCAAGGGATGTAGATCCTAATCCAAACTCTGCCGATTCTCATTCTCTGAACTCAGGAATTCTGTTCCCCATTTTACATCTTGGTTTTTTCCTCTTTAAAATGGGGTGGTACAACTCAGCTAGACTAAACTTTAAATCTTTAAATGATTCTCCTATCATTGAACTCAACCTTAATTGAACTAATATCCCTTCCAGCTCAGACATTCACTGTTCTAAGGCCCCTCCCAGCTTGGACATCCTATATACCAAGATCCCTTCCAGTTCTGACACTCCTTATTCTAAGATCTGTCATTCTCCATTGCAAGGCTTGCTGTTCCCTGCTCCAAGGTCTCTTGCAGCTCAGGAATTCTTGGTTTAAGAACTCTCCCTGCTCTGATATTCTCTGTTCTAAGGTCCCTCCAAATTCTAATATTTCATGTTCTAAAGACGCTCCCCACTTTGACATTTTCCTGTTCTGGGTTCATATCAGCTCATATATTTATATTTCTATGACTTAACTGGGCAGCATTTTAAAATACTTGGTATATGTTGAATTTAGAAAGAATCACTTTGTCCTAGGAACAGTCACAAATAGCCATGATAGTTCATTTCATACTGGAACATTTATACTGACCCTAAAAACCAGATGGTATCTTTCCTCTCCCTCCTCTCCCCAACCCAGGTTCCTGGGCATTCATAACGACAGCAGAATTGTGGGAAAAAATGCAGACACACACCTGTGAATGCACATGCGCACACACAAGGAGCCCCTGGGTGGTTTCCAGCAGGTACATGTACACAGTTAAGAAGCTAAACTTAGCAAGCAGCTGAGCAGATACCAAAATGGATTGGTCTTCAGAGCCAAGAAATTGGTCCCAGAGAATACCTTCCCTGGAGACCTGTAATGGAGCTCAGAGGTCTTTTTTTCTATAGGGGCCTCCACCAATGAAACTCACTGGACAGGAAAGCATACACATAGAGGGCTGAATACATGTTCTCAGGGCTGGGATCAGAACCCACCTCCTCTGGAAGCCATCTCTAATTACTTGGTATACCCACAATACCCTCTTTATTCAATATCCTCTCTAATGCTGTGCTTGCTCTCTCTCAAATAGAACAGTAATTTGTACACCATCTCCTCAAATAGAAGAAAGGAAACTTAAAGACCACATAAATACAGGAACATAGATTTACAGCCAGTGTAGACCCCATTGGCCAGTAACGAGTTCATCATCTATCACAACCCAATTGCCATTATTTGTCTTCCCATTGGACTCTGATGACCCTGGAGGAGGGAGTGAGGTTGCTACTGCATTCAAATCCAATTCAAGTACGAATCATGACATCACCCTTGTGATGCCGTTGGTTCTTTTTGAGAATGAAGGATGAACAACAATAACAAATATGTTGCAGAGAACAGAAAGGAGCTGTCCAAAGTCTCGCAGATAATAACAACCAGCGATAGAACCCAAGTCTTTCGAATCCATAGCCATCATGTCTTCTATGCAGAAGGGTATTCCTGAGAAATATTAGGTAACTCAAAGATCTATAAATGGATCTCTAAAGACCTCCAGCTACTATTTAAAGAAGCCCTGCTGGAAATGCTTGCCAGCAAATAACACAGAAATTAAATTACTTTGATGTGAGTGCATGGTTGGGTTTTCTTAAAGTGAAACCAGTTCATGACCCCAATTAGATTATCCAACTTCTTAGAGTAGGTACTGGACAGACTTTGGGACTTGGAGGCATGAGATCTGCCACTTATCAGCTATAAGACTTTGATTTCCTCCTGTACAAAATGAACATAACTAATGTTAGCATTATCCACCTCACACTCATGTGATCACAGATTTAGAGCTGTCAGGGACTTCTGAGATCTCCCTCATTTTACAAAGGAAGAAACTGACATCCAGTGAGTTGCCATTGTTGTTCAGTCATGCCTGACTCTTTATGAGCCCATTTGGAGTTTTCTTGCCAAAGATACTGCCTCATCTTTACAGATGAGGCAATCGAGGCAAACAGGATACAATAATTTGTCCAGGGTCACACAACTAGTAAGTGTCTGAGGCTGGGTTTGAATTAGTCGAGGAGGCAAGGTAATAAATGAAGGAGCCAGGATTGTAAGTCAGGCCCTGTGATTCCAACACTATTTCCAATGCAACCCACAATTGTGAGGGCCAAATGAGGTCAACTATGTAAAGTTTGCTGCAGATCTTAAAATAATTTAAAGATGCTAGGTATTAGAACCACTCTATTTCTTCCCAATATCTCCTTCCTCCTCAGTACACACACACACACACACACACACATCAGGTACACACATACGTGCAAGCATCCACACACATCATAATACATATGCTACATACACAGACCACAATACCCACACTATACACATAAATCACACACGTGTGAGCATCCATGCCACAATACATACATGTGCATGTACACACCGTATCACATACACACATACAATGAGCACATGCACGCACACACACGCACACACACACACACACAGAGTGTTGAGACTTTGCTCACATTCACCACCTGGCGTCCACATTGCTGAATGAAGCTGGATTCAAAGACAAACAAAAGGTGAAGAAGATCACATCATTCTCGGTGCCTCAGTGCACCCTTTTTGTGTCCTTCCTCTCCCATGTTTGGGTAACTTCCTATTCCTATAAGTTGGGGACAAAGTAGGCTGGGGATGGGAGGAGGAGGTGAGAAGTCTCCACAGAGCATTAGAACTCAAAGGTAGCTCAGTGATTATTTAGTGCAATTGCTCTGGTGTACAGATGGGGAAGCTGAAGTCCAAATAGGGGAAAGGTCTAGCTCACAGTCACACAGTAAGTTAGGAGCAGAACCAGCAGAGAGTTAGATCCAGAGAACATTTTCCCTGGATTAAACTGCTTCTATTGAACAAAATCTAAGCTCTTTGAGAACAGAGACTGCTCCTGGCACGGTGTCTGGAATATTTGATCAGATCATTTCAGTTGTGTTCTATCCTTCATGATCCCATTTGGGGTTTTCTAGGCAGAGATACTGGAGCGGTCTGCCATTTCCTTCTCCAGCTCATTTTACAGTCGAGGAAACTGAGGCAAACAAGAGGAAGTGACTAGCCCAGTCAAATAGTGCCTGAAGCTGGTCTTTCTAACTCCAAGCTCCCACACTCTTATCTCTTGTGTCACTTAGCTGGCACATCATAATCACTTACTCCATGCCCATTGGTTGATTGATTATGAATAGGTCACAAATTCAATAATCAGCCTTTAAAAAGCACTTACTATTCGTCCATCTCATTGCAAGTGACTAGGGACAGAAAGTCAGACATGAATACCATTAGAACAGGATACTCTGCATCACAAAAACCCAGCCGTGACCCACTTATTTCCAGTATTATTTGACAGAGACACATTCTAACCAACAAAAGAAATGTTCTCAGCTGCCCAGCCTTGGCTGCAAAGGAATTGGAACTGTATGTCTTTATTTGTGACTGTAGTATTCCAGGTTCTCATTTTAACCCTTCAGGAATAACTGCAAAAGTTAGTCTTTTCACAGATCTTTCTCCCCTACTCTCTGCTCTATTCAACTACCATTTATTAAGCACCTACTATGTGCCAGACATTAGGTGCCTACTCTGTGCCAAATACGGTACTAAAGCACTAGGGATAAGGGAAAAAATAATCTGTGCCCAAAGAGTTCAAAGTCTTATGGGAAAGGGGGGAACACGCAGATACTTATGTACAAACAAGATAGACAAGATAAATTGGAAATAATTGGCAGAGATAAGGCACTAGAATTAAAGAAGATTGGGAAAGGGTTTCTTATAGAAAATAGAATTTTAACTGGGACTTAAAAACTTAAAGACCAGGGGCAGCTAGGTGGTGCAATGGATAGAGCACCAGTCCTGAAGTCAGGAGGTCCTGAGTTCAAATGTGGCCTCAGACACTTAACACTTCACTGTCTGACTCTGGGCAAGTCACTTAACCCAAATTGCCTCAGGAAGAAGAAGGAGAAGAAGGAGAATAAGAAGTAAGGAGAAGACCAAGAGTGGATAAGATTCCAAACTTGGGGGACAATCAGAGGAAATTTCCAGAGTCAAGAGAGAGTGTCTTGTTGAAGGAAAAGCAATGTGTGTGTGTGTGTGTGTGTGTGTGTGTGTAAATGTAAGGTATTAAAAATTGGAAAGAGGGAGCAGGGAACTAGTTTATAAAGAATTTTAAAAGCCAAACATAGGATTTTATATTTGAGAACTACTGGGATTTATTGAATCTGGAGGCAACAAGGTTATATCTGACAGCTGGCAAAGAAACTTCCTCCACCTGTGCAAATGGAGATCTTTTCTTCAGCTTATAATGTTAGAAATTTAACCAAAGCTATGAGAAACTGTGATTTGCCCAAGATCACACAACCATGATTCATCAGAAGTAGGACCCTGAGCTCTCAGGTCTTGTTGGATTAGAGACTAGCTCTCTTTCCAAGGGTCCCTTGTAAATACAGTGTGTACAAAAATAATTTCAAGAGGGAGAGCAAATGGGGATGGAGTAGGGAATGAAAAAGGCTTGGTATGAAAAGACTCAAAATATATCCTATATAGGGGCACTAAGTGGCGCAGTGGGAGAGAGCACTAGCCCTGAAGTCAGAAGAACCTGAGTTCAAATCTGGTCTCAGACACTTAACACTTCCTAAATGTGTGACCCTAGGAAAGTCACTTAATCCTAATTGCCTCAGAAAAAAAAGGATATATCCTATATAGTCAGTAATCAATAAGCAGTTATTAAGCACCTAAGTATCAAGAATACAAATAGAAATATAAAAGATAGTCCCTGCCCTCAAGAAGCTTCCAATCAAATGGGATCATTTGCAACCAACTGTTTGAAATTTGCCTTTGCATGATTACCAGCAATCTTTTAAATGTTAAATTGAAGAAACTTTATTGGGTTTCTTGACTTCTCTCTCTTTGAAAATGATGATCATCTCTCCTTCCTCTTCCTCTCCTTTCCCCTCTTCCTCTCTTCTTTCTTTCCTCTCCTCTTCCTTCTTTTCCTTTCTTCTCCACCTCCATTTGTATATCCTAACAGTATCTCAAACTCATCATCTTTAAATTAAATAATAATTTATCATTAATAAATAAGAATTTATTATTTTTCCTCCCCAATTCATCGTACTACAAATATTCCTGTTATTGAAGACAGAGCCACCATCCCTCCAGGAACCTGGACTTTCAAACTTCATGTCATATTTCATTCTCACTTTCCCATCAATGCTCACATCTGATCAAATCCAGCCAGGCCTAATCAATCCTCTCCACCCAGTAGTATTCACATTTGCTCCCATCTCTAAATCCACAAGTAGAAGTTAAGCTTCTTGAAGGCTTAACAAATGCTTGTTGAATTGAACTGAATCCCTGAACTTCACATTTGAAATTTGGAACACATCAAGGGGAAAATGACAACGAGATCACGATGTCAGGAGATCTGACATTCAAAGGAAATCGAGGCTGTTTATCCTGGAGAAGAGAAGACTTGGGGTTGGGCTTCAAGTGTTTGAGGCCTTCCTCAAAGTTATCTGGGCCAAGCCTTGCCCGAGCAGGCTCCCGCTACATCATGAGTGCTCACCCAGACTCTATTTAAAAGTCTCCGGTGATGAAGAGTTCACTTCCTCTTGAAGCTACTCATTCCACTTTAGTCAAATATATTCTATATAATGCCAAGCCTAAACCTGACTCTTTGTACCTCGTACTTATTTCTCCTGTCTCTCCTCTGGAGGCCTCTGGTGAACAAATTTAATCTTTCTTTGATTCAACAGCCCTTCAAATACTTGAACAATTTCATATCCATCTTGAGTCTCCTCCTCATCAAAATAAACAATCCATTTTCAAAAATAGAGCATGCAATGGTCTGTCTTCAGTCTTCTTATCTCCTAATCACCTTCTAGATGGGTCACCTAGAACCCAGCACTTGCACTGGTGTTCTCACAATAGTACTTCCCAGAAAGCTCTAGAAGTTTCTGATTCTAATGTTCAAGGGTCTCCACAATCTGACTCCAGCCTTTCTGACCATATTTCTCCTCTACGGCTCCCCATCCTGACTAAACAGGATCATTCATGAGCAGTCCCAGTCAAGCTACATGGGGATTACTGCCTTCAGCTCTTGACAACACAGTTTAGGAAAGGCATCAAGAATGGTTGGCAATGGGGTATCTAGGTGGTGCAGTGGGTAAAGCACCAGCCCTGAAGTCAGGAGGAACTGAATTTAATCTGATCGCAGACACTTAACACTTCCTGGCTGGGAAAGCCTGAGCAAGTCAATTAACCTCAATTGCCTCAACAACAACAACAACAACAACAAATGGTTGGCAAGTGTCCAGGATGATGGAGAGCTTTTTAAGGTCACACCACATGGAGAATTATGGTTGAAATTGGGATGTTTAGTCAAGAGAAGAGTTGGGGATTTCCTGCTAGCTCTCATCAAATATTTACAAGACTGTCATATGGATTTGCCTTGTTCAGTTTGGGCCTAGAGGAAAGAAACAGAAACAATCCATCGGTAAATATTTCCTAAGTGCCTACTAAGTGCCAGGAACATAGTAAGGGGCTGAGGTTGCAAAGAAGTTTGCAGAGGACCAGCACAGAGAAAACTGCCTAATAAGTACAGAACTTCAGAACTAGAGTTTTCCAAAAGTGAAATGGATTGGAGGGAGTGGGTTTTTTTCTCACTGGAGGTCTTCAAGCAGGATTGAGAAGGTCTCTAGTTGGGTTTGGATCTGAGTTGGACTGGATAACTGCTGAGATCCCTTTCAGCTAAAAAAAAACTCTGTGCTTCTGTTGTTGATCTTCCCCCATGGAGATCCAACCTAGCAAGGGCTTCTGATGATATTGCGTCCTCACCTCCCGGTGGTCATCTAGTTCTGAGACTCAGGCAGATAAAAGGTGCTTGCTGAACTGAACTGACCGTATTTCTCAGGCTGACAATGCTTTGGAATTATCTGCAGGACTACATTCAGGTCAGGGGAATCCCTGCTTAGCCCTATTAGACTTTCTCTCCCAGGCCAGAGCCTTGGGTCCCAGAGGATGGAGCCAGTTGGCGGTGACTGGTGAACCTCCCAGGTCTCTTTTCATAAAGCAGGAAAGTGAAAGAGACTCGGTGTCTGGCCACATTTCTCCACAGTACAGCCCATTAATAAGACTCCAAACACCCTTGATATCACCTAATCCTGCAACATAATTTGAAGTGTGATTTGAGCTAATGGGAGAAGCCACACTAAGAATCTTTCTGCTCCAATTCAGGAGAAATGACAAAATACACATTATCAAGCATTACACACATTCAAAGATTTAATAACCTTTTGTGCTTTGGTGAAGATAATGGCTGCATAAGCCTCAGAGATTAAAAGCAGTTGAGAAATTGGCGCAATGGCAGCACTGAGAGACTAAATTAAGCTGAGGAATATAGCTGCTGTGGATATTCCTGAAAGGTAAATATACGGGGAGGCAGCTATGGCATATTAACTATGCTACAGGGGAGAGTGTCGAGTCTGACTGAGCCCCCTCTGGGGAGCAGGATGGCACAGAGAAGAGAATAATGTCTGTGGGGAAAGAAAGGGAAGAAGGCCAAAGGGAGGAAGGAGAGAAAGGAAGGGTGGAGGGAGGGAGAAAGGAAGGAAAGGAAAGGAGAGAGGGAGAGGGAGGGAGAGAAGAAAAGAAAGGAGGGAGGGAAAGAGGGAGAGAGGAATGAAAGGAGGGAGAAAGAGAAGGAGAAAAGAAGCGAAGGCGGTAGAGAAGGAGGGAAGGAGGAAGGAATAAAGGAAGAAAGGGAAAAAGGGAGGGAAAGAAGAAGGAAGAGAGGAAGAGAAAGAAAAAGAAAGGGAAGGAGGAAGAGAGATAACAAAGAGAAGAGGAGAGGAAAAGAAAGTGCAGGAGGGAGGTAGGCATGACAAGAATAGAGGAAGGAAGGGAAGGAGAGAAAGAAGGAAGGGAAGATGGGAAAGATAAAAAAGCAAGTAGAAAAAAGGAAGAAATGTGAGAAGGAAAAAAGGAAGGAAGGAGGAAGGGAGAGAAAAAGGAAAGAAGGTGGGAAGAAGAAGGGAAAGAAGGAAAGGAAAAAGAAAGAAGGAAGGAAGGAAGGAAGGAAGGAAGGAAGGGAGGGAGGGAGAAAGGAAGGAAGGAAGGAAGGAAGGAAGGAAGGAAGAAAGGAAGGAAGGAAGGAAGGAAGGAAGGAAGCATATATTAAATGCCCACTATGTTCTAGGCTAACTAAACAGCACTTTACAAATGTCATCTCATTTATCCTCACAACAATCCTAGGAATGATGAGATTATTTATCTCTATTTTACAAGTGAAGAACCTAAAGCAGATAGAGATTGAGTGACTTGGCCAGGGTTACACAGTAAGTGTCTGAGATTGGATGTGGGGGATCCCCACATCTCCCAGTAGGGGGATACCCACCTACCGAGCCACTTAACTGCCTCTGGAGTCTAAATACCTGGGTTCAAATCTCACCTCTCATCACTTACTTTCTGCATGAGTTTCTGCAAGCTCCTTAGGAATGGATTTTCATCTGTAAAATGCAGGGCTGGGAACTAAGTGGTCTCTCTGGTCCTTCCCAGTTCTGCATCTATTATCCTATGATTAGTCACTGAAATATCCTACAAGGGAGTCCTGCTGACAGCAGGATGTTGTAACAGGCATACAGAGCACGGGCTGGGGGTGGCAGTACACCTGTGAAAATCTGTGCACAAAAAAGGAGTGGGGAAAAGAGTTATTCTCAAAGTTAGGAAGAGCCGAGTTCAGGTCCTGCCTCTGATACATATGACTGTATGATCCAATATAAATCACATAACGTAGTGTTCAAGGAAATTCAGACCACTGGTAGAGGAAGTTTATTGTTGTTGGATTTTTTTAAATATCAGTGAAATCATAGTTCCAGTTCTTACCCTTGTCCTTATGAATATAGAGATATGATATTATAGCCAGGCTGTGGTATAGAAGCATTAGTTGTTTATTATTGTTTAGACATTTTTAGTCATGTCTGAATTTTTGTGACTTATGAGTCCACTGCCCATTTATTCTGACTATCTAGCTAATAAATCACTTTTGCTCAGATTATTCCCTCTGTTATTATAAATTATTTGCCACATGACCCTTTGGGGAGGTTTTCTTGACATTTCCTCCTCCTATTCACTTAACAGATGAGGAAACTGAGGCAAACAGAAGTTAAGTGGCCAGTAAGCCCAGCTACTAAGTATCTGAGGTAAAATTTAAATTCCTGTCTCCAGACTCAACGCTCTGTCCATCACGCCACCTAGCTGCATGTAGAAGCATTACAGCATTCTATAAAGCCAGTCTCCAATGTATGAGCATCATATGATCAAGCAGAGAAGGGTAATAGAATCATAGTCAGTCTACAGTGTAGACACATTGTTATAATCAAGATCAAGTAACAAGTGTGGGATTGTTGTGTAGTCACCATCCTGTATAGAAGCATTATGATACAGGATCAATCAATGCACACTTATTAAGCACTTGAGTGTGTTTCAGATACTCTGCCAGGTGCTGGGGGTATAAAGGCAAAAATAGCTGCTAACCTTAAAGCATTTATATTCTTTTCAGAGCAACAAGATGTAAACAAAAGTAAATACAGATTACATGCATCTTTGTATGTTTTTGTATATGCAATATTTATTTACCCAACATTTTATGAAGGAGGCAATGGAAGCCAGGGAATTGAGTGGGAATCAAAAAATGTAGAAATATTAAACTAAGTATCAAAGGAATCTAAGGATTCTAAGACACAAAAGTGAATATTCTAGGCATGAGGCACAGCCTGGACAAAGACATGGAGATGAGAGATAAGATGTAATGTGGGAAGAATAGCCAGCCTTCAGCATCAAACTTATATGATATCCAAGCTACAGAGAGAGAGAGAGAGAGAGAGAGAGAGAGAGAGAGAGAGAGAGAGAGAGAGACACTCCCTAAATAAATGAGAATTGTATTTCAGAGAAGAATTGTTATATCATCATAGACTCTCCATCAGTAATATATATAGCCAGTCTGAAGCAGAATGATATTACAGCCAGTCTCCAGTGGAGAAAAGTTTCAGAGTTATAATCAGTGTCCAATGGAGGACCATGAGAAAATATAATCTGCCTCAAGAATGATGGTGTTTTAGCCAGGGTCCAGTGAAGAGCCCACCAGCACCCGTTCCCAGAATATATGTTTCCTGGGTCACAGTCAACTATCCCTGAATTAGCCAGAGTTGTTTCTCAAGAAATTCTACCAGATGAAGGACCTTTTTGGATACTTATTGAAGGATTAGTTGAAAAGAGTTCAGTTCTTATCATATTAATTAACAAATTACAGTCAAACTTGAATGATTCAAATTACAGTCAAACTTGAATGATTCAAACTCCACACAAGGACTGTATGATCTCTGTATCTGGTTGAAGTTTATGTTCATGATCATTGGCAAGGAAGTTGGGGGAGGGGATTTTTCTAAGCAAATTAATAGCTTGAATGAAATTATAGGAGGAATATTTAATCTTCTTCAGGAAACTAATTTTTTGGTTTATTAACAGCACTTGTTTGTTTACAAACCAGGAACTTTCTGATTATAAATGAGTCTGGTCGATTAATGAAAGCAGGATCTTGACTTTATAATGGAGCTATTAGCATTCAGTCAGAGCCATGAGGTGCAGAATAAATCAAAAAATGGCATTTCACCAAATTTAGTCTATAATTCATATAAATTAGAATGATAAGAAATCATAAGACCAGAAAGTTAGAGCTAGAATGATCTTTTTGTTGTTCAGTCATTTTTCAGCTGTGTCCAATCCTTTGTGACCCCATATGGGGTTTTCTCAGCAAAGATACTGGAATGGTTGGCCATTTCTTCTTCCAGATCACTTTTGCAGATGAGGAAACTGAGATTACAGGATGAAGTGACTTGCCCAGAGTCACACAGTTAGTAAGTATCTGAGGCTGGATTTGAACTCATGAAGATGAGTCTTCCTGATTCCAAGCCTAGTATGCTGTCCACTATGTCACCTGGCTGCCAGAATCAATCTCCTACATTTTACAGAGGAGAAATGACTTGTCTAAAGTCTCACCACAGAGGTCATGAGTTACAATAACATCTTCGTTACTTCCTATCTATCTGGTGTTGCAGAGTTTGCTTCCCCAATCAGGCCTCCTCTGTAAAATGAGAGGGAGTTGATCTTAATGCTCTCCAGAGTCCCTGAGAGCTCTTTATGATCCTACAGCAGAAAAAGCATTGAAACAATTCTCCTGACTCCCAGCGGGGCGTCCTTTTCATCATATTATGCTGCAGACTTTCATGATATATCTGGTACTCTGTCAATCTAAATTAGTAAGATTTGAATGGACCAGGCAATTCGCTTGGAATGGGTTTAATGTTTGTCTAGCTCAAGTAACATGCATTGATTTAGTCTGTATCAATCATTCATGTCATTGATTAGTCTGTTGACCATTACTCCCAATATTGACCCACAGGTTCAGACATTATGAGGGGTCACTGTAGGGAGCCTTGTAGAGCAAGAAATTCCATGTTCCCACTCCCCACTCTAGCACTTGCTACTGGATAACCTTTATCTGAACCTCCTTTTCCTCATCCATAAAAACAGGGATGATAAATTATTGATACTGCCTACCTCACAAGGGTCTCGGAGCATCAAATGCTTACTGTGCAAATGGTACAAATGTGAGAGAGAATTAGTTTCTACCTAAGACATTTGTTAGCAATATGAGTTTGGAAGAGTCACTTAATATTTTTTTCCCCATCTAAAAAACAGGGGTTAAAAAATCACCTATCTAGTTCACAAGGCTGTGAGGGGAATCACTGAATGTGTGTATGGGTGTGTGTATAATATACAAGTCCATATATGTGTATATTCTCAATGATTCCCATGCATGTACATGTACATGCACATGTACATATATGCATACGTGTGTATATGTATATGGGCAGGCAGGTATGCACTGGATAGGGCAGTAGACTTGGAATCAGGGAGATTCATCTTCATAAGTTCAAATCCAGCCTCAGGCATTTAGTAGCTATGTGAGCATGGGAAAGTCACTTAATCCTGTTTGCCTAAAATGAACTAGAGAAGGAAATGGTCAAGAAAACCCCAAATGGGGTCACAGTTAGATGTGACTAAAACTATTAAGCAATATATATGGATATAGGGCACTTTGCAAATTTGAAAGATATTATTAATTATTATTATTTTCCTAATAACAATATTAATGCTAATACTAATACCAATATATACTAAATTTAGTTCTTACAAAACCACATTCTACCCAAAGGCGATGAGATGGAAGATGTGTTCCATAATAAACACATCTTCCATCTCATCCCCTTTGGGTCGAATTTCCGTAATAAAAATAGACAGGGAAGTCCCAGGAGAAGTTAGGATTACCACACACCAAGATCTAGGAACAACTTCTCCACAGATCATTGTAGTTGTCTCCCTGAAAGGGCTTATTAGACCATAAAGCTTGATGCTTCCTGGAAAGATCCTTGATTGTATCTTTGCCTTGCCTTTCATAGTCCTGACTTGTAGGGATCAGTCTCAGCCCTAGTATGGGCAACTGGCAGTTTGAGAGCCATTGCTACCATCCCATTGGGAGGGGGTGTCACGTGTGACAGTGGAAAGAGTGTTGGATTTAAAATTCAGGTCCTGGGTTCTAACGCAGCTTCTGCTATTCACTAGTTATGTAGCTTTAGTCAACCTCTAAGGGACTCAGTTTCCTCTCCTGTAAAATGAACATGCTAGGCTAAGTGTCCTGTGAGGCTCTTTCTAGCTCTGCATTTATGACCCCAAGTTATTTCTGAATTTCCATTTCCTTATCTGTAAAACAAGCACGTTTAACTAATCATTTTCTAGGATCTCTTCCAGGTCTAAATCTATGATTTCTGTACTTGGATTGACCTTGCCCATTTCTTTCAGCCAACTTGGCCTGCCATGAGACTGTTTCCCTATTTTGGGAAGGCAGGCTATTAATCATGTCTATGCAGGCTGTTCTTTGTGACTGTGGCCCCCCGGAAAAGCAGTCAAGTCTCGGTGAGAAACAAAAGGAAGGATGATCAGAGCCTCTAGCTGGGAAGGAATCTTAGAGGTTATTTCTCATTTTACAGAGGAGAAAATGGAGGCTGAGAGTGGTGTAATAACTTGCACAAGGTCACACAAGAAATAAGATTCCTATTTGTTTTGGGGGAATGGGCTGGTAACACTCCATAGCGGTAACTTCTGGGATCAGGAGAGAAGGGGGGAGGAGAAAGATAGACAGAGATACATAGAGACAGAGACAGAGATTCAAATAAATAGAAACAGAGACAGAGACAAAGACAGAAATACAGAGAGACAGAAACAGAGACAGATGCAGACAGAGAGACGGAGACCAGAGAGAGGCAGAAAAAGAGATAGAGAGAGACAGACAAACAGACAGGCAGAGAAAGACACAGCGAGACAGAAACAGAGATAGAAACAGATACCGAGACAGAAATACAGAGAAACAGAGATAGAGATAAACAAATAGAGACAGATAACACATGTCTCACATGTCTCTCCAATTCCCTGACTGGCTCTGACACTCAGTTCAAACTCTGTCTTCTTCAGGAGGTCCTAGACTGGCTCCCCTGACCCTGTTACCCCCCCCCCCCCAGCTGCTAGAGACTTTCCCTCTAAAGATATTTTGCATTTGCTCTTTGTGCACCGCCTTATGTATCCACCTGTTGCTCCTTCATTTTGTACCTTTGAGAGAAGGGATTGCTTTCACTTTTTCTTTGTATCCCCGAGTCTTAAAGTAGTTTCCTGCCACAAAGTAAACACTTAAAATGAATGGTGATTGATTGTGACTGTAGGGGGACTACACCGTGCAGCCTCCCGAAGCCTGGAGATTCTCCCTGGGAGTCTACAGTGAATTGTATCTCCCATATGCTTCGGACTCTAGTTCTGATAGGTCAGAAGGCCTGGCTTAAGCAACGTTAAGGAAAGGAGCTGGCCAGAGTTCTGAAGGGTCTTAAGAAATAGGCTTGATGGCTCTGGATCTCAGCCTATGATCCACAATGACAGGAAACGTGGTACTTTATCCATGAAGGGATGAGGATTTCTAATGAGTTCTGTCCTCTCCTAGGCTCAGGGACAGAAAGAATTGCTCTTCTCTTCCCCTTTTTCAGTCTTTGGGAGGTAGCTCTATCCTTTTAGCTTTCTGTTGATTGTCTCCTGATAACTTGTTTTCTTCTCATTCCCAATTCCCCCCTGCTGACACAGCACCTGGCTTATTTCCTGATATTAGTTTATGCTGCAAACATCAATATATACAAAGCTCCCCTGAGTCTTATTTTCTTGTAGATAGCTGCAGGCCCAAATACAAGCTGAGTCTGAGATTTGGGTCAGCTCTTCCTAGGCCAAGCTCTTTCCTGGCCAAGTCATTCCCTGGCCAAGCCTTTCTTAGGTGAAACTCTTCTGCAGTCACAGCCAGAAGTAGCCAAACTCTCTCGCTGTCTGAAGCTTTGGCTTTTCAAAAAGAAGTATCTCCCAGCAACATTATGGTCAGTGACCTTTATCTGTTTGGCCTTCACAAAGAACTGCCAGATAAATACACATTTGTCTGCAGGAACCCAGGAAATTTCACAGGTTGGGGTGGTGGTTAAAGACCAGAGGGAAAGGAAAAATCCTCCCTTAATTTCCTGGACTCAACAAAAGAGGAAGAAGAGGAAGTGGAGGAAGAGAAAGAGAAAAAGGAGAAGGAAGAAGAGGAGGAAAAGAAATAAAAAAAGAAAAAGGAAGACGAGCAGGAAGAGAAATAGAAAAAGGAGAAGAAGAGGAAGAGAAATAGAAAAAGAAGGAGAAAGAGGAAGAGAAGAAGGAGGAGGAGGAAAGAAAAGGGGTAGAGAAGGAGAAAGAAAAGGAGAAAAGGAAGGAAAAGAAAGACAAGAAGGAGAAGGAAGATGAGAGTAAGGAAGAGGAAAAGAAGGAGACAAATTGATATCAGGAAGAAGTTCTAAACCATTAGAACTCCAGGCTCTAAGTGGAACAAGCTTCCTCAGTGGGGAGTAGGCTTCCTCCCGGTGAAGACCTTCAAGCAAAGATTAGATAACTGCCTGAACCATGTGATGCAATGAAAATTCCTAACCAGGTGTGAGTCAGCCATTAAGTTCCCTTCCAATTTGGACATTTTGGAATTCTATGATTCTATGACCTCTTTCAATGGAGGTCACCCAAATCTGTGTTACCAAACTCAAATAAAAATGGATTTTTGCAGGTCTCAAATTGACTTAGAACACCACAGACTAATCAGGTTGCATTGGATTTTTATTTATTTTGTTAAGTATTTCCCAAGTACAAATTAATCTGGTTCGGGCCACCAACAGGGATTAGCAGACAGGGTAATATACCCCCGTCAAGCTAAGAGAGCATGCTAAAAGTCAGTGGGGCACTAGGCAGGGTGATGAGTTAAGGGAAAGGGTCATAATGAGTCCTAACTAGGACTCAAAGGCTCCTCACACTAAATTGCCCCCTTGTTCCTCTTCTTTGTCCCTGGATCCTCTGCCATACTTTTTATCCCTCTATCTTGACATTGTAGGAGAAATGTAGCAGCTCGCCAACCTTGACATGTTTCTGCTTCTAAGGAGCATCGACTCAAAGCTGGGCTGAGCTTGCCTCCTTCCATACTCTGGGGGTCCACAAATGGATCTTAGGAGACTCAAAACCCAGGTGCTGAGGAAGCTGGCAGGATCCAATGCACGCACTGTGCGAGTCTAGAGGAAAGCATAGGGGCCCTGTTTCAGGCTCTGTTGAAAAGCAGCAGCCTCCCCGACTCATCCCCACCCTATCTCCCTCGTCTTCCCTTTGTTCCTGGGCCTCCCTCCTGACCTCCCCTCCCCCTCCCACCTCCCGGCATTATCAGGCACAAAGGCATGTGTGGGCTACATAAATCTAATGCTATTCACCCAAATATTTATTTTTTCTTTAGAGGTTAAAAAAAAAAAGAAAAGAAATAAAGAGAAAAGAAGGGAGACCAATTAGCAGTGAGTCAGCCTGCGTCTTTTCAAGGAAGCAGCACTTGGAACAGCCCTCTGTTCCGCTGTGCTGGGGGCTTTGGGGACAAAGATTTGGAGGCTTCCTTTGTTTCAGTGAAGGACTGGGAGCCATCCGGGAACTGCAGACAAAGCTTTGGCGGCTGGGACAGCACATCCTCAAAAGCACAAGTTCTTGTGTGGCCTTAGCAAAGTCCCTGTACTTCATCTCTTCCGTAAAAAGGACAAGGGTGGATTCTATCATCCCTCAAGCTTCTCTCAGTTCCGACATTCTCTGCTCTAGCATCCCCTCCCAGCTCTGATATGCTGTGTTCTAGGATCCTTCCCAACTCTGATATTTCCTGATCTAAAGTCCCTTTCAGCTCTGACATTACCTATTCTAAGGTCCCTTCTAGCTCTGATATTCTGTGTTCTAAGATCCCTCCCAGCTCTGACATTCCCCGTTCTAAGATCCCTCCCAGCTCTGATGTTCCCTGTTTTAAGGTCCCTTCTAGCTCTGATATTCTGTGTTCTAAAACCTTTCCCTGCTCTGACATCCTCTATTCCAGGGCCATCTCAATTTTTAGTTCTATGTTCTAATATCCCTTCCAGTTTTAACAATCTAGGATTCTGTGATTTGAAAAGATTCTTCCTTCCTAAGGTCCCTATAGGAAGGGATTATGGAAGACCCCAAGCAAACAAACAAACAAAAAAAGGATTCAAGACTCAAAAGAAAGATTCTCTAATGGTGGAATTTTAGTCCTCAGCAAAATGGTAGGGTCCTTAAGGCATTTCAGGATGGCATTAACCCCGTTCCCCATCAGAGTTCAAGCCCTAAGAACTTAGCCTGCCTTCCTGTAAGGCTGCCCCTAAGGACAGACACTGCCCATCTGCTGGCAGCTATTGAATTGTAGAGAAGAGAGTGGGCTGCCAAGCATTTCCCGGAGCCATCACTCAGCTGCCGGGTATCCAACTTCTGCCAAGGGGAAACAGCCAGACAGCCTTCTCTCTAGAACTAAGGCAGCTGCTATTCCTCCCAATCCCCTTCATCCCCTTTGTCATCCCCAACTCCCATGCATGTCTCTCTGCCTGGAGGATGCTGGGAGCAAAGGTTCAACTAGGGACGTCATATCGAATGCAGAAAATTGGATAGGTGGGGGAGGGATAGGATGGAGATCTCATGAACCCATGAATGTTTTATATGTAGATATAATGTTATATCAAGTGTTAGACTAGGAGTTGGGTTCAAATCCCTGTACAATCATGCTACATTGTGCAAGTCCATTTCTTCCACGCATCCCAACTATAAAATGGCAGTGATAATAGTGTCTATTTCTTAGAATTATCATAAGGAAAATATCCTATTATTAGTCTCTTCCTTTTTCATTTAGGATATTAGATTTCCAGAAAGAAATCTTTCTTCCAAGGCCACCTAGTCTCTTTTCTACAAAAAAGGAAATGGAGATACAGTGACTTATCCAGGATCACACAAGCAGGAGCAAAGCTGGGATTTGAATTCAGGTCCTACAACTATAGATTCAACACTTTCTACTGCATCACACTGCTGTCTTTAGTCTTTAAAGAAACTTTATATTAGATAGTATTCATATAGAAACGATGTCACTGACTTACTCCTTTCCTTTTATTTTTAATATCTGACAGTCTATAATTATCTTTTTTTTTCTTTAAGGAAACTTAGAGCTGATGTTGGGGTCAGGAAGAGCCAAGTTCAAGAGTTACATCCAGAGCAGCTAGAGACCACAGTGGATAGAGCACCAGCCCTAGAGGTAAGAAGACCTGAATTCAAATTCAGTCTCAGATAGTTGACATTTACTGTTGAGTGACATTGGACAAGTCACTTAACCCCAATTGCCTCCAAATAAATAATAGCACTTTTCTCCTTTGGTTGTTGTGAGAATCAAATGAGATATTTGTAAAGTACTTAGCACAATGCCTGACACATAGTAGGTGTGATATCAAATGTTAGTTTTTATGATTATGATTATGATTATTAGAGTCCACAAAGACAAACTGCTCAGCCCACACAGTATTCCTCTATTCCTCTTCCTGAGTTCCCTGTAAGGAAGAGGGATTCATTTGCATCCATTTGCATGATATTTGCATATCATTCATTTTTATGTCAAGATTCCATGAACTCTCCAGAGCCCCTCTTCCCTTCCATTTGTTCATTCATTCAGGAAGCAGCTCCCTACCAGGTGCAGAGCACTCAATTCTCTTTCCTCCAGCCCTCCCCCAGTCCTTACCTGCCATCTTCCTGGGCTCTTTTGCTCATGCTTCGGTCCAGCTAGAGCAAGGTAGGGATGCCCAACCTAACATTTTTTTCCCATTTGGACCCTAAAGTTATCATTTACGAAGCCAAATGTGAAGTCAGCATAATTTGACTTTGTCCCTTCTCTCCCCTTCCTTTCTGTCCCTTTCTCCCCCTTCAGATCTGAAATAAGACCTTACTAAGGCTTTCTTACTGGGTACAGGGCTCAGGGGATCTCACAGATGCTCACATTTAAATAAGAATAATTCTAAGTTTCAGAGCTCAGAAGCCCCACAGATCTGGAACAGGAGAACTTGAGTTTGGGTGCTGGCTCTGGACACTACCAGGTGACCTCATTGGATAAATCACTTTTCTTCTCCGAGACTGAGCTTCCTCTATAAAATAAAAGGCCTTGGATTACTTGGTCTCTAAAATCCTTGCTCTTAAATCAAGAGATCTTACAGTCCATCAATTGATTCAATAGCACCTAATAAAACTTGCTAAATGGGCCACTGTGCTAAGAGATGGAAAGAGAAAGAGAAAAAAAAATTCTCTGCTATCAAAGCTCACATCCTGACAATGGAAGGATTTTGGTGTTGGAGGCAGAGGTCCAGGTTCAAATATTTGGGCTTCCATGGGGTCAGGGGTGAGGAATGAGGTCAAGGTCTTCTGGTACAGGCCAAGCTTTCTGATAAAGAGGTCCCTCCCTTTCCCTTCCCCCATGCTGGGCCCAGGGGAGGCAGGACAGGGAAAAACATCCACTCCCTTTCCTATAAAGAGAGGGGAGGGACGTTGCCCTTAGATGTCACTGGGGGGATCAATGGCACATTCAGTTCAAGGCAAAGCATTTCTAAACATGATGGTTGAGTCACGGCGTGGGGCTTTTTAAAGCACAGCCCAGAGAAAAGGGGCAATTTTGTTTTTCTTATTCTAAGAGGGAAACGCAGGAAGATGACCTTTTGAGCAAACACAGCTGTGTTTTAACGCCAAGAGCAACGCTCCATGCTTGTCTGCACGGGAGGCCGTGGCCCACCCTTTTGAAATACAGGAGCTCATCCTTCTCTTTTCATAGAGTCACAAATTTAATGTTTGAAGGGATTCATGGAGCCATCTAACCCAATATTCACGTTACTAAAGAGAACATTGAGACCTATAAGGCTAAGAGACTTGACCAAGGTCACAACGAATCATTTATTTACCCCCTCCTGACTCTGGATTTTTGACCCTCCACAATAATCATCCCCTTCAGTCCTCTTCTGCCCTTAGATCTCCTGTTAATATGTTGTCTTCCCTCTTTAGAAAATAATCTCTCTGAGGATATGGTCTATCTCTTATTTTTTTCTTTGCATTCCCATTTATTAGCACATTAGCACAATTAAATTTAGCATTGTGCATTGTAACTACTTAATGTTCTGTCTGTTTCTCAGTCTGCCTATTCATCCCTCCATCTATCCATCTATCTATCTATCTGTCAATCTACCTGTCTATCTATCCATCCATTCATTCACCTGTGTGGCCATCTTTGTCTATTCATTCACTCTATTTGTCCATTTATCCATCCATTAATCCACATGTCCATCTGTATCTGTCTGTCTGTTCTCTGCCTCTCTCTCTCTCTGTCTCTGTGTGCGTCTGTCTGGTTTTCTTTTTCTCTCTCTGTCTCTCTGCCTCTCGGTCTTTGTTTGTCTGTCTCTCTTAATCTTCATTACAGATTAAGAGTCAGAGATGGCATTAGAGATGATCTAGTCTGACCCTAGATATTACAGATTCGGAGGGACCAACCCAGGTTTCCATAACTAAAATGTCAACAAGTTGAACCAACTCCAAATCTAACAATCTTTCCACTATACTCTGAGGTTTTCTCCTAAGAATAGGGACAAAAGATGGGTGTGGGGTTGGGGGGAGGATCTGTCCTCAAGCCAGAATAAGGTAGACTTTGGACAAAATAAAGGACTTCCAGAGAAGGAGGACTATTACATAGTGAAAGGTCACTTGCTGACCTGGTTGATTATTCACCAGGGAGCCCTCCTTCCTTGCGAGGTTCTGGGTATCCGAGGAAAGGAAAACATAATGATTTAGGACGATAGGACCATGGGGAGCTAGAAGGGACTTCACAACCCTAAAGTCCAACCTTATCATTTTATAGATGAGGAAACTGAGGTCCAAGGAGGGCCCAGTGACTAGCCTAAGGTCACACAGATCATAATCATCAGAACTGGAATTTGAAACCAGGCCTTATGAATTCAGAGCTGCTGCCTTTTCTTTTCTACCCAGTATAGTGACTATCAGATGTGAGCCCACCTGAAAGGAAGTTCCACCCCCTGGAGGAGGGAAGAGTTATGAATAAAAATATCAAATGAGAATTTCCAGGGCTTTATTCTGGAGTTTTTTTTTTAAATAGAAGAAAAGCAGTAGCACTTTAAATCTGGGTTCTGGCGTGATTAATTAACAGGAACGCTGTGCAATGGAGTTATCACAGCAGGTTGGCAGGCCAGGAAGGAGGCATTCAGAACATCTGCCAGCAACAAAGCCTTCTGCATTTCCTTCCCCCACTGGGCACACACTGTCCTACCCCCTATATACATGAGCTTCCCTTCTTACCCATATAGACCCTTCACTCTTCTCTGAGGACTGCTGGTCTTCAATACACAGAGACTCTTGGACTTAAAAAAAGGGAGGAGGAAATGTGAACTGCTTCTTACATTTGGACTCCAAATGGAAAGGGCTGCCTTAGGATGGTAGTGAGCTCCTTGTCACAGAAGTTCTACAAGCAGAGATTGGATAATCAATAGTCCGGGATATTGTAGAGGATTCTTGTTCTTTGGGCTCTAAGATTCTGAACCCATCCAGAGGCAATATGGCAGAGTGGTTAGAAGGATGGACTTGAAGTTAGAAAGACTTGGATTCATATTTTACCTATGACATTTATCAGCTCTTTGAGCATGAGCAGATCATTTCATGCCTCAAAGCTCCAATTTCGTCTTCTGTAAAATCAAGAGGGTTAGATCAGGTGGCCTTTTGGATCCATTCCAGTTTTAAATCTGTGACCCTTTGACTTCCTCCAAGAGTGGAATAAACAAATAAAAAAATTTATTAAAGCTCCTACTATGTGCCAAGCACTGCAGTTGGTATTATGGAGACATTTTTGAATATTTTCAAATAGGAAAGATAATAAATACAGAAGAATCTTTCCATGGAGTAGATTGTCAGAAACCGAAATGGGAAGGGAAGATGAGATAAGGTATGGAGTTACCTCCACCCCTGAGGGAATGACAGGAGGGAATAACAGCTGAGTGAGAAGCCTCATGGAGGGAAAAGAATACTGACTTTGGAGTCAGATCTTAGAACGAAACTTGACCAGCCCCTGACTTTTCTTGTGACCTTGGGCAAATTGCTTCCCTCCTTTGGGACTCCGTTTTCCCCATCTTTAATGAGGAAGTTGGACTAGATGAAGTTTAAGGTCTGTCCCTTCCTGTTTTGACAGTCCCTCCATCTTTAAAATCTCTTCCTTTACATGGAGGTTTTAGTCAGTGCCTCTAAGGCTCGCTTTCCATAGTTCTGGATCACAGATTGAAAGTTGGAAGGACCTCATAGATCATTCAATAGAATTTCATTTTAGAAAGGCCCAGAGAGGTAACTTTGTTTGCTCCAGTCTACACAAGCAGCAAATGGTAAAATCAGGATTCTTGCCACTGAATCACACTGCCTCTCAAAATCCCTCAGCCCCCTGAATCTATTTTGTCTATATGTTGTATCTACTGACATGAATATCTGCTGTTTCCCCTAAGTGAAGGTAAGTTCCCTGAAGATAGGAACTGTTTCATTTTCATCTTGGCAGCTCATGGGCCTAGCATTTGGCCCAAAACAGGAGCATCATCAATGCTCTTTGATTGATCGATTTACAAATGAGGAAAATGAGACTTAGAGTGGGCTGCTGATTTGCCCATGATCACATAAGTAAATAACCAAGACCGGCCTTAACACTGACCTCTCTGGTCTAAATGCATGGCTCTTTCCATTTCATAGCTTTTAATATTCTCCCCAGAAAACCCTTCCCCCCTTTTAACTTCCCTGATAATAATAACAGTTAACATTTCCATAATACTTACCACATGCCACGTGTTGTACAATTATTATCTAATTTGATCCTCACAAAACCCCTGTCAGGTACTCTCATCATCCTCATTTATAGATGAGGAAACTGAGACAATTAGAGGCTAAGTGATTTTGACCTTCCCAGGATCACAGAGTTAGGAAGTGTCTGAGGCTAGATTGACAAATGTGCCTCCATTTTCTCATTCTCACTTTGCATATCGAATCTATCACTAAACTTTTATAGAATTTCCCCTCTACTTCCCTTTCTCTCTACCCCCTTAACATCCAGACTGAGTCATGTTCTCATCACTTTCTGCCTGGACTATCTCAACAACTTCGTGATTGGTCTCTCCTTCTCAAGTCCACCAAGTCCAGTCCATCTCCACTCAGACCGCCAAGATAGTTTTTCTAAAGCAAAGATCTCTTGTGTCATCTCCTAATAATGGAGCCCAATGTTTCCTTATCACTTCCCAGATATAACCTCAACTCCTTTGGTTGGTATTCAAAGCCATAGTCCTAGCCCTTCCCACCTTTCCAGTCTTCTTCTGCTTATCCCTCTCCACCTGGGACATTGGTCCTGAACATGATGCTCCATCTCCCCTCTCCTTGCCTTTTCACCTGTTGAGCAATCCTAGCCTCTTGCAGGATCCTTTCAGATCTCTTTCATTCAGCTGCCAATCCTTTCCTCTCTCCGATTCCTTTTATGTACTCTGTCTATATGGCATATGTACCCCTAGAAGTCAGGGTGAGCCAGCAGCATCTGGGTATACAAATCCACAAAAAAAGAGACAATCCCTGCCCTCAAGGAGCTTCCGTTCCCACAGGGAGCTGGACAGAGGGCAGAGTATGATGGCCAAATCTAGAGTCAGAAGCAAAGCAAAGCCAGGGGAGGGATGAAAGATGACTTTCAGAAGGGAGATTCTGGAGGGGTGACCATGGAAGAAAGGGCCCAAAGGGGGAGAAGGCAGCTGAGGAATAGTGATGAGTCTGGAGAGCCAGAGAGAGGAAAGGATCTGAGCTTCTTGCATGCAGGCAGGGAAGATATTTTTGTCTCTTTATTGTTAGCACTATACTTGGCACACAGTAAATGCTTAATAAATGCTCGTTGAGAGACCGAGCTCAGGATTCATAGGACCTCCAAGTCCTAGAATTTCATTTTCTCCCCCAAAAAGTAGATGATAAGGGAATGGATATGTAAAGAGTCTCAATGCCATCCATTCTGTCCGAGGCACAGAGGTCCCACCATAGCACATGAGGACGCTGCCATAAATGTCTGACACATCGCACTGCCCCCATCCTACTATCTCCCACCAAGTCCCACCCCGAGAACGGCAATCCTCCGACAATGTCTCGTCTGATTTATCACCCGGCCAATGCAATTGTCTTGCAAATGGGGAATGTAATAATTCCCAATAATGCGGAGCTCAAAATAACACCCAGAATGCTCAGCTTGCTGAATTCCTCCCGAATAATTTAACTGACTCAACCACAGCTGCATTTGGAAATTTTCTATAAAAATACATTTAAAAACCAAGCACATCCACACAAGCCCCCACTGCGATTCCCAGAACTCTCTCTCCACCTGTGAGAGCTCAGCCTAGCTAAGGTAGGTGAGAGAGGGGGTGGGGAGGAAGATGGGGACAGAGGCAGAAGGATCCCAGGATCCTGGATCTAGAGCCCAGTCACCATCCAGTTCAGCCCCCCTCCCCCACTCTCCTCATTTTATAGGGGGAAACTGAGACCCAGAGAGGGGAAGTTATCTGCCTCGAGTCACACAGCTAATACACAGCAGAGCCAAATCCAGTGCACATTTTATCAGCCAAGCTGGGCTTTGAAGAAGACATGTGATTTGGGCAGGCTGAGAAAGGCAGATGGGACTGGGGTAAGAATCCGTTCCTTCACTGACATCATTCCAGGAGAAGGGGAATCACTTCATTTCTCTGTTAGGTTTGCCTGTAAAATGGGGATAATAATGATTGCCTCAAAGTATGTTTGGGAGGCTCAAATGAAATCAGGCAGGCACATGGAGTGATTGGTTCCCAGAATGCCCACTCCTACCCTTCCACCCACCCAGCTTCCTCCTATCCTTCGGAGCCCAGCCCCAGCCACCTCCACCAGGAAGCTCTCCATGATTGTCGTTCCGTTTGTCCAGCTTTTCGTGACCCCTTTTGAGGTTTTCTTGGCAAAGATGGTGAAATGTTTTGCCATTTCCTTCTCCAGCTGATTTCACAGATGAGGAGACTGAAGCAAATGAGGTTAAACAAGCCCAGGCTCATACAGTGAGCTTCTGAAGCTGGATTTGAACTCCTGAACTTCCTGACGCCAGACCTGGCACTCCATCCACAGAGCATTGGACTATACTGGCTCTTCCTGCCCCCAGCTGTAATAGAAGGACTTTGGGGTCAGGAAATGTGTCCTTCTCTGTTTCCCCTGAAGGATTGGGCCAAACCAGGCACAAGTGGCTAACTTGACGCATGCAGAAGCATCTGGTTCCAGACCTGTGTGTCCAGGGCGATTTCCTTAATTAGAGCGGAAGAAGGGAAGGCTTCTATACCAAACACCAGTGTGTGGGGCTTCTAGCCCTGCTGTTCCCTCTCTTTGGACAGCCCAGTGCCCGTAAGTCGGGTCTCTGATTAGAGGCTATTCCTTCTAGGAAGACTTCCTTGATTACTCCCTCTCCCCAAAATGCTCTAAGTAAGTCATCCTTTCCTGGAACATTCATACTTAATATTCTCTTTCCATGGTTCCTTTGAATTTATTACAATTGGTTTTGGATAATTTTATATTCAGTAGTTTTTCATTTGTTTCCAATTCTTTGCGACCCTGTTTGGGATTTTTCTCAGCAGAGATACTGGAGTGGTTTGCCATTTTCTTCTCCAGCTCGTTTTGCAGATGAGGAAACTGCGGCAAAAAGAACAAAGTGACTAGCTTAGAGCTAGTGAGTGTCTGAGGCTGGATTTGAATTCTGGTTTTCCTGACTCTAAGTCAGGAACTCCAATATGCCATCCTCATCTTGGATCATAATTATCGGTTCCATTCCATGTCTTGTTACCCTATTGGATTATGAACTCCCTGAAAGCAGGAAGTGTATATTAGCCTTTGAACACACTGGCTAGCCCAAGGCTGGATGCATACAGACAGTAGACACACCACGAATAAAGGGAATGGGATGGCACAGACAGGAGAGAGGCATGCTATTCTTAGCTTTGATTTACATTTGAGGAAACTGAGGCATAGAGGCAGAATGACATGCAAAATCACACAGCTAGGAAGTGTCTAAGGCTAATTCTGAATCCTGACTCCAGCCCCAGAGTTCTATCTGCCTGATAAACAGATTTAAGAGGAATAGATGTAGAGGGAGAAAAGATAAGATTTAGTCATTTAATGGATATACAGGGGAAGAAGAACAATTTTTTGAGGATGACCGAGATTGTAAATCTAGATGACTGAAAGGATAATAATAATATCATAATTATAATAATAATAATGCCCTCAATAATAATAATAGGAAATCAGGAAAGGAACTGAGTTTGGGGGTTGGATTTCTTCTATTTTGAACATGTTGCATTTAAGATACCTTTGGGACAGCTAGGTGAAAAGAGGTGCAAATGGCAGGTGATGAGCATCTGGTGCTCAGGAGGGAGGCTAGGGATGAGTCTATAGATCTGGAAATCATATGTATGGAGATCATTGAACTTATAGGAGCTGATGTAGCTGCTAAGAGTGTAAAACGAGACCAAAAGAGGTTCGAGGATAGAACCATAGTGTAGGCCAGTTGGAGAAAGGGGATAGGGACAGTCTCATCAAAGGAAACCAAAGATCAGTCATCTAAGTAAGATGAGGAACAAGAGAGGACATGAGATGGTGCCACAGTGAACAGAGTGCTGAGCCAGGAGTCAGGAAAATGAGTTCAAATCAGCCTCAGACATCACACTAGCTGTGTAACCCTGAGCAAGTTGCTTAATCTGTTTGCCTCAGTTTCCACATCTCTAAAATTGGGATAATAATAGCACCTACTTCCCAGGGATTGTAAGGAACAAATGAGATAATATTTGTAAAATGTTAGCAGAGTGATTGACACATAACAAATGCTGTTTTTCCTCTTGTTAAAAATTGATCTATTTTAATACATGTTGCTTTATGAATCATGTTGGGAGAGAAAAATGAGAACAAATGGGAAAAACCATGGGAAAGAAAAAAACAGGAAAAAAAGAAGTGCATATAGCATGTGTTGATTTACATTCAGTCTCCTTAGATCTTTTTCTGGAAGCTAATGGCATTTTCTCCCCAAAGTCTATTGGGATTGCTTTGGATCACAGAACCACTGAAAAAAACCAAGTCTTCATAGCTGATCATCGTACATTCTTGCTATGTGTGCTTTTTATTGTGTGCAATGTAATCCTGGTTCTGCTTGTTTCACTCAGCATGAGTTCGTATAAATCTTTCCAGGCCTTTCTAATATCAGCTTGTTCATCATTTTTATGGAACAATCCTATTCCATGACACTGCACCATCCAACTGTCCCAATGGTTGGATGATCAGCAATAAGATAATTGGGCAAAACCTTCAGGTGTAGAAATAGTATAAAACTAAACTGATTCACCCAGGGGTTGAGATATGGAAGGGAGGGAAGTGTAGCCAGTGGAAGGGAGATGGTCTGGGAAAGAAATGAGGAACTGAGGAAATGAAGGTTATGGGGAGAATGAAGAACAGGACTCGGAGTCCTAAGGAAGAAACAAATGTAGCTTATAATCAGATTAAGGAATTGTAGAATTCGTGAACGTGAAACATGAATGATGATGGTAGATGAAGGTAGTGTGAGCTTTTCTGGGTGTAGTTGAGATGGAAGGGACAGCTAGGTCAAGTGAGCTGAGAAGACTGAGAAAGTGGGAACCTGGAATATTTGAGGGACTATTTATATGCCTGTCAAAGTCCCCTGGTATGACGTCAAGAGTTATGGTGGAGAGAAAGAATGTGACCAGACACTGACCTCATCGAAGAAGAAAGAAAAGGGACAGGGATGGCCATATTGGCCACCAGGATTTGGTTCGGGTGACCTGGACCTCAAAGACAAAGAAGCTGGTAATGGAATAAATGATATTTGCCCAATAAGGTTGCTGTAATATGCATAAAGAACTTTGGAAGCCTAAATAATAATGAATAAAAATAACAATTAATTAATTAACCTTTTGGTTATTATTATTATTGTCATTAAAATTCAATTCAACCCAATCCCATAATTATATAATGCCTATTGGTTACAAGGCACTAGGTTAGGCCCTAGGAAAAAAGGGAGACTCCACGTCTTGGAGAACACTGCCTGAGAATGAAAGGGTTAAGAAGTCCAGCCTGTGGAGTTGGGGCTGGACCTAATTTTCTGAGCTTTCTGAGCATCACAGGCCCAAGCAACCAGTGCCTCCCTTTCCAAGAGACCTGTTTATGAACTACAGAAATGCCTTCTTCCTCCCTAATGGAGAATTCAAATTGAGAGAGACAGGAGCAATCCCCGGGTAGGGAATGAACCTATTAGTCGGTTAAAGCTCTCTGAAGGGTAGAGACAACTGGGCAGAAAACATTGCCATTTGCCAATTACCAGCCCTTCAGTCCTGGCTGAGCCCAGCCATCAGAGCACCCGGAAAACATCTCGGGGAGCCTGGGGAAAGAAAACGCCTGGTAGCTAGACACAGTGAAGTGTCTATGGCAGGTCCAATGGAAAAGATAGTCATTAAGCACCTACTATGTGCAGAGCACTGGGCCTGAGACAACAGAAGGGAAGAGATACAATGGGGAAGCCATATGTAGCTCTGTCCATCAAGGGAATATGACCCATAAAACAAAGAAATCTAATTTAAAAGAAATTGCAAAGTGTCTTGGAATAGAAATGACATGGAAGAGTGGATAGAAAGAATGCTCATCTGAGAGAGAGAGGGACTAAGGTTCAAATTCTGTCCTAAATTAAGTGTCAGATTTGGGATACACAGGATCTGAATTCAAAAACCTACTTTTGAGACCGTCTGTGGGCAAGTCAGTTAATCCCTTAGACCCTGGATCACATGATGCATGGGGTAGAGTGACAGACTTGGTATTAGAGAAGCCCAAGTCCAAATCTCACCCCTGAAGCATATTGGCTGTGTGAACTTGGGAATCATGAGATTCTGCCAACCTAGTGTTAGGTGGGCTGGGAATAAAAAATATGGGGACTCCTGGAGCTGGAAGGAGTCTCAAAACCCAACTAGTGGGTCAGAGAGGCACAATTCTAGGGGCACAGCATAGAAACAGCCAGGAGTTCCAAGGACAGGAGCTAGCTGTGAAGCAGCAGGGTAGGAAGGAGCAGGCACTGGTTTTGCCATCAGGGATCTGGGTTTGAGCCCACCAATTACTATCTTCACAATCCTGGACAAATCCACTCTCTTCTCTGAATCTTATTGCTTCATTTGTAAAATGAGCAACTCTCCGACCTCCCTTCCCTGGGATTCTGTAAGAGAGTGCTCATGAGCATCTTGGGGCTTAGTAGGGCTGCAACTTCTCAATCTTTGATCTTTCCCTCATGCCTGACATTCAGTAGAACTGGCCTCTTAATCTGTGTCACGCATAGTAGGCACTCAACAGATGCTTATTTTGGATTGAGTTGACTTGTTCAGTCACTGGTTCGATGGAAAGTGTGCTGGATTTGGAGAGTAAGGACCTGGTTTCAAAACATCCCGTTGAGCAAATTACTTAACTACACTGGTCCTTAGTTTCCACATCTGTAAAATGAGGAGCTTGGACTAGATCACCTCTGAGATCCGGTTCATCTCTCACGTTCTCATCCTATGAATTTCCATATTCCCTGCACTGTTCAAAAGGCTCCATCCTCACGGCACTCAAACCTCCAGATGCAAAGAGAAGAAATACATCTGTCTAGATGTTCTGTTAAATCTACACCAACATCTGGGGGGAACAACTGGATAGAAAGGCTGGAAATTCTGTCAGTCTGCCAGGTGCCCCCAGTGTGCTGGGAATCCAGATGTTGACATGCTTCCAGATGTGTCTGTCCATTGAAGTTTCTCTTTCCTGCTAGATATCATAGCAACATTTGGATTGGATTCAAAGCTTCAGATTAGCCAGCTATCTAGAGACACTGGAAGAGACCACCCGCCTGGGCAACGGGTCACCACATCCTTCCTTATCCCGGGCTGCTCAATGCTTAGTGAATACTGAGCTACCCTGAGTAAAGCTTCCAAAGGGGCTTGTTATCAGGCGTCTGACATTATCGGGGCCCCAAGGCAGCATCTGGGAGAGAGACGGTTATTACATCCCTTGGTGCTGTCAACAACACAAGCAGGTTCCAGGCTGATCAGGAGTCAGCCGACAATATTGTCCTGGGAGCTTTGCTGCAGTCACAGAAGCAGAGACGATCAGAGAAGAAAGAGCTCTTAGAATAGCAGAGTTGGAGAGGCACCTTGGGATATGCACTGTCAGTGCTGGGAGGGAACTAAGAACAGAAAATGTCACAGCTGGGGGGGGGGTGGACCTTAGAACACAGGATGTCAGAGCCAGGAGGGCCCTTAGAACCCAGGATGTCAGAGCTGGGAGGGCCCTTAGAACCCGGGAGGTCAGAACTGGGAGGGCCCTTAGAACCCGGGAGGTCAGAGCTGGGAGGGCCCTTAAAACCCGGGATGTCAGAGCTGGGAGGGCCCTTAGAACCCGGGAGGTCAGAACTGGGAGGGCCCTTAGAACCCAGGATTTCAGAGCTGGGAGGGAACTTAGAACAGAGAAAATCACAGCTTGGGGGGGGACCTTAGAATCTAGGATGTCAGAGCTGGGAGGGCCCTTAGAACCAAGGAGGTCAGAGCTGGGAGGGCCCTTAGAACAGAGAATATTAGAGCTGAGAAGGGCCTTTGGAACTTAAGAGTTGGAAAGGGATTTCCATATTATGGAAGTTGGGAGGGCTCTTTAGACAGAAAATGTTAGAGCTCAAAGGGTCTTAAAGGTCACCTTGTCCAGACTCCTCATTTTATAAATGGAGAAACTGAGGCTTGAGTGGATAAAGTGACCTGCCCAAAGGCACACAGTTTCTCCAACTATATTCTTGTTTCTATGATAAAAACTCTTATACTAAATATATCTAAAGCTCTAAACCATCATTCTCCAAGATGTAACCAACCCCAAACAGATCACAAAGTGTAAACTCACACAATATATATTTTTGTATGTGACCAATGCAAGAATTTGTTTTGCTTGATTTTGCTGATTAGTTACAAATGCTCTGTTGTTTTTTCTCCTTTTCAGGAAGGTAGGAGAGAGAAAAGAAATGATTTGATTTTTCATTGAAATCAAAATTCAAAAGGAATGAATTTTTAAAAAAGAAACTCTCTGTAATGCCAGAATACACACTGCCATCGTGATGTACAGATATCACCAGACCCTCAGGGGACCAGAAAGCTTTGTCATTATTCCTTTAAAATAGGATTTGGTTGCACATATATAAACTCTTATTAGATTGCTTGCTGTCATGGAGAGGGAGAAAAGAAGAGCAGTTTAGAACCCAAAGTCTTATAAGGAAATGAATGTTAGAAATTGTCTTAGAAAAAAATAAAAAACCATGTTGCTTCCTCTTTTTGGGCCTCAGTTTCCCAGTAAATAAGGGATTTGGGTTGCTCTGTAAGATTCCTTTCACCTCTGAATCCTCTTATCATTTGAGACTTTGATGAGGAGATTGGGAATTTTGACTTATGAAGGAAAAGACCTAATAGGAGATCCCATAGCCGTCCTCAGATATCTATCTATACACGGAAGAGGGACTTTACGTGGAGAGAAGAAGGAAACACGAACAATTGCTAGCAAAGTTTCAGAAAGAAAAGTCAGGAAAAACTCCTTAGCAACTGAAGTTGTTCAGAAGGACCTTTTCTGGAGATGGTGAGCTTCCTGTCATTGAAGGGCCTCCGACAGAGGCTGGAAGACCATTTGTCCAACATGCTATAGACATGATTCTGTTTCAAGCATGGGTAAGACCCTCCAACTCTGAAACAGTGATATAATTTTAACTGGATGAATTTTCTTTTTGCCAACAAGGAAATCTCAAAATTCAGTAGGGCAGCTCAAAAGCCTTAGTACAGTTTTGAACTTTAATAGCTTAAATTTGGGAAAGATCCTGTAGAGTCATTTTCCAAGGGGGGTGAAAAATGACAGGCGCCCCACCTCCAAGCTTTGCCAAGGGCCCATAATTGGTCACAATGGCTGATGATTTTCCGCATCTGTAAAATGAGTTGGGCCTGTCAGTCACTAAAGTTCTTCCAGCTCTGACATTAGGATTCAAATTGGGGAGCTGAAAGACCTTGGAGGGCTTTGATTTACACTCTTGGCTGCCAGAGGAGTGAGCTGGGACCCATGATCTCAGATGGCTCTATAATTACCCCATTCTCTTGCCTCCAGGGCTGGTTGGAGGCTGTATAACTCTCTGCCCACAGGCTTCCCAAAATATGGCCTTGCTCTGATTATATGGCTAAAAGTTGCTGGTGGGAACTAATTAATTCCCATTAAGGCTTGAATATTCAGTGGGATTTGAGGGCACATGTTCCTATATAACTTGTAAAGTCCATACAGGCTGTAGGAGGCGGGGCAGTCTAGTGTACACATCTGGATCTGAGGAGTTTCTTGAGATGCCCCGAGGCTTGATGGTGGGCAGGCTGGAATTGGCCATGGGTAGGATGCTTACACTGCTTTGGCCCTTTGATCCAGTGACGACGGGTCTTCTGGCTTTAGTTTCTCAAATCTCTCAGCATCCCTCATGCTTGGAACATCCTCCCCTCCTCATCTCTGCCTACTGTCCTCCCTGGTTCCCTTTAAATCCCACCTAAAATCCCAGGAAGCTTTCCCTGCCCTCTTCTTCACTCCAATGCCTTCCCTCTGTCCATTCTTTCATACAGGTTTAGGTTGTAATTAGATTTGCATTATTAGATTGTAAGCTCCTTGAGATCAGAAACTGTCTTTTGCCTCTTTTTGTATCCACAGAGCTTAGCACATAGTAGGTGCTTAATAAATACTTCTTAACTGACTGAATATTGGGCAGAAGAAGGAGGAAAGCAAGGAATAGTCCAGGAAATGAATTGACAATTGCTTTGGAAATTTCCTGTTCCCCAACTCTTCTCTCAGCTGCACAATCTCAACATGCCGTTCCCCAGCACAAGGACCTTATGTGGCTGGCAAGGACCCTTGCATCCAGCATAAAACTCCTCGAGCATATTGATAAAAAAAAAAACCCTCCTGGTCTGCCTCCAGTCCTCCAGGTCTATTGTACCTTAACCCCGGCTTCACACAATCTACTTTCCAACCCAATCTATTTGCTATTACTCGAACTTGGCATTTCATGTGCCCACTTCCCCTTCACCTCTGCCTCCTAAAATTCTGCCGTCAAGGTCTATCTTAAGATCTCTAAAGGCAGGGACTCCTTCCTTTGTATTTTTAGGGAAGGCCAATAGATGATTAATAAGTGGTTCTTGGTTAATCAGACAGATTTCTGATTAACCTCAGAACCGGTAGCATTCTGTGACTCATAGATGTGAATTTTCAGGTGGTAGAGTTCTTTCTCAACATTCCCATCCCTTTTCATGCACTTGGACCCCATGACAGTCCCCGAAACTTGGTCCCACAAGAACCACGATCTCTTTTTCTGCTGTCTACGCAACCTCCCTTAATCACCCGCCCCTTGTTACAATGATACCTGGGTTTTCCATGAGCGCCAGATCTCCACTGGGGTAAAGAGAAGCTGTTGTGGAAGAGTGATATTATCGAGTATGGGCCCCAGTTTTAATGGAGAGACAAGGCCTGCTGGATAACTAGTGAGCATCAAAGATGCTTAAAGGCAATTTATTCCCTTTAAGAGAGTTAAATGTTCATAAAATCTTAGATTTAAAGATGCCCTGCTTCTCATCTTCTCATTTTGCCAAGGGCAAGCTGAGACCCAGAGAAAGGGATTGATTGGTCCAGAGACATAGCAAATCAGGGCAAAGCCGGAGGGAACCAGACTGCCTGAGGACCAGTCCAGAACTCTTGGCACTGGGCCATCCTGCTTCCTCCCCCTTCTCCTTTCTTTGGTGCTCTCCCACTCTTTCCTTTTTCTCTCCTTCCAATGCTAAAGGTAGGAAAGCTTTCCCTAGAGAAGGTAAGTCCTGCCCCACCCCACCTTACTTACACTCTGAATTAGCCTAGAAAAGTCCATCCATCATCAATTCTTCAGAGGGAAACATCAGCCCACATTTGCTCAAATTATCATGAATCTTTAATTACCAAAGTCCAAATTATTCATTCATTTCCTGAAGATTCCCTTTACCAACATCCTCCTCCAGTGCTTCCCCGAGACCTACAGCGGACCCAGAGCCCTTCAAGGCTGAGCCAGGGGAATGCCCTAGTTCTGGGAATTCCCCAGGCCAAACTGGAAGGGCTTTGAGAAGGGCTGGACTGTTTGGTCAGCAAAGCTAAATGTAGACATGCTCAGCACCAGGATGTGGACTCCAGGGAGAAGACTTCTTCCCCTTACAGAATTTATGAAAGCAAAACAGTCAAAGGGAAAGGAGCTGCAATCTGCATCAGAGGAATGAGTTTCCACAAGGATTTTTCTTTTTTCTACTCTATTTGTGGAACTCCTGGTATGGAAATTTTCTCTACCAAAGTAAATTGGTACCTGCAATGTCAAGTCTTGTTATTTTTATTCATTGATATTTGATTCAATAAAATTCCCGTTGAGCAGGGTTGCAAGTCTTGGAGAATTGTCTGGAGAACTGAAGTTAGTTGACTTGTCTAGGACTGCACAGCTAGTATGTGCTGGACTTGAACCCAGGTCTTTATAATTCCAAGTTTGGCCATCTATCCACTACCACAAACAATAGAACAACAATAATAGTTGATATTTGTATAGGGATCTAAAGCTTGAAAAGCACTTTACCAATATTTCATTTGGGCCTCACTACTCTGAAGTAGATACTAGATATTTTGATTCCTGCCCCCATTAGATGAAGAAAGAGCCTCAGAGAAGTTAAGTATTTTGCCCAAGGTCACACAGCTAACAAGTGTCAATGGAAGGATTCAAATTCAAGTCTTTAAGAAATTCAAGCCATTCCTCTTCTCTAAGCATTCTCTCTGGCTATCCCCCATGTCTCCCTTGCCCCCAACTACTGACTTCTCTGGTTTCCTTTCAGTCCCAATTAAATTTTAATTAAATTTACAGACAATTAAATTTACAGACACCATTTACAGACAACCTTTCCCAATCCCTTAAAATTCTACTGCCTTTTTTTCCTGTTGATTATGTCCTATTTATCTTGTCTATAATTTGCCTTTTTTGTATGTTGACTCCCCCACTAGATTGTAAGCTCCTTGAGGGTAAGGACTGTCTCTTGTCTCTTTTTGTAACCCATGGGCTTAGCATAGTGCCTGGTGCTAAGCCATCTAAACCTTGGTTTTCTCATCTGTGAAATGAGCATAATAATAACTACAATATATTAGGAGATTTTGAGGCTCAAATAAGATAATACATACTAGATGCTGGTGCATAGAAGGCACTTAAATGCTAGCCCTCTATCTTCTAACCTAGTAGGACATTTAATACCTGTTTTATATCCCTGAAATAACTTGCCTCGTTCTTTTATTCTGTTGCACTCTTTCCTAACCAGCCTTTTAAAGATCTCCTTCAAAGCTACTCCCTTCAGGAAGAATTCCCCGATTCCCCTGCATCAGCCTCCAGGTTGATAGCAACCTTTCCCCCTCCCATCTCACATAGCACTTTGTTTGAACCTGTCTGATACTCTTGGGAGTTGTCATTGCATCGATATGTTGTCAAGCCGCATCTTGGTGGGGACCGTGTCTGAGGTAAAATTTGTTTCTTCCCCTAATTCCTGGAATAGAATCTAATAAGAGGAACAAGCCTTGGGATGGTCCATGATGCAATTCTGCTCAGCTGGAGTTTTGTAGAACCAAATACTTATTAATAAAAATAACAAGAGCTTGCATTTATTTGGCACTTTAAGGTTAGGAAAGCATCTTGCCTGTATTATCTAATTTGAGTCTCAAAATCTTCTAATATATTGTAATAATATAATTATTATTATGCTCATTTCACAGATGAGAAAACCAAGGTTTAGATGGCTTATTGAATTGCCCAGAGTCACACAGTCTTCCAGATCCTGTTCCATTATAATATAAGACCTTTCAGTGACTTCAAACAAACCAACCATTAGCTAAATGCTAATCTGGTTCTTAGATGATGCTTCTCCAATTTGACTATGGCTACCATGACAAGAAGAAGCCCTGCCCAATCCTTCCCAGCAGACTTTTCCCAAAGAACAGGCACCTCCCTATGCGCCAAAGGCCTGCTGGTCAGTCCTCTGTTCTTCTAAATGGAAAGTGACTGCCCGCCAGGCCCTTATGACATTGATTTTCAGATAAAACGGGAGCTGTTGACATGGCCCAGAAAAAATGTCAGACTCTCTTATTCCTGAACTCAAAGACAAATGACCACTGCCTGTGTTCTGCCTGTCACCCCCAAAAGGAAGGAGGTCTGGACTGGAGCCAGACTGGCCAGAGGATATAATGGCAGGAACTAGGCAGGGCTCTGTTCTCCTCATTTTGCTAAATGATGAATTATTTCAACTCTCTCAGCCTCAGGCTACCCAGGTTGAAAATGGAATTATCACTGTTATCTTAATCACTCTGCACTGCAAGAAAGAAAAAGAGAATAGACATGTGGAATAATTTCTTCTGAAAAGGGAAGGATTTCAATGAAAGTATATGGGACCAGTAGTCAAGAGACTGGGGTTCAAATCCTGATGCTTCTACCAACTCATCAAGCGCTCAGGGCAAACAATTGAACCTCTCCACAACTGAGCTCTCTCATCTGTGAAATACAGAGAATGGCACCTGGACTGTGAATCACATTGAGTTGTTGGGAGAATCAATGAGATAATTATTCTACCACTTATGTACCTGTTCTCATTGTTGGCTGTTCCTGAAATATCTTCCCTTGTTCTCTTTTTTCCTGTTGTATTCTTTTCTGAGTAGCTTTTAAAGACCTCCTCTAAAGCTGCTGCTTTCAGGAAGACTTCCCCCATCACCGGCACCAGCCTCCAGGTTGATAGCAACCTTTCCCCCTCCCATTTCACATAGCACTTTGTTTGAACCTGTCTAATGCGCTTGGGAGTTAATACTGCATCGATGTCCTGTCAAGATCCCTCCCAATGGGCACTATGTCCGAGCTAAAATCTTTCTTCCCCCAATTCCTGGAACAAGAGTTAAACATGGTAAGGAATACATTAATGAATAGGGAATTACTTGGGAAAGCATAAAGTGTCATACTCAGGCAATGGACTATTAGGGTGATGACTAAATTGACAAATACGATGGTGAAAATGAAGAGATGAAAGCAAGGGTCATGTCAGCAAGATGGTGATGGTGGCTGCGATGATGATGATAATGATAAAAAATGAATACTTCTTGGAGCTTTAAGGTTTTCATAATACTTTATCCTCCATTCCCCTATTCGAAGCTCATTTCAACCCCCTAAGAAAAGCACCATATATATCACCAGTTTCATTTTATGAAGGAGGAAACAGACCTAGAGAGGTTAATTGGCTTTTTTCATGGTCATAGAGTTAGTGTCAGAGGCAGGATCGGGAAGCTGGGCTTTCCCAATAATGCAAGAGTTCTATTTACCAAAGTAAACATGGCTCTCTTGGTGATCAAATGAGATAAGATTACATTTTCAAAATCTGAGCTTCTGAAATTGTGCTACCTATTCCAAACCTTTCCCCAAATGGGGAAATATGGAACAAAGGAGGCTCTGGATGACTCAGCCCAGTGTTGAGATGAGAAAAATACAACAGATTTTTTAATCTTGCCCCACTCCATGCTAACTTCTAAAGAAGAAATAGAGGATTTGCTGTTTTCTCCTCCCTACCTCACTATGGAATCACCAGTCTTTTGGTTTCTAAATCAATACCTCTAGATTAGGAAATAATTGATTTTTTTAACCACATACTGTGGTGAAGAGAAGGTCCTGTCCTTCTTAAATGAAGCAAATAAGATGAAGTGAGGAGATTGAGGATCCAACCAGCAGACTGGAAAAGCCCATCCCTGGACTTCAGGATCCCTGACTGCCTGAAGGGGATGACCGGGGGATTTAGAATTGGGAGGGACCTTTGAATGCAGCTAATCCAACCCTCTTATTTGAGAGATGAAGAATCTGAGTCACAGGGAGATTAAATAATGTGCTCAAGGTCACACAGTTAACAAGTAGTAAAAAATGGAATTTGGGGTCCTCTAGGAAGCTTCCAGATCTCCATCCTCCAAACGCACTAATTCAGGCCTTGTGGAGGTATTGAGGTTAGCAGACCTTGGACCATCAGATCTAGAAAAGAAACATAACGAATGGAACCTTGGGAGGCATGGAAAGACCTCGAAATTTTAAGGAAGAAGATCTGGATCTTCTTCCTCCTTGCTTTGTGACTTAGTTTCCCTATTTGTAAAATGACTGGCTATCCTCTAAGATCTTCTCATACAGTCCTGTAATCTTGCAGTTCTGTGCTTCTCTCTTATGGAAGCTGGTTTCCACAACAGCTTATGCCTCAGTGACATCTCTGATGCTTCCTTTTCCTAAATCTGAATCACAGATCTAGAGGATGAGTGAGCCTTAGATGTGCCTCACAGACCTGTCCCTTCATTCTACAGAAGAGATTACTAGGACGCAGGGAAATGATGATGGCAGATGCCTTGCTACACAGAGGGAGGAAGAGTCAGAGATGGGATTTGAACTCAAGTCTTCTGACCCCAGATCTAGGTTTTCTTTCCTTGTCACCCCTTTACCCAGTGGTCCTAGTTCTGTCCTTTGAGACCAAGTCAGACAAATATAATCCCTCTTCCATATGACATGCCTTTAAAATCAGCTGCCGTGCCCATCACTGCCTCCACCTTTCCATCTGAAACATTCTCAGTCCTTTCAGCTCATGGCATGGTCTCTGATGCCCTCACCATCCTCATTACCTTCCTCTGGGTGTTTTCTAGCTTGTTGATATCTGTCTAAAACTATGGTACCCAGAGCAGGACACAGTAGGTCATATACGGTCTAAGCGGAGCAGAGGGTAACCAGGTTATCCAAAAGGTCCACGAATGGGCCAGGGTTTAACTCTAGCCTCACAGATCGTTCTCCACCCTGGCCCTAGTTTGGATCCTAGATGGGAGAGGGATCGCATCTTCAATGAAATAATCCTCCCCCAAACTCTGCTCAGGATCCCTGAAGAATAACCCCTGGCAGACACCCTGGTCTAGCAACTCACAAGCTCACCAGCCTAACTCCCAGGCTAGACCCAATGGATGAACAAGCCACGAGGGGCTTGTGCCCATTCCTGAATTATTGATGGCCCTCCCTCCCTCCCCATCTGCTTCTCTGGTCCCAGCTTAGTTAATTATCTATGAAGATACAGTGAAGCTGGAGAAGAGATCCGGCTCTGGTGTGTCCTAGGGGAGCAAGAGAGAGGAGGTGGAATAGGAAGTGGGGTCGGCTATGGGTCACTCTGAACAAAGATCCAAAGAGCCTCGAGCCGGAGGACCCAAACTTAGCCAGCTCTGGCCCAGCTCAGGAGCCCAGAGAAGCCCGAACCTCAAAGAGACATATCTGAAAGCCGCTGCCTGCGTCGATGCCCCGGGTAAGACCAAAGACACTGCGGGTAGGGGAAGCGAGGAAGGAAAGGCTACCGTCCTGAGAGGAAGGCAGTGGGCAAAGTCACACAGGGATTAAAGGATCCCTCTGAATGCCCTCTGAGAGGGCTGGCTGTGTCTCTCTGTGGGGACTACTCCGGGGACAGCTGTACAGAGGAGCTGGAGCTCTCTGCATGGATGAAATGGTTCTGAGTGGGGCACAGAGGAGGCCGAATGCTGGCAAAACGAGTCCACTAAAGAGGGAGAGCCCAGGCCTGCCATCCTGTGTCTTCCTGGAAACCACCGGGTTTATCTCTGGAGCGTCCTCAAAGCCCAGCTAACGGCAGCTACAGATCCAGGGCTGGTTCGTGGCATGTGGGCTCAATCAGCATTAAACGGTAGAACTATCCCACCTTCACCAATTGAGAACTCTTGAATCAGCCTTGGCTGCCTAGAGCTGAATGATCCTAATAATGAAAACAGCTCACAGCTACATAGTCTCTTCAAGTTAAAATGCTTGAAAGGATAAAGAGACAAATAATAAAAGCCAGCTGTTTTGTGACTGACAAGAAATCACGTTAATTTGGAGCTAGGAGGGCCCTCCAAAGTGAACACATCTCATTCCCTTCAACTTACAAATAAGGAAAGTGCAGGCCAGACAGGGGAAGGGCCTTCCTAAGGCCACAAAGGGGAAGGGTCTTCCTAAGGCCACATTGGACAGAAGAGATTTGAGCCTGGACTTCTGACTTGAAATCCACATACCTTTCTATAGGACCATGCTGCTTTCCACGGTTTCTCAAGGGTTAAAAGCGAGATCTCCTTCTGCCAGCTCCTTCATTTGAAACAGGGTTTTCTTTTGTATGAAGTAAAACTATATCCTTCATTCCTCCAAGGAGGTGGGGAAGGGACCCAGCTCAACATTCCCTGCCTCCACCCACCCCAAAGCAAGCTCAGATTCATCTGAAGATGAAAGGATTAAGTTTAAAGACAGAGGCATCTATAGATATTATGGCAGGAAAGTAAAGCCAGCAACGTTTTTTTTTTTTTGAAATGATTTTATATTCCCAATGGAATTGGATGGGATGGGAAAGGATACAATAGGATAGGACAGAAAGCAATGGAATGAGAGAAGGAGAGGGAAGGAGAAGGATACAGAGAGGAAGAAGAGAAAGAAAAGAAAGAAAAAGAAAGAAAGAAAAAGAGAAAGAAAAAGAAAGAGAGAAATAAGGAGAGAGAGAAAAAAGAGAAAGAGAGAGAAAGAAAGAAGAGGAGAGAGAGGAGGAGGAAGATGAGAAGAACAATAAAAACAAGAACAAAAACAAGAGCAAGAACAAGAAGAACAAGGAGAAGGAGGAAGGAAAAGGAAGGAAAAGGAGAGGGAAGAGAAGGGGACAGAAGAGACAGAAAAGGAAGGGCAAATATAGCTTTAAGTTGAGCTCATTAAACTTCCCCCACCATGGCCATCTATCTCCCAAGTGCCCCATATTGGAAGCCTTCAAAGACTCCTCTAGCTTATACCAATCTCTTCTTTCGGTTTCTTCTATCAACTGTACCACTTCTTCAGTCATAAGATAATATTTCATGGTGTGATTCCATCTCCTGTGCTCTCACAATCTAGACTAAGAGCTCCCTCAATGATGAGAGCCAGGTCTGCCTCCTCTTCTGTTCCTCATCCTGGGTAGCTTGGCAGGAGCCCATGCTTATCATAGGCGTTCTGCAAAGACTTGATTAAGTAGCTGCCACTGGTTTGGCAGAATATATAAAACTTGAATCCCAGAGCCAGTAGTGCTACCTGCCATCCAAGCTGGGGTTTGCAGGAGGTGACTGGGAAAGAAAGAATAGGAAGGAAACCTTCTGGGCAAAGGAAAGCCAATTGCACTTATCCACTAATCATAGTGATCAATGAAAATGTTGACATTAATGCCAAGCAAAAGAAGGAGCTGGGAATAAACCAGCAGCTTGAAAGACTTTGGAAAATGTGCTACATGCTGGGATCTTGTTCCTCTCTCCCCCATCTCTGGGGATACTTGTTAATATCAGGTGGAATGGCTTTTTAATGATTTTATGTGATTATTCCAGGAACTCCCAGATGCACCTGTTCTCTATCACATCCAACTCTCTCAAATTCTCTGTCCCCAGCCATAGAATTCTTCCCAGAGGGACCTGAGAGACCTGTTCTTCCAATACCTTAATTTTACATATCCACCCATGTAAAATTAATAAATCATTAATTAGTAAATTATTTAGTAATTAATTATAATAAGGCCCAGATTTCCCAAGATCACAGAATTGGCACCCAAAGTCTCTAACTCCAAATTCAAAACTATTTCTGTGGCCCCCAAAAGAATCAAAATGATTGAGTTGGCCATTTAAAAGGTTGTCTTCCCTTCTGGTGTCGTCCAACTGCCTACTGGACATCTCAAATTGACTTGAAACCTGGGAAACATCCTGGACCTCTCTCTCTCTCTCTCTCTCTCTCTCTCTCTCTCACCCACAATTCCAAGTCTGTGGCTAAATTCGGTCAATCTTATCTTCATAGTATCTCCCCAATACACCCCCTTCTCTTCTCTGCCCCTGCCCCCACCCTGGCGTAGATGCTCATCACCTCACTCCTGGACCAAAGCAATAGCTATTTGGGGTCTGTCGGCCTCAGGTCTCTCCCCTTCCAGTCCATCCTTCATTCGATCACTAATGTAATTTTTCTGAAGTTCACGTCTGACCGTGTCACCTTCTCAACTCAATAAACTCCAGTGGCTCCATATCACCTCCAGAACCAAATACATGATCATCTGTTTGCCACTAAAAGTCCTTCATAATCTGTTCTTCCAACATCTGCTGACTTCTTCCACCTGCCTCCTGACACATACTCTTCCATCCAATGGTCTACTGGATATTCATCCACCAAGACCCTCCATCTCTTGGCTCTGGACGTCTTCTCCAGCAGTCGCCCATACCTGAAATGTTCTCCCGACTGACATCACTAATGTCCTTCAAAACTTAGCTAAAACTTTACCTTCTACAGGAAACCTGACCTGATTCCTCCTTAATTCTAAAGCCTTCCCTCTGAAATTATCTCCACTTTATCTTGTAAAGGGCTTGTTTTTACATAGATTTTTTTTTCCCCTCCCATTAGCCTGTGAGCTTCCTGAGGGCAAGGATTGACTTTTACTTCTTTTTATATCCTCAGGGTTTCACACAATGCTTAGCACATAGTAGGTACTTTTTCTTTTGGGGGGGGGGGAGGTTTCAGATAATTGAGGTCATTTAACCAGGGTCACATATCTAGTAAATATCAAGCCTCTCAAGTCCTACTGAGTCCAGCACCATCTAACTGCCCTGCACATAGTAGGTACTTTCAAACGCTTTTAAACCATATGAGTATGCCTTTGGTCATTCATGTCTTCTCCTGTTCTTGAAATAAATCTTTCATAACTGCTCCCATCACACCTAACTCAGATACCATCTTCTCCATGAAGCCTTCCATGATATTCTACTCTGGCTGTAAATGATCTCTCACTTGTCAATTTTCTTCTAACACTTTGCCTTCCCTTAAAATATGAGATCCTGGATATTATGTATTATTTCTATCTTTGAATGTATATCTCCTAGTGCAGTATCTGACAGATAAGAGCTACTTCATTAACATTGATTAACTGTGTATCATGGTTATTTGCATTATTATTTTAATTAATTATTAATAAATGTTATTCTTGTTTTTCTCACTGTGAGTTCCTTGAGGATAGGGAATGGGAGTTGAGAGTACCATCCCCAGCTAGGCATCGAGGGGGCAAAATGGGGATTTTCTCACCCATATAATTGAGTTGGATTCTAAGATCCTGTCAGTTCTTTACCTATAATTCTTTTATCATTGCCGTTGTTCTAACTTGTCTGATTCTTTGTGACCCCTGTGGGGCTTTCTTGGCAAAGATACAGGAGAAATTTGATATTTCCTTGTCCAATTCATCTTGCAGATAAGGAAACTGAGGCAAACAGAGTGAAATGACTTGCACAGGGTCATATAGCTACTAAGTGTCTGAGGCTGAATTAGAACTCATGAAAATAAATGACTCTTTCTGATTCCCAACCCAATGTTTTATTCACTGAATCATCTAGTTTCCCATCATAAGCTTAGGAAAAAATATCTCCTCTGGGATGAAAGGAGGGACAACGTCCCCTCTTGTATTTTCTGCCAAGGAAGTGTGAGCTCTTTGAAAAGTATGTTCAGGCTGAGGCTCCAATCAGACCACCCAGCACCCGGCCTCAAGTGGTAACACATTGAGCCTTGGGCAGCCCACAGAGCCCTGAATGCAAATCTGAATGGGATGCTTCCTTTCAGCAGTCCCATCATCTAATGGCCCCACGGCCAGACACAAAAGCTTCACTTAACATTTCCAAAAAGATGACAAAGATGTTGAGACTCACTCAGAACTCATGCTTTTGTAAGAATGAAAAAAAATTTTAAAGATTTTTTCCCTCATGGTTTACCAGATAACAACACTATTTTTAAAAGTTCAGGCCTGAATCATCTGTTTCTCCTGGCAGCCTCTGAAACTGCTGGGGAAGAGAAGAATGGATAAAGAGGGCAGAGGTGGGGAAGCTCCCGGGGGGCTGATGGGTACAGGATTGGGAAGTGAGGACACCAAAAAGGGGCCCAGAGACAGAGTTCAGCCTGTCTGTCACCTTATACTCTTCAGCCACTAAAGCCCAGAGAAATGGGCCATCTTTCTCTCTCTCTTTGTTAAACTCCCAGAAATTACTCAGCCCCTCAGGCTCCAAAAATCCAATCTTGAACATTTTTTTTTTTTGGAAAAAGTAAAAACCTCTTTGTTCAGAAATGAATTTCTTTTTGTCAACTAAGTAACAATGTGCACTTCCAATCCAAGGCAGTCAAATTGGATTGACCTCTGCTGAGCTCACAGAGACACACGGGAACTGGTTAGATAAGAGGGGGGATGGGACGTAGGAGGATGAATGGCTAAATGAGCACATTAACACGGAGGAACATTACTGTGCTGAGGAATATGAAGATTATGGAGAAGAATGGGAAGATATAGCTGAACTGATGCAAAGCAAAGGAAATAGAACCAGGGAAATGATATGCACAATGTCTACCACAATATAAACAAAAGAACCGAATCCTGTGAGATTATAATGATCAAGCTCTCTAAAAAAGAAAGAGAGATGAGAAGGAAAATCACCTTTTTTTGGAGAGGTGAGGGACTTGGAACATAAACATAATGTCAGCCTTGGATGAGGCCTTGGTTAATTTTGAAAAAATGTTTTCCTCCCCCAACCCCTTAATTATTTTTTACTATATGGTTCTCTGGGTGAATAAGGAGAAGAGATAAAATGAAAAATAAAGATAATTTTTTTAAAAGGAATTTTTTGATTTTAAAATCAATCAATTTTAAAGACAGTATATCTGTCACTTCCCCTCAAATATCACCTCTCAGAAGAGTTCCCTCAAAAAAAAAACCTTTGTATATTTTTATTTAATTATCTGTTCCTCTATAGATAGAATATTGGCTCTTGAAGACAAGGGCTATTTTTTAAAATTTTTTCTAGATTTCCCATGGCACAATAAATGGGCATGGATAGCAGAATTTCAATTCAGTTCATCGTGCATCGGCAGATAGGGATGCCACGGATAGTGCTCCGATCCCACCTCAGACATTTAGATTTCTTCAACCTAGCTGAAGACCTGGTTTCATTTCCCCATCAATAAAACAGTGATTATAACAGTGGCTACCTTGTAGAATTGTTGGGAGATTTAAATGAAGTGGCAATGGAAAGTGCTTTGCTTAAACTTCAAAGTTCTATATGATCCTCAGTGATTGTTGTTATTACTATTACTCTTCTAGAGATAAAACCACCAGGGCTTCCTTTGATAACCCAGCTTGTAGAACAGAGATTTTAAATTATAGCTCCGGGGATGGATCACCCAGCTGGTTTTCTGATTTTCTGGACTTCAATACTATGCCTCTGCTGCAGTCTCGTTCTGAAATCTCCCTGAGCACCTGCAGCCTCGTGACCCTAGAACATCCATCGCCTCTGCCAGCCCCGGGTAGTCCTCCTCCCATTGGTGACATCCTCCTGGGATCTCTATCTGGGAAAAGGGCCCAGGCCAGCCAGTCTTTCTTGCCCTCTGGCTGTGTGCCTGACTTTCTGGGGATCATCTCTGTGCTCCTGAGTGAGCGCCTTCATTTCCTCCCAAATTCTTGTCAGCTTCCTTTTCTGTATTATTTTTCTTCAATCAAATATAGACTCCTGCAGGGCAAGGACTATATTTCACCTCTTTATTTTGCTTTCCAGTATGCACATGGATATATGTATATATAAACACACCAGTTACATGTAAAACAATTTTAACACACCCATTTGTTTTTCTAGATACAGATATATACATATGTATATCTGCTCGTGTACTTACATCAATTACATGTTTAAAAACATTAAACATTAAAAACATTTAAAAAAAACATTAAAAACATATCCATTTCTTTTGAGAGGAGGATCGGAGATTTAGAACTGAAAAAAGCCTCAAAAGCAATCTAGTCTTGAAATAACTAAATCCCAAGGTTGATTTCTATCAGATGAGACACCCTTACCATTTACAATTTGATTCCTTCTCTTTCTCTGCCATGAATAGGGATCCTCCCTCCCTGGCTCTCCCAGGACCATATGATCACAAAGAGCATATGTAGGTTATAGAACCCAGTCCTCTCATTTACAGAGGGAAGAATTTGGGTGCAGAGAGAATTAAGTGACTTATCAAAGTCAGACAGGTCCCTGGCAGGTCCTTGGCTCCTGGCAGAAGAGCCCTTCCCCTACACACACACACACACACACACACACACACACACACACACACACAATCCCTTTAAACAGGAGATTTTACCACATCCTTTGCCGGACCCACTTAGCTCTTGGTTAGCTAATGAGGAAACGTCCTTCCCGCATGAGATGCGTGAGAGAGCAGAGTAAGCTGGAGAGCTAGGATCCAGTCCCAGGCCTTGTTGACTTTAAACCCCTTTCACTAGAGGATGCTATCCCTACTTTTCATGTGCCTCACCTTTTTAATTGACTGCTTGTCAAGCAAAGCTCTTTAATCTTTTTTTTTTTTTTCAAAGTCACAAGCCCTGAAATCTCTGGTGCCCTTCGGATCCAGTGCTTCCTTTCTGGTCACCAGGACAACTGGCAAGCAGACAGCTTCAGCAAGCTCCCAGTGGAGACATGCCCCAGACAAGCAGTCACAGAAAGGCGGCTAGGCAGATGAATAGGAAAAAATAGGTCCCATGTCATTTGGTGAGACTTCAGGAACTCCTACGGTTGGGGTGGAAAGGATAGACCAGGGGACGAGAGAGCAGCGAGCCAGAAATACTGGAGATGTTGAGAATCTCCTAATCTTAGATACTCCGAATCATGCAAAGTTTTCCTTAATTAACAAGGTTTTCTTTTATGTTTTTCACAAAAGCCAAGAAGTCTCCCAAGAGGTGCCTTACTGGGCCAATCTGCCCACATCGGTCTTTATTTGAAGAGGTTTTAGCTAATGAGGGATCAGACAAAGCCTTGCAAAAACCCCTCACAAGGCATCTCATGCGGGAAGGACATTTCCTCATTAGCTAACCAAGAGCTAAGTGGGTCCGGCAAAGGATGTGGTAAAATCTCCTATTTAAAGGGATTGTGTGTGTGTGTGTGTGTGTGTGTGTGTGTGTGTGTAGGGGGAGGGCTCTTCTGCCAGGGGCCAAGAAAACTGTTAAACACTTGAAGCCTCATGAAGTATTTAAGAAAGCACAAATGAGATAACCCAGGGGCCCTCAAGAGCCAAAATGATCATTACTGCAAAGATAAAGACAGAAGCTATTTCCCCACCAACTCACTCTATTAGCACTGAAACATGCTAACAGTATTCGCACCTCCCATGTGCCCCAAGCTCACTTTACACTTTACTAAGGGCTTATAGGTTCATTATTTTATTCTATCCTTACATTAAGAGCTCCTGGGAAGCAGACAAGGTGGAGCTCATCATTTTTCAATTGGTTCACTGTCAGAGGAAAGTAGAATTTAAAGTGAGAAGAAATCTTAAAGAGCCACTAGTGCTAGTCCAACCTGATTTATAGGTAAGGAAACTGAGGTCCAGGAACATTTGGTGAAATGATTTGCAAACAGTGTACCACAGAGATAGGCTTCAAATTGGGGGTGGTGGTGGCACACACCCCCCTGTCAGGAAACCAGCTGTGTCATTTGCAAAATGAGGGGGTTGGGATAGAATTAACCAATAGCTAACTTTTATAAAACTCATAAGATTTGCAAAATGTAGTTATTTTGTCATTTCATCCTTATAACAACCTGTGAGCTAGATACTATTACCCTGGTTTTATAGATGAGGAAACTGAGCAGACAGAGTTTAAGCATCTTACCCAGGACCATACAGCTCAGGAAGTATTTGGGACAAGATTTGAACTCAGGTCTTCCTGATAGGCTCAGAGCTCTATCTTCTACACCATCTAACTGCCCCAACAACCGACAAATATATATTGGGAATTCACTAGCTAGATGGTGCAATGAATAGAGCATTCTCTCTGGAGTCAAGAGGACTTGAGTTCAAATCCAGTCTCAAACACTCACTAGCTGTGTGACCCTGGGCAAATCACATAATTCTGTTTGCCTCAGTTTCCTCATCTGAGGAGCCGAATGAGCCGAAAAGGAAATGGCATACCAGTATTTCTGCCAAGAAAGCCCCAAATGGAGTCATGGAAAGTTGGATTCAAATGAAATGATTGGACAGCAACAACAATGTACCAGGTACTGAGATTCAAAGACATACATGAAACAGTATCTTTTCTCAAAGAGCTTATGTTCAAACAAGAGAGACAACATATATACATATAATATAGAGGACAGAGAACTGAATCTGGAATCAAGAGTGCCTGAATTCAAAATTGTCTTCAGACCCTTTTTAGCTGTGTGATCTTGAACAAATCACTTAACCTCTACCTCAGTTTCCTCATCTGTAAAATGGGGGGGGGGGAAATGGGGAACACAGAAAAACAAACTCTCCAAGTTGTTGTGAGGACCAAATGAAATAGTATTTGTAAAGCACTTAGCAAAATTTAAAGCACTAAGCTATTATTATTATCATTATATTTAAAAGTACAAAATAAATATGAAGGAATATTTTTCCAGCAGACAAAGTTAGCTATTATTACATTATGTATCAGCACTAGCTATTATGTTATCATCATGATTAAACAAAAACTATGCAAATTAAATATAAGAAAATGTTAGCAGGGAAGGCATAAGTATCCAGGAGATCAGGACAGGACTTGTGCAGGGGGTGTTATATTCACTGAGCTTTGAAGGAGGCCAGGAAACAGAGCTGGGAGGGAGGGAGAATATCCCAAGCAGGAGCATCATGGGTTTATTAGAACCGGAAAGGCCTTTAGGGATACTCAGCTCACTTTTCCAGATTTGCTACACACTATTCTCCTGTATACTAGGCATGGAGTTAAATCCTATGACCTCATGATTTCCATCTTAGAAGGGAAACTAAGGTCCAGAGGGAGACAGTGACTTTCTTAATGTCACCTAGTCAGTTAACAGCAGGAAAAGGGGAGGATGCAGATCTAAACACCCGCCAAGGACCTTTTTTGTCTCTCCAAGCTAAGGAATACTTATTTTTAATTTCTCCCTGACACCGAATGGAGAGTGTGGAGCATCTTGGTTGCTTACCAAGTAAAGGGCTCAGTGGATTGTCCAAATCAGCATCAGTTCACACCACTCTGAATCTGTATAGATTGCCAGGATGTATCCAGAGCAGAGGCTGAATTTTCTAAGAAATTTTGCCCCCCCCCCCACAGAGACACATACTTTTTTCAGCCTGAAGATTTAAGAAGTGACTCAGACCTCCTAAGGGAACAGTCTGAGTAACTGTTTGCAAAGACTCAGCCTAATTCCCTGACGAGAGCCAGAATTGAGACCCAGAACAAGAGAATGATGACTAAGAGTTCTGTTCTCCCAGCTCCTCATTCACACATCAAAGCTGTTGGCTGCTAATATCAGCAAGGATCTGGTGGGAGATGCTGGCAGGCAGGGGATTCAGAGAATCTGGGGGATCACATGCAGGCCAGCCAGGATCTGGGGCAGATCAGAACAATAATAATAGTCACAAGTAACATATCCAGGTAGCATTGTGAGGTTCACAAAGTGCCATATGTGTGATCCTCAGAACCTTGAGTAAGTGCTGTTGTTTCATTTTACAGATTGGGTAATTAGTTCTGAGAACCACGAAGGGACTATTCCCAGGGTCACACAGTTATGGGTATCTGAGACTGGATTTGACTAGGTCTTCCTGCTATTGCTTTCATCTGATGGTGGTTATCCAAGATGGTGTTCCCTGACAAACCTAACTATACCTTCTGCAAGTTTCTACACCCATTTCAAATAGGCCATACCTATAGAATAGTGTCCAGGCTCTTGAGTTCCTGATTCATCCCCTCTCCCAATATAATAAATTCCTAAACAGACAATTTCCCCAGGTTTCATGCACCACTGTGAGGTCAAAAGTTTATAACTTAGAATTGGTTAATTTATTTTTTGGAGGCAAAGAGGGTTAAATGACTTGCCCAGAGTCTAGTAAGCATCTGGGGACAAATTTTAATTCACCTCCATTGCTTTATCCACTGCACCCCCTACTTTCCCCGAGTCCATTATTTTTTCTAAATTGATAACTATATTTACTACAATTAGTTTCCTTTTACATCCTGGGTATTTTATCTTAAACATTTAAAAGTATTATTCTGAGAAGGTGTTTGTCAACTTCACTACTCTCAAAGGGGCCCTTGACAAAAACCAAATGAAGAACCTCTGTGTTAGAAGCATTCAATGACAAGATCATCAACAGGGTTTTCAGCCAAGCAATGTTTTTCCAGTTAATGTAAATGGAGACCATATGTGAGCTCAAAAAAAGGTCATAGAAATATTAGGACTAAAAGTCAGAAGGAATAGTTTCTGAAATTCTCACTGACTTTTTGTGGGACCTGTTCTTTGCTGGTTCAGTTTCCCTAACTGTAACATGATTGAATGGGCTACATGATGTCTGAGGTTGGTCCAAGCTCTGCAACTCTCTGTTGTAAGATCTCTCTCAGGTCTTTTCCTTGTTGGATTAGAGGACAAAAGTGAGAGCAATGAATGAAAGCGGCAGAGATTCCTCTTTCAGCTCAACATAATATATACTCACACACAAACACACCCCTTCTAAACAATTAGAGCTAGTCAGTGGTGAGATGGGCTCTCTTGGTAGGTAGTAAGATGTCCTCCACTAGAAATCCTGAAGAAAAAACTGGATGACAATTTCTTAAAAATATTTTAGAGAAGATTTTGAGTTAGGTTAAGGGTGGACTAACCACCCTTGAGATTAGTCATCTCTTCCAAACATGGAGTTGAGTGGAAGATGTCAAACAGTAAGGAAGTAAGAAGTAAGTAAGAAACAGTAAGGAAGATAGTAGGAAAGGCTGGTACCAGGGAGGACATTCCTTCCTCACCTCCCTCAAATGTCTTTTTTTCTAGAAATTATCTTTGATTTACAGATGTGTGTATACACCTACACAATGCATATATGTATAGATATATACATATCATATAAAATACACAATAATACACACATATGCACACATGTGCCCAAGCATACAATATTCAATATACTTATATGCACATGTACACACATGCATGTATGTATATGCAATATATAGTATGTTTGCTCCACACATTGCATGTATACAGTGCACAATACATGTATTTTAGATCACACATGTACATGTGGACATGTATATGTACAAATGCAGGTATGCAATAAGCAACTAGGTACATGATAGATGGAAATATATATATATCTAATATGTGTGTCTCTGTGTGTATGTATGATACCTAATTATTTGCTCATTGTTTCTCTCATTAGAATATGAACTCTTTAAAGTATGGGTCAGGGTTTTTTGCCTTTTTTTGCATCCTTAGCTCTTAGCATAGCACTTGGCACACAGCAGGTACTTAATAAATGTTCATTGACTGACTGACTGACTTGCCAGAGTCCCTTCAATCTTGTTCACATCTTCCCTCCAACTTAGAAATTGGTTCTCCCATCAGACACCTTGGTGGAGACAGTCCCTGATCCTCTGGCTTTCATCCAGCTTTTACCTTCCCAAACCAAGAACGCCCTAGAGTTGAGGAGATGTTGAAAAGTTCTTTCATTCAGGCTTGGGAAGGATCAGTACTCAGATTCAACCCACAGATATGCTTTAAAATACCTCAGGGTCAATGTTAATCCTCATTTTTAGCTTGTGACCATTTTCTTAACAACCAACCTCTCAGCAAAACTCTTTTCTTCTTTTTCTGGAAACCTTGAGCTTAATCCAAGAGCCTAGAGCAGGAAGCCACTTTAAGGATCCAGTAGCCCACCTGGTCTTTACAGAGGATGAAACTGAGATCCAGAGAGGCTTGGGGGCTCACCTAGAGTCAAGAACATCAAAAATAACAGGTATTCTTCAATCCATAGGCAGGAGCTGTCCAGAGCTAGTGGTTCTGAAGAGGCCGGAGGTTAATGCTTGAGTCATGCTCATCACCCCACCCTTTTAGTCCCTGTTGGAGCCGCTCTCTAGTACCCACAGTAAGTAGGGCACCCCAGCAGACATTGCCAGAAGCTCTTTCTCCCCTTAGAGCTGTCTGCTGGTCTTACAAAAATAACCCAACCTCCTACCATCAAGGGACCAATTAGATTTGCAAAACAACATCCCTTTCCTACCCCCCCTCTCTCTACCCACCCACCCTTTATCCAGACACAGCAACTTTGAACTTGAATCCTGCTGCCTGAGTGACTAAAGCCACAGCCACAGTTCCTCTCTGACATCTCTCTTTTTCCCTCCAGATAAAAGGGAGCTGCGTGTTTGATTAAAGCAAGACTTTGGGCTGTATTTACTCACTCTAATTTGCCCTAAAGAGACCCTCTGCTGTCCACAAGCAGGCTGGAAAGAGCTATTAATAGATTGGGATTCTCATTAAGGATTGATGCCCCACTTATCAAGGGATTCCAGAACCAAGAGAATGGGTAACACATTAAGAAACAGGCCTTTCTGACCCCATCCCAGGAATAAGTAAGGGGGAGCAGAAAATCTGAAGATGAAGGAGACAATTCAGAAACCATCAGCTCAATCCTTTCACTTTACAGGTGAGGAAACTGAGGCCTGGGTTGGAGAGTGACTTAGAGACTTACAGAATATCAGATATTCAAGGGATATATGTTTTATAGAGGACAAGCCAGTAGAAAGAATGCTGAATTTGGGGTCATAGGACCACTTGAATCCCAGCTCTCCCACACATTACCTATAATCTCAAGTCACTTGACCTCTCAAAGCCTCAGTTTCCTCATTTTTAAAATAAAAGAATATATGGTTACTAAAGTTCCCTCCAGTTCTACATCTATAACTGATAGTCACAAAATAAATTGGCATCAGAAGGAAAGCTACCTCCCCCAACTGTAAGAGCATGACAGATGAGCTTCAGAACCCAACATCTATTCCCAGCCCTTACTACTAGATTCAGAAGAGAGATAAGGGACATGTGGGTGAAGGACCAAGCCAGCTGTCTCTCAGTTCCAAGAGGCCTAGGGTGAGAGGTCAGGGTATTTTTAGTTCTGACATGACCTGCCTCTTGTTTCCTTCTCCTTCTCCTCCCTCCCTCTCTCCTCACCTCTTCTTATCTTCCTCTTCTCCTTTCCTTTTTTTACTCTTCTCTCTCAAAGGCTCCCTCTCTCTTCTTCCTCTCCCCCCTTTTTTCTCTTCCCTTTTGCCTCCTCCTTCCTCTTCCTATTTTTTCTCTATTTCTTTTACTAGAGGCTTCTCTGTCTCTGTTTCTGTCTCTGTCTCTCTGTCTTTTTCTCTGTCTGTCTCTCTCTCTCTCTCTCTGTTTCTCTGTCTCTCTTTGTGTGTCTCTCTTTCTCCCTCTCTGTCTCTCTCTCCCTCTCTATTTCTCTCTCTTTGTTTCTGTTTCTCTGTGTATGTTTCTTCATCTTTCCTTTTTCTTTTTCTTTTCTTTCTTTCTTCCTCTACCTCCCTCTCTAACTCTTCCCTCTGTCTTTCTCCATCTCTCTTTTCTCACATATGTGCACATATATTCATAGTCAACAAATCACACAGCCCTTAAGGGTGTCACTTTGGTTCCAAGAGAAGCATTGACTATAGAATTAGAGGACCTACTAATGGAATACTTACTGCTACTTACTAGTGAGTGTTTACTGCTACTTACTGATGGAATATTTGCTGATACTTGCAAGGGAAGCATTTATTGCTACTTACTAATGGAATATTTATTGCTATTTACTAGGGGAATATTTTCTGTTACTTACTAGGGGAATATTTACTGCTACTCACTGGGGAATACTGCAATTTACTAGGGGAGTACTTACTGCTACTTACTATGAGCCTATACAAGGTACTCAATCTCTCCGAGTCTCCATTTCCTCATCTGTAATGTGCTGAGGGAAGGCTAGAAAATCTCCAAGGTTTTTCTAACCTAGATATTCTTGATCTTTTTTGTGTCATTGGACCCTAAGACAGACCGGTAAAGCCTATGAATGAACCCTCTCTCATAATCATGTTTTTAAATGCATAAATTAGAATATATAGGGTCACAAAGGGAACCCATTATATTAAAAATTAATTATTGAAATATTTTTAATTCATGGGGGGGGAGGGGAGCTAGATGGCACAGTAGATGGAGCACCGGCTCTGGAGTCAGGAGGACCTGAGTTCAAATCTGGCCTAACATTCCCTAGCTGTGTGACCCTGGGCAAGTCACTTAACCCCAATTGCCTGAACAAAAATAAATAAATTCATAGGCCCCAAGTTTAAAAATCTATATCCTCGAACTATTAAAAACAGAACTAGAAATCAAAGCTATCCATAGGCATGTGAAGAAGTGCTCTAACTCTTGATTAGAGAAATGTATATCAAAACAACTCTAAGATATAGCTAGCATATTGGTCAATAGGACAAAAAAGGAAAGTGATAATTTAATTATCATAATTATCATATTGAGGGGCCCTCAAACTTTTAAAATAAGGGGCCAGTTCACTGTCCCTCAGACTGTTGGAAGGCCAGACTACAGTAAAAACAAAAACTTTGTTTTGTGGGCCTTTAAATAAAGAAACTTCATAGCCCTGGGTGAGGGGGACAAACGTCCTCAGCTGCCACATGTAGCCTGCAGGCCGTTAGTTTGAGGACCCCTGCTGATAAATGTTGGAGGGAGAGAAAATCGAGACACCAATGTACTCTTGTTGGAGTTGTATACTGATCCAACCTTTCTGAAGAATAATTTGGAATTACATCCAAAAGACAACCAAACTGTGCATACCCTTTGAGACAGCAGTAGCACTACTAGATCTGTATCCTAAAGAGATCATAAAAAAGGGAAAATGATTAGATAGTGGTCTCTGGAGGCTCTGCCAACTTCAAATTTCACATAGCACCCATTGTGCCACACAGGGATATGCAGTCCAGTTGGAGAGACAATGTACAAAACAACTAAAGAATGAAATAATATCAGAAATGACATAGTACAGACTTGGATTTCATTCTCAGTTTATAAAAACTACAAATGAAAGTCCACAGGCTTTTGTAATATGTACAAAATATTTGTAGCAGCCCTTTTCATTGATGGTAAAATATTTAAAATTAAGACGATGCCCATCAATTGGGGAATGGCTGAATAAGCTGTGGGTTTATGAATAAAATGAAATACCATTGTGCCATAAGAAATGATTCAGGCAGATTTTAGAAAAACCTGGAAAGACTTCTATGAACCGATGTAAAGTAAAATGAGGAGAGGCAAGAAAACACTGTATACAGTTTCCGCAACATTATGTGATAATCAACTGTTATTGACGCATCTCTTTTCAGCAATACAGTGATCCAAGACAAATACAAAGGACTCACAAAGGAAAATGTTATTTATAACCAGAAAAAGAACCAACGAACTCAGAAGGCAGATCAAAGCATATTTTTAAACTTACTTTAATCTTCCTTGTGTTTTTCCCCCTTTGATCTATTTCTTCTTTCACAACTGTGACTAATATGGAAATGTGTTTTATATGATAGCACATGTATCAAACTACCTACCATCTTTGGAAGAGGGAAGGAGAAACATTTGGAACTCAAAATCTGGTAAAAACCAATGCTAATTTTTTGGACACATAATTGGGGAAAATGCTATTTAAAATATACAGGCCAAGGTTTCCCAGTGAATCTGAGGGCATCCCCAGTCATCCTGATCTATATCTTGCCACTGGAACCAGATGGTTCTGAAGGAGAATATGCTTCTGATGATCTTGCACAGCTCTCCGTCATTTAAATCCAATTGCTTTGTTTTCATGGCAATACCTCCCTGATGTCATGGTCTTCTTCAGGATGAAGGACAAATAACAATAATATTACATTATATATGAATATATACATAGGTACACATATACAAAATATACATGTATATTAAAAGTCATTTCAAGAGCTAAAATCTAATAGCTGGTAGACTATATAGGAGACAGTAGGCAGAGAGGAGGAGGAAAATATTTCAGATAAGCCACTTCAACTCTCTAGACCTAGTTTCCACCTATTTACTAAGTGTCTACTATGTGCTCATACTTGGGGCAACTAGGATAGTGTTGATAGAGTGCCAGACCTGGAGTCAGGAAGATCTGATTTCACATCCAGCCTCAGATACTAGCTATGTGACCCTGGACAAGTCACTTAATCATGTTTCTCTGTTTCTTCATTTGTAAAATGAGTTGCAGAAGGAAATGGCAAACCACTTCAGTATCTTTGCAAGGAAAACTCCAAATGGGCTCACAAAGAATCAGACACAACCTAAATGCCTGAACAACAAATGTGCTATGTCTGGCAGGAAAGAAGGGGGAAATGAAGGGGTTTTGGCCCTCAAGAAATTTCCAATCTACTACGAGCTTTAAAAAAATACATGCAGAGAAAAATACAAAGCAGATGCAAAGTATTTTCAAAAGCAGGATACTAAAAATTGGAGGGATCACAAACAACTTATATAGGATGCAGCCCTGAACTGAATCTTGAAAGGAAGATGGAAATTCTGTGGTGGGGAGAGTAGAAAGAGCATTTCAGGCATGGGAAGTGACTTGGAGCAGAAGCATAAAGGCAGGAGACAGAATGGTGGATTATAAAATGAGTTGGGTTAGATGATGGCCTCTGGAGGCTCTGTCAACTTAAAATTCCACACAGCACGCATTGTGCCATACAGGGATATGCAGTCCAGTTGGAGAAACAATGTACAAAACGACTAAAGAATGAAGTGTAAGGATTGAATAATATCGGAAATGACACGGTACAGACTTGGATTTCATTCTCAGTTTATAAAAACTGCAAATGAGAGTCCACAGGCGTTTGCAAATTGTATTATCTCCTCTGGTAGCTGCCGGTGGGTGTGTTGAAAAGACAGTTTGGTGCAAATATGAATGGGCCAGCAAATCGTTCAATTCCACATTGTTGGTTTTTTGCCATTTGGGGGGAGAGCCAAGGGTGAGCTAGGATTATCCAGGTGGGTTTCTTGAAAGAATGGGGACCTGAGCAAAGATTTCTCTATCATTGTGCAATTATTTCCCAATAATTTTGATATAATAAAATATAATAGATATAACAGCTCAGTTGTGGGGAATACTCCTCTCTAGATATAATAGCTCAGTTGTGGGGATACTCCCTACATCCTTACTTAGCTCTCAGCCCCTTAGCATAGTGATGAACTCCTTTCCCTAAATCCCAAAGCTCTTGAAAAGGCTTAAGATTTATTCACCAGCTCCTCCTCAACCCCTTAAGATTTGGACCTCATTCAGAGACAAAAGCCGGAGGCCTGGTCAGACCACGGGGCTTCTGTCTGTGTGACTTCCTGGCTCCAGAGAGACATGGGCACACAGAACACACAGCAGCATCCGATGTTCACAGCTAGCCAGGTGAGAGATTTGGGCAGCAGTGTGGAGCTAGCCCTTCTCCCAAAGGTCCAGCCTCTGGCACTTCTGCTGATGCTCTGTCCCCTGGGCCACTGGGGAAATGATCCCCAGTGGGGACAAAAAAGATTCTTGAGTTATTCATTCTTTCAACCAGCATTTTCAAAGCAGCTACTGTGTCTATGGCAGAGGCAACCTGACTGGTGGATACAGGACAGCCTTGGAGCCAGGAAGGCTTGATCCTGGGGATGTGAGCAATCTCTGCCCTCAAGGGGTTTATAGTCTACTGGTGGTAGGCAACATATGCCAAATTAGTAAATAGAAAATTAATGCAATGTAACTGGAGGGGGGCAGGGTTTGCTGAGGAAACTAAAAACTAAAGGGATCAGAAAGGCCTCCTGTAGAGGAGGTCCCTGAACCGAGCTTAGAAAGTCAGCTAAGAATGCAGAGGGGTCAAGCTAAGGAGGGGGAGCTTTCTAGGAATAGGGGACAGGTTATACAAAGATATGAAAGTGAGAAATGGCACATTTTATATGAAGTCTAGCCAGGAATCATAGGGCTATACAATTTAGAATAACAAAAGGGATTTTAAAGATTGAACATCTACTTCAATCCCTGTTATCTTATAGAGGGAGGTTGCACAATTAATGGTTTGTCATTTCCTTCTCAGTTTATTTTACAGATGAGAAAACTGAGGCAAACAGGGTTAAGTGACTTGCCCAGAGTCATACAGCTAGTAAGTTTCCGAGACCAAATTTGAACTCATGAAGATGAATCTTGCTGACTCTAGGTGTGGTGCCCCAAGCTGTCCTAGCCACTGAACCACGTGGCCTCCTAAAATCAGAATACCAAAGAGTCAAGACTTCTCATTAATAGCAAAGAACATCTTTTTCAAGGGCTGCTATTGGCCCTGTGGCCCCTTTCGACCTCACCTTTCCCCTAAACTACTTTCATCCTCAATTCTCTTTCCCCTGCATTTCATTACTGAAGTACTGATTCCAACAGCCTCCCCTCTGAGCCCATCATCCTCCCTGAAGAAAGTACCAGCCCCGACATCCATCCATCTATTTGCCCTCCAGTCCCCTGGAAATCACGTCTCAGCCCATGAGCTAACCCAAAGAGCCGGGAAAACAGAAGGGAGGCATTTTTTGGGCAGCACAGCAAGAGCATCCTGGGACCAGCTTTTCCCCAGACAGAAATCCCCAGGGCCATTTCCTGAACCTACTTCAGTGCCGACTTTCCCATCCTGCCTTGGTGAACGATGCCTGCATGTGAATTTCCTCCTACTCCATCACCCCAGTGGTCTCATCATTTCCAATCTATTTCCAACCACTCCAGGGATCCTCGTGTCTAAAGGCAATGTCTGACACACAGTGGGAGCCTGGTCAAGAAGCATTTGTTGATTGGTTCATCACATGCCTATGCTAAATCTTTCTGGATCCCACCCCCATCCCAAGTTGCCAACCCTCAGCCTCCTCCGATGACTTTGTTTTTAATAGATCTGCTTTTATGTGTGTCATTTTAACACTTATTTTTCTCCCTGTATCCTTCTCACCCCCTAACGGAAAACCACTCCTTATTACAAAGATGGTTTCTGTAAAGAAGAGGGGAAAAAAATCGGCAAAACTAAACAATATATGAAAGCAAATCGATGTGATACGTAGTATTCCATACCCATGGGCCTCCACCTTTTCAAAGAAATAGGGGAAATTATCATCTCATTTCTCTTCTTTGAAGCCAGATTAGTTAAACTTTGACAACATTCAGTTTCCATTCTTTGGTGGTTGCAGCTTGTTTACTTTGTGTGTGTGTGTGTGTGTGTGTGTGTGTGTGTGTGTGTGTTTAATTTGATCATCTATATATATATATATATATATATATATATATAATTTTTCCCAAACAGAAATGTGTAGAGGACAGGAATTATTTTGATTTTCTCTCTTACCTCCAGTGTATGACAAAGTGCCTGAAATTTATATTTATAATTTATTATTATAAATTATTAATAATTTATAATTATTAATATTATAAATATAAGATCACAGATTTTAAATGGAGATCCCTCCCATCATTCATAGGTTCCTAGAATTTAGAGCTGGCTCCAGGGAGGAGGGGCTTAGAGATCCTCCAGCTTCCATTTTCCAGATGAGGAAACTTCAAAAAAGAAGAAATTATTTTCCTGGCTCACCCTGCTAGGAAAACAAGGGAACCAGCTGTGGGGAGATGTGGGTAGAGAGGAGAAACAGAGAACTGTGGCCTCATTCTAAAATTCCTTCAGTCCAGCTTATTAATGCAGAATTAATTCTGTCATCCTTGAGTCAGACCCTGGTGTCTAAGGCTGAGATTGCCGGCCCCATGTTGCAGGAGGAAAGCAAAATCATGAGAACAGAATGTAGAATGATGATATGGGAAGGGGGCTGGCTTGGATTGGAATCCTAGTTCTGGGACTTGCTAGTTCTATGAATTTGAGTAAATCCCTTTAAGAAGGAAAGGGGGAACAAGCATTTATTAGGCACCTTCTACATACTGAGCCCTTTACAAATATTACTTCATTTGATCCTCACAACAACTCTGGGAGGGAAGTATTACTATTATTAACCCCATTTTATGGTTAATAAAACTGAGGCAGACAGGAAGTAAATTGACTTGCCCACTCAGATCTTCCTGACTTCAGGTCCAACACTATTCAGTGTGGAAGACAATGAGTTTATGAATTCTAGGTTGGGGACCCCAGAGAGGAAAGGCAAGCTCATGCTTGGCATGGAGCCTTTGTGCTTGTCTATGCCTTCCTTTTCCACAACCCCATTAGGGACGCCAGTCCTGGGGGTTCATTTTCCCACAAGGGAAACTCAGCTTCCCAAGGAGACTGGGCTGAGCAATTCCCAGACTGCAAGTTTCCTTCTCTCTGCATCAGGCTGTGGCCGTGGAGACTTAAGAAACAGCAGCCTCGTCTCCAGGAGCCTTCCTCAGCTCGCCTGTTATACAACAGACCTAAGAATAATTCAGGGGAGTGAGGGGAGGAGGAAGGGGATCAGAGATGGAGGGAGACAGAAGCTGGGGAGGTGAAGAGACATATCTGCTGACTAGCCTCCACTCCCGATGGTCAGCCTCAGGCTCCAGGTACTTTCTTCATCAGGTAAGGCAATGCTCAAGGCTGAATTACCCCCTTCCTACAGGTGCCTGGGACCCTGCAGAGCAGAAGGATCAAAGCTTTGCTTTGCTTTTTTTCATTGGGAACTGAGTACTTGAGTCCCTTCCGAGCTGCCCCCTTCTCTCCTTTTGGACACAGTCCATAAGGATTTCAAGACAAACCCCTTCCCCATCCCAAGCCAATCCCCTTTCAGAGGGGAACGGCTCAGCGGGGTCAGCTTTGTTGCCGGTGAACCAGAAAGCCTCAGTGTGACCCCGCAGGCAGACTCGGCACATTTCTAGACATTTCAGAGCATCCGGCATCTCTGATTCCCATTGGGTGAGAGACATAAAGCAAGGAGATGGTTAGGATTGGAGGGGGGAAGAAACCCAACCCTGATGATGCTGGGAGACAGTAGGGAAACAGAAGCAGCTGTAGCAGGCTGGTACAGGCATCTTTCCCCCTCGTGTGTCAGCAGAATCATGGAGGCCGCTGGAGGGGACCAGACTTCTTGAGGCTTCAGGAAGAATGTGGAGGATGGGAGTGGGGAGGGTCTGGAGAGTCCCTTCTCCTCTTGTCCAGTGCCTCTGTTTACAATATTTCTCTCCTCACCTGGCAGGCCATCGTGATAGCACCATGGAGCCCTAAGTGATGGATTGGGAATCAGAAGCTTTGGGCTTGAATCTCAATCTCATCACTTATCACCTTTAGGACTGAGCAAGTCATTTCTCCTAAGACTCAGTTTCCTCATCTGTAAAATGAGACAGTTGAACTAGATCATTTCTAAGATCCTGAAGTCTGGGATCCTAATACCTATCCCTGGATATTAGCATCCTCATCTGTAAAATCAGACAGTTGGACTAGATCACTTCTCAGATCCTGAAGTCTGGGATCCTAAGACCCTTCCCTGGATCTCAACTTCCTCAGCTATAAAATGAGGTGCCTGGACCAGATGATCTCTGGAGTCCTTTCTAGCTCCAGATCCTGGGCCCATGATCTGTGAGGGTTAGTTATAGAAAGGGAAGGACCCCTCCTCTCCATTCCAGGCCAATCAGCAGCCCTGGATCTCTTTCAGGACCATCCACACAGGCTGAAGTCAGTCCCCTCTGGCTGTTTATGGACGGTGTAAAGCAGGAGGATGAGATATAGTGGGTCTGAGAGGAAAGTGGCCACCTCACGGAGCTCCTCAGTGTGATGGGATTCCTTAATCCTGGCACATATGTGCTGGGCAGAGAGACTCCGCAGCCCATTGCAGAGAGAAGAATCCACAGTCCTCAGTTTGCTAGCCATGGCTGAGGAGCGGCGAGGACTTTGGCCACTTACCATGTACATCTTATTCCCAATCTCTTCCCAGCATCCCCTCCCTCTAGCAGGATGACTCACCCTATTCTCTCTCCTGCCCTGTTTCCAAAGTTTGGCTCTCCGGCATAGCTTCTTACAGAGAATCATTAGTTCATATATTTAGAGTAGGAAGAGACCTTAAGAGACCAACGAATCCAAACCCATTGGGAGGAAAATCCGAACTATAAAAGTTAAGTGACCTGTCCAAAGTCATACGGGAGAAATAGGCTTCAAACCCTTGTCTATCCGAAAACTTTCTTCTCATCTTTACTGCTTTTTAACCCGACCTGGGAGGCAACATCAGCAAAATACCCAGTTTCAGATTGGGCAAGAGGGGGGTTCTGACTCATCTTGCTCAGCCTGGCATCTCTGGCAGACGCTGCACAGTAGTAAGAATGACAGTTTGGGAGGGAGGCTGGGGCCGAGGAGAAGGGGGTGGGGGTGGAGGGGGGGGGCAATTTAAGTTATCTCCTAGCCCTTGGAGGAGCTTCCGTCTCTGCTTTTCAGGGCACACGCTCACACCCCACCCCCACGTCATGTATGAGCAGATCTGCAGGTGTGAGGCTCCTCGAAATACACCCGGCGCTCCTCGAAACCCGTCTGCTCTGGCTCTCTATTCATCTATCTCCTTTACAGGGAGCTTGCAAGAGAGTCCATAAGAATAGTTACCAGCTAATGAAATAGTACTATTAGGCGCAGAATAACTAAAGACATATAAATTGGTCCATAGCTTCTAATCTATTCCAGACATTAAAAATTAAAATCCAATCACGATTATTGTCGAATCAGACTGCTACCACTTATGGCAATCAATGAGGGGGTGAGATTATGTAACCTAATTTCTGCATCTTCAATGCAAGAAGAGGCAGGCCCTCCAACACCTTTCTGGGCTCTGGAGAATGGGAGTCGGAGGCTCTCCAGAGGGTTGACTTTGGTAATGAGTTTCCAGGATACAGCAAGATGTCCAAAGGCTCAGTAATACATATCACAGCCACCCCATGAGGTCACTAGGGCTGAAAATCAGACCAGTGGGTTTGATCAAACCAAGAACGAGCCAGACAGATCTAAACAACAGCTCTGAACAGGCTTTCCCCTCGGCCACCCACCTCCCCATCATTCCTCTCTGCTCTCCTCCCATATTTCTCTCTCCTAATTGTTTGCTAGTTCCTAAAGGAGTTGGGGGGACTGTAAGGAAAGTGGGACCATGGGGTTACTGATAATAGGGAGCAAACACGAAATTGAGATCCACAGGACTAAGGGAAGGGGCTCCCGGGCTGAGGAGGACCAGGAAAGAGCTCCAGTAGCTGACATCATACAGGACTCTGCCCCAGAGGGAGGTCTGTTCTTAGCTCAGTGACACTTCTAGTTGTTCCTCATAACCCCCACCCCCAGTCATTAGCCATCACAGAGATTTCTAGTCTGCTTTCTGGAATGTAAAGGTTAACAAATACTTGGTTATATCATAGCACTTACTGGACCAAATTGTGTATGTGTGTGTATAAGTGTGATTCTGTGTATGTGAGAGAGAGAGAGAGAGGGAGGGAGACAGAGACAGAGACAGGGACTGAGACAGAGACAGACAGAGATACAGATTCTACTGGTCACAGACCTAATGAGTCAAGAAGAATTGAGTTTGAATCTTATTGCTGACATCCATCTACCTTTCTATCAATCCATCCATCCATCCATATATCTACTTAGTAATTCATCCATCCATCTATTTACTATCCATTCATCCATTCACTTATCCATTCATTCATCCATCCATCTATTCATTCATCCATCCATCTATCCATTCATCCATCCATCCATCTACCTATCAATTCATCTGTCCACCTAGCCTTTATTTTAGGCACTGAACCTTGGATAAAGAACACCTGGATTCAAATCCTCCATTCAATACTTCCAAGTTATTTGATCCAGTACAAATCACTGTTTGTGCTTCAGTTAGCTCATATATAAAATGGGGGTAGTAACAGAACCCAATTAGAAGGGTTGTTCCAAAGGCACAGATGAAAACCAATCTGCATGGGTGGATGGCAGACCCTCATTGATGAAGGCTTTGAGTGTCAGAGTCAGAAGCCTTCCCCATCACCCAGCTGATAATGAGAGGTCATGTGGTGTAGAGAGAAAGAACTCTCAGATCTTCTGACGCTCAGTTACCAGTAGAGCTCAAACATAAACACGTTACAGGTTCCTGGCTCTGGATTCACAAGTCCTGAGTTCAAATTCTCCTTCAGATATTTACTCGCTGTGTGACTTTGGGCCTCAGTCTCCTCATCTATAAAATGAGGGATTGGATCAGAGGCCCCTAGAGTCTTTTCCGTCTCTAAATCTAGGTGCTTTCCAAAGCACGAACAAAAATATTGACAATTGGCTATTGCCAATGTAGCAGGAGAGTATATGAAAATGTGTGAATTCCGATGAGTCGTGAAGTCTGAAAAAAGAAGCCTCTTTTTCCTTTCCTTCCTGATTCTTCTCTAGCTGAGAAGGGTGCAATCTTAGCATGATTCCCCTGTGCTGAGCAGTCTTCCTTGATAGGTGGCCACAGCTCTAAGGTGATTGGGGCCGATTACCCTCCTCCATTATCCTGCAGCCAGCCAAATCTGAGTCCCTGAGAGCAAAGCCCTGAAGATCCCTCTGCCCCCGTGCTAGCTGCAGTTAGATTGTCCCCACCTGTCCCTAACTACACTCCAGGTATGTGCCCTGGAGCCTCTTAAATGCAGAAGCAGCATTCTGTTGTTTCCTCCCCTCTTCTGCAGCCCAGCAAAGAACAGAGATCATAGTTCTGGGGTCTAGTCAAGGTTATCTATGCTTCCATGTCAGCCCATCCAGACCAGGGGACGGCTCCTTAGCATCCCTTCCTCCCACATGCTGGTGTTGGCCGTCTACAAGTGGATCCAAGAGGGGCCCATTTACCAGAGAATAAGGGATGGCATCAAGGGAGAAAGAGAACTGGAACTGGAATCAGAGGTACTGGGTTCAAATTTGGCTATAATTTACTCTGTTTCTGTCTCTATTACTTACACTCTTTGGTCCTCAGTTTCCTTAAGGAGTGGGACTCAATGACCCTAGGGGTCCGATCCAGTTCCAGGTTAAAGCCCCTCTGACCTCTATTCATCAGCCAAGGAGGGATTTCAGGGAGTGTGGCAGAAGGTTAAAAGACCCTCGCTCAGGTAAGAAGTCAGGTTAAAACCAGAAATGCAGGCCCAAAGACAGAGAGGTACAGAGATCAAGAACCCGGGGGAGCCCTGACTCAGGCGCAGGCAGGAAGGTCTTACAGAGTCCCTAGTTTAAATCATCCCACTTAGACTGATGGCATTTCCAGTCCCTGATCCTGGAGCATTACTGTAATTTTTAACCCTGTGGCTGCCCCTAAATGTAAATAGACTCAACACCTGCCTTTACCAAATGTCAATCCCATCCCCTGGATTTCTCTTTTCTCCCAACCTGCTATATGTACCTACCATTTGAGATCTCCCTTGGATTAAGGTATTACGTCTCCAGAAGGCTCCTGTTGGATTTCGTTCCTTCAATCAATATTCACAAAGCCCCAACTCTTTTTAGAACCTTATGCTGACCCCCATCCATGTACCCACCCCGAGAGAGGCAGGGATGATTAAGAGACAGTTCCCGAAGTCTTCAAATTTAGAATCCATTGAGGAAGATGGAGACTTAGATGTGTTAAAAGGCATAACAATTGGAAAATGATGGGGGGAGCCTTTGCAGTCTTCAAAGGAGGGAAAGAATTTTTTTTCTCCAATCAGAGAATCAAGGAAGGCTTCATGAAGGAGGTTTGCAGAGCAAATATGTCATCTGGAAGGGCTAACGTAAGATATAGAGCAACAATTATGTACCCACAGGGTTAGTTTATCAACAAACTGTCATAGAGCAGCCAGGATTTTGAGAAATGCAAGATGGTGAAAGTCTAATCTGCATGGGAGAGAGTATCGTCATCCTAGAGAGGAGAAGGACGAGAAGGCAGGAGTACTGAGCCTGGACCACCACCCGAGCAGGCAAGCCACAGTCGGCAGAGCAAGACGGGGCAGGCCCGGAATTGCAGTTTGACCTTGGAGGGGGTGTTTCTCTCCGAGCCTCAGTTTACTCTCCTACAAATAAAGGACTGGCCTTGATGATCCCAAATCTCTTTTAGCTCTGATTCATTACCAAGGGCCCTTCCAACACTGATATTCTGCAATTTGGGGAATAAAATAAAAGAAACCTGAACCTGTATTGCCTCATCGAATTGTGAGGTGCAGGGCTGAAGAGCTAAGGAGACCTGGAGAGGTCACAAAAACCTATCTTCCTGCAATGGCCCTTTTTTCCCATTATGGTGTCTAGAGAAGGAAGCCATTACTAATAGAAGGTAATATAGGAGTATAGATGGTGACAAGATCCAGAGATGTCAGGGATGGGCAGTGCCCCTCGGGGTCTGAACAACAGACCACCTGGCCAGGATGTGGCCGGTTTCTCAGCTGTGACCCTGCCACATAATGAGAATGGGACTTCAGAAGAGCTTGGAAGGGGAGATGTCCTCTTTTCCAACTGCCTCCCCTCACCCACAGTTCCCCCTGGCATTCTGCTTGCCTTTGCTCTCTGCAGATGCTAATGCACACAGATGTGCTCCTCGGGGCTGCTGCAACGTACCTGCCCATCTTTCCATACTGTCCTCACCAAGTCCAAGAGCTGACGTGCTCCCCCACCCCCACCCCCATTGCCATCCCATCCTAGATCAGGCCATTCTGCCTCAGCTGGCAACAGGTCTCTCTGGTTGGTGCTGGCGCCCCAGTGGAAGAGTTGGCAGGGGGTTGAAGCAGCAAACCCGAGGGCCGCCCCTCACAGACACCATGGGGAAAACCAAAGGCCAAAGGCTCCTCTCAGCTGGCATCCGAGCCAGGCTCCAGGATGCCCCTTCTCCCAGAGCTACTGCTTTTCTAGGGCGATCATCCCCTAAGTACCCACCTCTGGGAAACTTTTCCCAACCATACCTCCCCAAATACTGCAGTGACAGACCCTGGTTCGCTCTAGAAAGCTGGACAGCGGCATCTTTTGCCTACACTCCTCCAAAACCAGATGCTGGCGTCTCCTCGGGTGGCTCTACTCCCCCCCCCCAACAAAACATCTGGATGGGAGTCTCACTCCTTACTAGTGACTTCCAATTTCCATAATTAATCAAACATCCCCCCTCGGAGATAAGGCACCTCTGGAAAGCTCCAGCCACTCCAGGGAGTGTGGGAGCCTTCTACAGGATCCAGACTGGAGGCTGGGGGAAATCGGAGCCAGTCTGACCATTCAACTGTCCGAGGGGGGGGGCACACATCATCCACACATACACACGCAGAGATTTTGCACCGAATCCCAGCAGCCCCACAGCCCCCCCAGACTGAGAAGAGAAAGCAGGGGAGCCGGCACCTGCCCCAGGAGGGAGAGAGATTCCAAATCCACCTACTGTGCTTCTGAGGCTGGCTTCCCACATCCATTGTCTTCTGGAGATAAGAGTTGGTTTGTGGGTGGGTTTCTCCCGCTCCGCTCTCCCGGGCTCCGGGGCTCGCGAAGCTCCCTCCTCTCTCTAGCTCTCCCCTCCGCTCAGTCGCCTGGATGAGCCCGGAGCCCTCCGAGCATCCTCCCCTCGTCCCGTCGGGGGGCCACCTGCCCCGCTGCCTAGAGGGAGCCGCCGCTCCCCGCCGCAGCCAGCTCTGCCGCCGCCGCCGCCGCCGCAGCGGAGTGGAGGGAGTTTAAATTTCATCCCATTTAGAAGCTGAGCCACTAAGGAATCACTGTCAATTTTCCTCCCTCCCCCCCCCTCCACACCTCCCTTCCCTCCTCACTGAAGACCTGAGACTACAGAGATCGAGCAGGAGCAGAAGGGAGAGCATCCCAGGGACGGGAACACACAGGGAAGGCAGGGTTTGAGCTAAATTACTTTTTGCTGGAACAGTTAACCCTTCCTCATCCTCCTGGGGACGGGAAATCGAGCTCGTTCTCCTTTGCCCTTCTTCCTCTTTCTGGTACCCAGAGAGGGGATGGGGATTCCTGCTGGGCCTCCTTTCCATCCCACCACCCCCTTTATCTTCTTGGAAACCCCCAGGACACAATCCATGCTCTGGCTGGGGGAGGGGGGAAGGGAGAGAAATAAAACAACAAATTTATCTTTAATAATTGCCCCATATTTGGTTCCCTTTGCTCACTGCTAGGTAAGAGATGATGGAAAAGGATACTTCCTGGAGAGAGGACTGTGTCTTCTTGTTTTTTTCCCTCATGCCCCCCACAGTGCCTGGATCTGTGCTGGGTGTATAGTAGGAGATTAATGTATGCTTGATAAGTGGACATCCTGGGGGAGGGGCGGGGGAAAGGATACTTCCTGGAGAGAGGACTGTGTCTCCTTGTTCTTTCCTCATCCCCCCACAGTGCCTAGATCTGTGCTGGGTGTATAGTAGGAGATTAATGAATGCTTGATGAGTGGACACAAGCGTTCACCATCTGAGGAGGGGTAGGGGAAGATGCTGCCACCCTGTCCCTTTCCCAGGCAGCTGAGTGCCCTCATTAAGGTTTGCAACAGCCAAGCCTCTTAATTAACACGGCTCTGCATTCTGTGCCATCCATGAGACCAAGTGAGACAGAGTAGTCAGTCGGGGCTGGGTGGGATGACACTAGAGAAGGAGGAGGGGGTGAAGCTGGCGCGTGTGTTGCTGCCAGTAACCATGCCAGCCTCTCGTCCTGCAAAGCGGCAGGCAGGAGATGCTGCAGGCACAGACCCAGCCCCCTCCAGGCACGTGAATTCTCCAAGTCTCCCCACTCGCACACACCCAGGCACTCACAAAGGGGACCGGGGTGAGAGACAAGCGCCCCCCAGCTCCCAAGGAGGCCATGGCTTCCAGGGGTGGTCCTGCATCCCCCTGTTCATCGCGTTCCCTGGCAGTTGTCTCCAGAGCTGCCCAAGGCAGCGTTCTGAGGCAAAAGCAGCCAGGAGAGCATGGCACTGGTTGTCTGCCCGAGAAGACAATCCCAGAGGAGCCAAGAGGTGACACAAATGACTCCCTACTTCCTACTGCTGAGAGGCACCCGTCCCCATCACCCCCAGTACCTTAGCTACCGCTACCCCCGGTCTGAACCCGCCACTCAGTCCCACCAGCAGCCCCTGGAATATACAGGTTAGCACACACAGGTTGGAACATGTCTCTCTGGAAAGCTGAGTGAGAAGCTGGGCTTGAGGGTGATGGGAAGGAAACAGGTCAAGGGGAACAGCCTGGCCAGATTTTTCGCTCTGGGGAGGGAGCCCAGCTTGTCTGTTTGCCGCAGCTTTTGCCTGGAAAATAGAACTTGACACATTTCTCAGTACACCGCCCTTTTTTTCCAGCTGAACCTCAGAAAAGGTGCCAAGATGCTGTCCTTGGTCCTTAAATGAAGAAGCTTCACGATGGGTATGTCAGCTACCCAATGTCTCTTGGGAGGCGGGCGGGTATTGTCATTCACTGCTTAAACCCTAGTAGGGGCTACTGCTCACACATACCCCATGTGAAGAAGGATCGGGGAATACTTGAGCCCCCGGGAAAGGGCAACCCCTCTTTTTGACTCCTTTCAGTCACCACATCACCCATTACTTTGGGTCAGAAAAGATGGGTTTCCATTTTAAAGCAATCACATTTTAACTCCCAGAAAACAATATTAAGATCATGAGGTGTTTTTGTTTGTAGGAAAAAGGAGCAAAGACCACTGAGCACTCAACACCTTTGCCAAAATTCAATCCAACCCACCCTCCTCTTCAATTTAAGACCCAGAGGATCATCCTGTTGCTATGTCAGCACAAGTTAGTGAAGGGTTAACTCAACAGGTTATCCATTTGGCTATCTGCCATAGTTTGAGCAAAGAATATTCTTCGTGAAGCAGAATGGTGCAGTGGAAGGAGTGATGGGCCAGGAGTCAGGAAGTTTCAGTCATTCAATTGTGTCCAACTCTTCATGACCCCAAGGACTACACTACACTAAATCTTTCTGCCCTCCCACTATCTTTAAGTCTGTCCAAGGTTGTTTTCATTGCTTCTATGACACCATCTATTCATTCCCTTCTCCTTTCCCCTCTCAATCTTTTCCAGCATCAGGATCTTTTCCAATGAGTTCCATCTTGTCATTAGATGGCTAAAGTATTTAAGCTTCAATTTTAGTATTTGAACCTCTGATCAATGATCTGAATTCATTTCTCTAAGTATTGACCAATTTGATCTCCTTGCTGTCTAAAGGACCCTCAAAAGTCTTCTCCAGCATCACAGTTTGAAAGTATCAATTCTGTGCATACTGAGTTTTCCTTATAGTCCAACTCTCATAGCCATACATTGCTACTGGTAAAACCATAGCTTTGACTGTAGACTGTTGTCAGCAAAATGAGGTCTCTGCTTTTTAGGACTCAGTCCAGATTTGCCGTAGTTTTCCTTCCAAGGAGCAAGCATCTTTTAATTTCATGTCTGCAGTCATCTTTGAGCCCAAGAATATAAAATCTGACACTGCTTCCATTTCATCTCCTTCTATTTGCCAGGAAGTGATGGAACTAGTTGCCAAGATGTTGGTTCTTTTGATGTTAAGCTTCAAGCCAGATTTTATATTCTCCTCTCTCACTCTCATCAAGAGACTTCATTATTTCAAACAGAGCTTGAAAATGACCTCCCAGGGTCGCACAGCTAGCAAGTGGGGCTAGAGTCAGGAAGAGCCGAGTTCAGATCCAACTCCACTTGCTAGCTATTTTAATCTCTGTTTGCCTTGGTTTCCACAAGTGTGGATCCACATGGCGGATGGAAGAAAGCAACATGCTTCTGACAATGACTTGCACACAAAATGTGATACAAAAAGCAACATAAAAGACATGGATGGAAGACTCACAGTACCTCGTATGCAATTTTGCATCTCCTTTTTCTGTGTCTCTGTGCCTAGTCTGTCCCCTACTGGGGATGTTCATTCTTCTCATTTCCACTTCATGAAATCCTTTCCTTCTCTCAAAGTGCAAATTAGCAACAACAACCAGCATTTCTAGAGCACTCTGGAGTTTATAATGTTTGTTGCCTACATTAAGGGCAGCTAGGTGGTGCAGTAGATGGAGTGCCAGGCCTGGAATGAGGAGGAATTGAGTTCAAATCAGTGCTCAGACACTTACTAATGGTGTGAGCCTGGGCAAGTCACTTAACTCCATTTGCCTCAATTTCCTCATCTGTGAAAAGATCCAGAGAAGGGAATGGTAAAACACTCCAGTATCTCTGCCGAGAAAACCTCAAATCAGATCCCAGAGAATCAGAAATGACAACATTTATATTATCTGATCTTCACAACAACCCTGGGAGGTAGGTGGTATTAGTATTCCCATTTTACAGATGAGAAAATTGAGATTGCAAGAGGATAACTGAATAATGTGTCACACATTAGTAAATGTCTGAGGTCAGATCTGAACTCAGATCCTGAGCAGATCCAGGATTTTATCCAATGCACCAAAAGCTGTCTCCTACAGGAGATCTTTCCTGTTGCTAGTGAACTTCTCTAAATGACTTTGTAATGATTCATATGTGTGTGTGTGTGTGTGTGTGTGATATGTCAATGTGTATATATAAATATGATATATAATATATGGCAACATATACCAATATATCAATACATACATAGCAATATATATACATTAATACATATATGCTATTTTAATCAGTACATATATGTATATATGACATATTTACACCACATGTCATATATATCTATATATATCTATATCTATATCTATATCTATATATATATTTGTTGTTTTCCCTGATAAAATATAAACTGCTTTGACTTTGTCTCTGCCTTCCTTGGACCTGGCACATAGTGGTGGGTAGAACTTCCTCAGAGGATATTCAGATAGCTAAGAATTACCTAGAATAAAATAAAAATGACTGTGATCTGTATCCATGAAGGAAATACCCACTAGGCAATCCCCTAAAATAAAACAAATCCTACAACAATGATGACAAAGTCAAGCTAAAGCATTGCCTTCTCTGGGGTGTTGGGGGAGAAGTGGAAAGTCCTATCTCTGTAGTCAAAGCATCCAGGTGAACCTGACTCTCTCATACTTACTATTTGCATGACCACCAATGCTTCTACCTATGTGACTTTGGGCAAATCCCTTTAACCTCAGTTTCCTCATCTGTAACACGAGGAGATTAGACAGCATTACTTTGGAGATCTCTTCTAGCTCCTGAGTTTTTTTTTTTTTTTACTATGATCATGTTAAGATGAGAATGTTGAGTCCTGAGAGGACTCAAGCCATTTATCCACCCTGAGTATCTTTTCAAATTCATTTTTCAGCCAAGGCAGAGATCAAGGCCTCGAGGGAATGGGTCATAAGTCGGGTCAGTTTTGATGGGCAAGGGAGAGAAAAGGTCTAGTGTCTGGGGCCAGGGCAAAGCCCTGGGCAGCTGAGAGCTGCTTGAGAACCCTGGGGAGCTAGGGATGGGGTCAGACTCCAAGGTTGCACTTGAGATAAATGACCCACTTCACAGTCCTGCTGATCTCTGTCCCTCCTTCTAGATCATTTATCAGCCCCAAAGATTCCCTCTCTGTGCACTCTCCACCCCCTGCCAATATGCCCCAGACTCTCCTGCTTTGGCTCAGGCTGACACAGATTCCTCTCCGTTCTTCTCCAGCTGACGTTCTATCCAGATTTTAAAGCTCAGCCTAAAAGCCCACCTTCTCCTGGGAGGTACCAGTAATGACCTCACTCCTTGAACCTCACCTGGCATCTTACCTCTCTCTGAAACTTATCACAGAATACTGAGAGGGCTAAAAGTAGTGTTTGCATCTGAGCCCTGACTACACTGGGGAGATAGCCATCTCTTCCCCAAGCAGCCCATTCCATATCATCCTTATGGCATTGTGGAATGACATCCATGAGGGCAGGAATCCTCTTTTTTTGTAAATTCTATTATCTCCCACAACTGAAGAACTCAGAACACGATATAACGCAATAAATATTTATTAAGTACCACTAAGTTCCATGAACTGTATTAAACATTGGAGATGCAAATAAGAAAAGGACAGTCCCTGCCTGCAAGGAATTTATGAGACAGACAAAGAAAGAGAGAGAGAGAGAGAGACAGACAGAGAGAGAGAGAGAGACAGAGACAGAGAGAGACAGAGACAGAGAAAGACATAGAGGAAGAGGAAGAGGGAAGTAGGGAGGGAGGAAGGAAGAGGGAAAGGGGAAGGAGAGGAAATACCTGTATTGAGGGCATGATTATGATTATGGTGGAGTTGAAATCAAGCAGAGCAGCTGGTGGGAAATGGAAGAGTTGGCTGAACTTCTGAATCATCTTTCAATGGGAACTTTGGGAGGCATTTTTTGTTTTGTTTTCTGTTCCTCCAATCAGAGAGATGGAGGCAACTGAGGCTCTTGATGAGGTGTGATTACAAAAATTGATGAGTTCCCTAATGATGAGCTTTTCTTAGATATGTGCAGGAAGAGAGACATGATGATGATGGGGTCAAAACCGAGAGGTACAGGTGCAGGGGAATGAACATTAGACATTAAGTATTTCATGAATGCTGATTGCAAGAACTACAAGATCACAGAAAATGAGAGTTGAAAAGTACTTCAATGACCATCTAGTCCAAAACATGCCAGAAAAAAAAATCCATGCTCTGAATGGTCCTCTGACTTCTGCTTGGAGATTTCCAGTGAAGAGGCACTCACCCCCTCCCCAAACAGCCCATTCTACATCAGCATCAAGTTGTTGTGGGCTGACATCCAACCTACATTGCCTTCTTTGTACTTCTCCCCACGGCCCCCATCAGCCGCTTCTCATTCCACTGTCTGTGTTCAAAAACAACAAATTAATCTCCTTTCCACATACACATAATAATCCTATATATATATACATATATATATATATATATTTCTCCTTTTATCCCTTTCTTTTTTTTGTCTTTTCTTCCTTTCTTCATTCTTCTTTCTTCCTTCCTTCTTTTTTGTCTTTCTTCCTTTCTTTCTTTTCTTCCTCCTTCTGATATTTACTTAATATATATTAAGGAAATTTATGTACTTAATAACAATCTTGTCATCACAAGTCCTTTCTCCTTCACACTAAGGTCCCCACTTTTTTCAACCTATCCTCATGTGACGTGAATTGAAGGCCCTTCCCTGTTCCAATTACCTGTCTCTGGACATTCTCCCATGCATTGATTTCCATCCTAAATTCTGCCCTGTCCCCTTCCCATAATTCAGTACAGTACTTCAGATGTAGATGAACTAAGGTAGAAAAGGAGATGGCTTTCCACCTCCTACTATACAGCATAACACCCTCGGCATTATCACCACTCCCCAAGCCTCTTCCCTTTGCTCCCAGTCTTGGGTACCATGATCTGCACCATCCAGGCAGACATCAGATCTGAGGCTGCCTAACAATCCCACGCTGGGCTTTGTGAAACCCTCCTTGGCAGTTGTCAGCACCGGAGGTAGAGCTGCGGCAATTTCTGGATTTCTTGGAGAGTCTGACACAGTGCCCTGAATCAGCATCTCGGCTCTAGCCCCGCGCCAGTCCCATTTGGAAACGAGCATGGGAGCTCAGGAAGGCTTCCTCCCGCTTGGCTCCGACTGGGGTCTGTTATGACAGCATCTAATGATAATTTTGCTTTTGTCAAAGGAAACGTTCCTAACTCCAGGGTTCCCTCGTGTTCTCCTTCCCCTCCCCGCCACTTCTTCTCCAAGATTTATCAGCCATAAAGAAGAGAAATCATCCTATCAAAAAAAGGGTCTGAAACATACATAGACTCACCACAACTTTCCTGTGCTCCCAGAATTATCAGAATGGAAGCAGTCCCACTGCAAACCAAGGCTTCCCATCCAGGAAAGGATCACTACTTAGATTCTACCTGGCCGGCCTCCAGACTGCACTTTGACCATTCACCCTTCTAGTATGGATTTTTCTGATGGTCTTTTTGGAGATTTAAGGGAATAGTATAAAGAACACTTGGTATTGGAAAGGAGCTACATCTGATACTTATTAGGGCATATCACTTCACCCCAATTTCCTCATCTTTAGAACTGGTGTAATGATATCCATAGCAAAACTCTATGAGAATATTGTGGGACTTAAATGAAAGATGCTGGAGAAAGTGCTTTGTGATCCTCGGATCTGGTCTGCCCAGGGATGACTTGGCTTCTTCTCTCATGTCTGTCATAGATTCTGACAGGGTTCTCTTTGTAAGTTCCTTAAAGTCAGGGATGGCATCTGGGATAGGAGAGTCCTTGAAAGGGATCTCTCCTTCCTCAAACTTTTTTTTTCTGCTGAGGCAATTGGGGTTAAGTGACTTGCCTAGGGTCACACAGCCAGGAAGTGTTAGGTGTCTGAGGCCAGATTTGAACACAGCTCCTCCTGACTTCAGGGCTGGTGCTCTATTTACTCCACCACCTAGCCGCCCCTCTTGCTCAAATTCTTCATAGCACTTTCCCAGGATCTCTTGTTCCCAGACTACCCCACCTCCAACCTTGAATTATACTTATAGGCCATCTCCTCCAAGGACAATATAAACCTCTTAAAGGCAAGGATTGAGTCCTTTTGGGTCTTTATATCTTCAGTTCTGCTTAGCACTGTGGCAAAAATATATATGCCAAAGAGGTGTTTAATCAATTTTTGTTGGATGAATGAATGAATCCATCAATCAAAGCAGATTCTGCATCATATCTGATTCTGTATCTCAAGCTCTGAGTAAATATCAGAAGGAGGAAGAAAAAAGGAAGGAAGAAAGAGAAAAAAGAAGGAAGGAAGAAGAATGAAGAAAGGAAGGAAGAAAAGAGAAAGAAAAGAAAAGAGGAGTAAAGGGAGAGAAAAAGCAAGGAAGAAGGAAGGAAGGAAGAAAAGAAGGAAAGAAGGAAGGAAGGAAGGAAGGAAGGAAGGAAGGAAGGAAGGAAGGAAGGAAGGAAGGAAGGAAGGAAAAACCATTAACATTGACAATGGGAAGAAGCCATATCCCTAAAAGCACAAGTCCAAAACCACGGCTGGTGCTGAGACCCTCCTACTCTGGAGGAAATCTAGTCTAACAATACTTGGACAAACCTGGCTTCCAAAGGCTGTCCCTTTGGCTTGAGAATATGCTCAAGCATCAGATAAAATCAGTGGCATTGGACTCCAAGGCCTCCCAGTGAGGATGTTCAGGGTCCCTAAGCTCTGCGATCCTACTGAACAATTGTTTGAGCTGACATAATCATTATACAGGACAAAGGTCAAGTATCCAGGCTTGATCCTCTGGCAAGAAGAATTCCAGGTCACTTAGGAAAGGGATTTTCCATCTAATCCTAACTCATTTTTCTTCAGGTCACTTATGATCATTTACTTTTAAGGGCATTTGTTAGGATATAATATATTGGAAATTGGAAAAATATAGGAAATAATAATTGCAAAATTCTTTGCACAGTGGCATATAGTAAGCGTACATCAATATGATAATAATTATTATCCCGGGGCAAATGATGGACCTTGGGTCACTTTCAAAAACACAAAGATTTAGATCTGTGAGGAGAGGATGTCTCAAACTCAGCTTCACTGAAATGACCTAGGCCAGTACCAGGTAGAAAGGTTGGCCCTCTAAGTACAAAACAGTGTGTTAGTGTGTACTCTTCCACAACAGGACATTTTATCAGTAGATACGTTAATAGCTATCTAGTTGGGGTCTTAGTGAATAGAATGCCAGGTCTGGAGTTAGGAAGAGGAGTTCAGATCCAGTCTCAGATACTTATTATGTTACCCTGGGCAAATCACTTCACTTCTGCCTCAGTGTCTTCATCGTAAAATAAGCTGGAGAAGGAAATGGAAAAGCACTAGCTGTGTCACTTTGGACAAGTCACTTTATCCTATTTGCCTCAGTTTCCTCATCTGTAAAATGAGCTGGAGAAGGAAATGGTAAAACACTCTGGTATCTTTGCCAAGAAAACCTCAAATGGGGGCCCACAACTAAATAATAACGAATAGGTTTTTTTCTATTATGAAAGGTGATTCTTTGGGGATAAGTGAGAATATGTATGTTTTTTATGTATATATATATATATATATATATATGTTTATATATACAGAGAGAGAGAGGGAGAAGGAGAGAGAGAGAGAGAGACAGAGAAACAGAGAGAGACAAAGAGAGAGACAGAGACACAGAGAGAGACAGACAGACAGAGAGAGAGAGAGAGACAGAAGGGATGGAGGGAGCAGGAACAACTGGTTGGGGGGGGAGGTATGTGAAGAAATACTTCCTGTAGGAGGTGACATCTGAGATGCCTTAAAGGGAACTAAGGATTCTAAGGTGTGAAGACAGAGAAAGTAAGTGAGAAAATGGAGTGAGGGAGAAGGAAATAAAAGAAGGGGAAGAGGAAGAGGAGAAAGACAAAAGGAAAAGAGAAGGAAGAGGAAGCAGAAATATAGAGCAACATGACCGAGGTGTGGATGGGTTTGCTCTGGAATGAATAGGAAGCTACTGACCCATGTTAACATGCAAATTGGAAGCCATGGAAGAATTTATGTTCCAAGACAAATCTGCTAAGAATAGCAGGTCTGGTGATGGCATTCATTGGCTTGTGCTGGGACTGAATTCAGGATAACCAGGGGTAGAAGCAGCTAAGTTCTCAGGAAGGAGGAAGAGGCAGGGCCGGGGGTCATGCTTCCTTTTGGCTATTGAGACGTCTGTGGCTTGTCCCCCACCCTCCCACCTCCACCTTGATTGATAATTAGCTCCATGGCCCAGAAAGTAGTGTGTGATCCTTATTACCTTGGGATATGTGGTCTCTTGACACAGCCCAGGGATGGGAAGTAGAGGAAGAACAGAGAGAAGGGTAAGATCCTCATTTGTTCCCAGAGTTCCAATTCTGCTCATCACGTGGCTTAGTATGAGGGGTTTGGGGCTAGATCTGAGTCTCAGCATGATCGAGGTTCAAATACTACCCTTAATACTACTTATAAATGTGACCATGGAAAAACGTTACAACCTCTCTAAGCTTCTGTCTCCTCATCTGTAAAATGAGTTGGAAAAGGAAATGGCAAAGCACTCCAGTATCTTTGCCAAGAAAATCCCAAATAGGGTCACAAAGAGCTAGACGTGCCCAAAAAAGGTAGTTGAATAATAATAATAATAATAATAATAATAGAAATAATAATAGATAGAATTAATATAGTGTCTTAAAGCTTGCGAAGTGCTTTCTATTTTCTCCTTTGATCCTCACAACTCAAGGATGTAAATGCTATGATGATCCATTTTTACAGATGAGGAAACTGAAGCAAACAGAGTTAAGTGACCTGACCAAGTTCATACAACTAGTAAGTGTCAGAGGTCAGATCTGAATTCAGATCTTCCTGGCTCCAAATTTAGAGTTATCTACTGGCAGAAATGGTAAATCATCTTTCTTTACCTTTTTAAAGAAAAGGTATTTAGAGCAGAAAGGGCCAATCATTTAGATCACAACTTTATTTTAGAGAGAGGAATACTAAAGCCAGAGAGGGACCACAGGCTCACGGGCTTAGAGTTGGAGGTGACTTCTGAGCCTACTTAATTCAATCATCTCATTTTACAGGTCAGGAAACTGAGACCCATGGAAGTTAATTTCATAAATATCATAAATTTTGAGTTGGAAGAGACCCGACACCCCCCCAGGTCACCTTGTGCAATTTTTCATTGTACAGATGAAGAAACTGAGGTCCACATCCAAAGTCACACAGGTAATTTAAAAAAGGCATTTCAAGTCAGATCTTCAGGTTCTGAATTTAGGGTTTTTTTTAACTGTGCTATAAAATATTCTAAATATAGATGGTACAACCTGACTCTATTTCCTGTCTATCTTGCTTACTTGCTTGCTTGTTCTCTGTGAGTTTTGGCTCCAATTTAATCACAAACTGCCTGAGGATAGAACTATCTCTTCTGCTTCTCATCACCAACAGCATTCAGCCACTGTCCATTAAACAGTGATGATGTTCTAGAGCACTGGTTTTCTGGAGGAGAGTCTTCCAGAGTCTGACTCTAGATTCCTAAGATGATCCTCTACTCACCAAGCCATGATCTGGCTCTAGTTCCAAGAGAAGACACTATAGTGAGGGGGCTTTCTACTGTAAAGAGCAGGAGTCAGGTGCCTCTGAAAATTGTGCCTATGGAAATGGAAAGACAAAGGGAAGGAGGGAGGGGAAAACAGAGAAAATAATGTGAGACAAAGAAAGAGTGACAGAGAAAAATAGAGAGGAGATTGTAGAGAAGAGAAATGAAGAGATTAGAGAAACAGAAAGATAAGATGAGAAAGGAAGAAACAGAAAGATAGAAAGATGAGGGGAGAAAGAAAAGAGAGAAAGAAAGATGAAGAGAAAAAGGAAGAGAGAGAAAGAAAAAGATTAAGGGAGAAAGGAAGAGACAGAGGAAAAAAGAAAGATGAGGGGAGAAAGGAAGAGACAAGTGGATAGAGACAGAGACACATACAGAGAGAGAGAGAGAGAGAGAGAGAGAGAGAGAGAGAGAAGAATAGAAAAAGAAATACTAAAATGGAACAGAGAGAAAAAGAGACAGAGTTAGGAAGACACGGAAACAAAGATGAAACATAAAGAAAGAACCAAAGAGAGAATAAACATGGAGAAAGAGAAAAGGAAGAGATAGAAACAGAGAAGAGAGGAAAAGGGGATATACAGAAGACTGAGAAAAAAGACAAAAAAGACAAGGCTGGAGCCAAATCAATACATTTCATTGGGTAAATGTGCAATTCTCAACTGGCTAATTTTAGAAAGTGTGTTTTTCACTAGCATCTGGTCTCAAAACGTCCTGTTCTTGAATGTAACACTAGTAAAGGACCTAAAAGGAAATAGCCTGTTCTTCCTCCATTTCCCATCCAGTTGGGGAGAGTCTGAACAGGAGACCTTGGATCTAACACAGAAAGTGTGGGGGTGCTGGAAGGTACCACCCTGAACTTTGACCTCCGAAGCCAGAGGAGGGGCTAGACAAACGCAGGGCTCCTGCACTAGTCACCAGTGTCCCAGAGGCCCTTGGACAACATTAGAGGAAAAATGGGGAATGGACCAGAATTCCAACTATCATCCTCTCCTACCTGTCAGCCAGGCTCGACTATGGCGGCTGCTTGGCCCTCTGAGATCATCCTAGGTTTGGTTACTAAAGCCAACATATTTTCTCCTCTTGTGAGGAGAGGCTATGGTTGATTTTTCAGAGCCTGGACCAGTGGGGCAGAATGACGTACAGGCGGAAACCCAATCCTCAACCAAACCAGGCAGCCCCACAAAAGCTTGTCTCAGAAAAAGCAAAACTTCGGCCTGGTCAATTTAGTCCATTTTAGGGAGCATCAACTAAATATCTCATGCAAGCTACTTCCTGGAGAAACAATGATGAGAATCAAACACCCCCCCACAGCCAAAGAACTTACTTTCTATGAGGAAAAAGGGAGAGAGCATCTGAACACAAGAAAGTAAATATAGATTTTATACCCAAGTGAATACAAAATAATTTAGGGGAATCACTGACAGAGTGGGGCGTTAGGAAAGGCTCTTGAAGGAGATGGAGTTTGGCCTGAACCTTAAAGGGAGCTGGGGATTCCAAGAAGCAGCCTCTGGTCTTCTGTCAGACTGTAAGGGGATAGTTTTGAGACCGTGCCAGCCCCGTGCAAGGAACCTTGGCATTCTGAACTCTAGAAGCAGGATGGAGATCCCGTTGTCCAGCCTTCTCAACTTACAGGGGAGCAAGTAGAGGTCTAGAGAGGGAAAGCATTTCTCCAGGCAACTTTGCTGTTTAGATGGCACACTAGAACTAGAACACAGCATTAAGAGGAACCTTAGAACATAGAACACAGTGTAGGGAGACGCTTAGAACACAGAATGTTAGAGCTGGGAGGAACCTTAGAACACAAAAGCAAGAGTAGAAAGAAATCTTAGAACATAAAATTCCAGTATGGGAGGAAATCTTAAAACATAGAATGTCAGAGCTGGTAGAACCTTAGAACTAGAATACAGAGTTAAGAGGAGCCTTAGAATATAAAATGCCCATGGGAGAGAGACCTTAGAACACAGAATGTCAGAACTGGGAGGAACCTTAGAACATAGAACACAGAGTTAGGATGAACCTTAGAATTTAGAATTCTGAGCAGGGAGGAACCTTCGGACATAAAATGAAGGGAGACCTTAGAACCTTAGAATATAGAACATCAGAAACAGGAGAAAACTTGGTGCATTCTTTTTGTGTTATGTTCTCCCATGTTCTCCTAGGGTGGCCTGGTAAGACCCATGGCTCTGTGCTCAGAAACAATCAACTAAGAGTGCTAAATTTCAGTTAGAGATTGGTGAAAATAAAGATATCCTTGGATCCCTTGGGGACTCACAAAGCCCAAGTTCATCATTCTTGGATACCGCAGGAAATGGCAGGATAGGGGGCAACGCTGGGAGGGACCCTGGAGTATAGAACGGGGGATTGGGCGGGACAGCTTTAACCCCTTTTCTATCCTGGGGTTCAGAGAAGAGACAGACCTTGGTCCACGGACATGAGGTACAAAGTGGGAGGGCTGGGATTTGAAAGCCAGCCGTCTTTCTTTGTGTGCTTTCCTCCTTCCTCTGCTGACAAAAATGCCTGTTCTGCATTCAGGGCCTCCGGCTTAGGAGGAAGCCGACAGAAAGAAGCTCTAACCTAGAATAAGAGCAACGTGAACAAAGCTCAACCTTGAGCTCCCTGAATAGCACAGTCGTGAGCGCTTCTGAATTGCCATCAATGATACTGTGTTATTATGGGGGTGAAAAAAGGGAAGGAAGCTTCCCTCCAGTCCCTGATGGCTCCGGGCTCCGGCAGCCTGCCATTGCTTCAGTGAACGCTCCAGTGGTCAGATAGGAGCAGGCAGCCCAGTACATGGAGGCTCCGGAAGCTTCATCTTGCAGCCGTGGGCCAGGATGCTCGGCACCCAAGACCGGCCGGCCTTCTGCTAGGGATGGGGCTGAGAGGCGGGCCCAGAGGCGGGGAGCCCGCACCCCACCTCAGAATAGAACCCTACGTGGGTCTGAGTGACTGCCGGGATTGGGGGAAAACCCATCACCGGGGATCCTGCAATTAACCATCACAGGCCTAATTATGGCAACAGACACTGAGATCGGGGCAGAAGGGGAGGACCGGAGCAGGGAGGGTGGATCAGCTCTTCAACTTTGAGGGGAGGAGTCTCACAGGCAGGATCCCTGGGGAGGGACAGATTGGTGTCCCCTCTCTGGGGGCCATATTCCTTATTTGTAAGATGAGGGGGTTGGATTAAGTTATGTCCTAGATCTGAATGACATATAAGCACATAAACACGCTCAACATGCAGACACAAAACACACAGGCTCACACATGCACACACTCAACACAGACACACACACATGTACACATAGGCACATGTATACATACATTTTTCTCTCTCATACACAATTACACACACTCTTATACACACACACAAGAAAATCTTCCCAAGGAGTTCAGGAGGAACTTGGGCACCTCTGGCGCACTCAGCCATTCATCCCAGCTCCCCTTTTCCTGGCAGGCTGACCAGCTTCTGACCGATTGGAGGCTTTGGGAAGCAGGGCTGGGAACAAGGAGCCTGGAGCCTGGCCAGAAATCTTACTTATTACTTGAAATTACTTGTTATTTGAAATAATAGAATGTTAGACTAGAAGGTACATAGGAGTCAACCAAGCAATCAATTAATAAGCCCTTATTCACCGCATCCTATAAGCTGAGCCTTAGGAATACAAAGACAAAAATGAATTCATTCCAGCCCTCGAGGAACCCACGTTCACTCAGGAGAAACAATATGGATGTCTCTAAGCATTTATTATAAAATCAATACAAGGTAATTTTGCAGGGGAGGCACTAGACACTGGAGGGATCAGCAGAGGGCTCGTGGAGGTGGTGGGGTTTGAGCTGAGCTTTGAAGAAAAACAGAAATTTGAAGAGGAAGAGGTGGAGGGGAGAGCATTCCAGGCATGAAGGACAGCCAGTGCAAAGGCATGGGAGATGGGAAAGGAGGTCATGTATGAGGGACAATAACAAGGCCCTGCAGACTGAAGACAGCATGCAAAGGAGTGATGTGTGATCATCCTGGAGAGGGAGGCTGGATCCGAGTTCTGAGGGGCTTTTGTGGATGTGGAAATGAAAAGCCACACAGGGATTCACATGCAAGGACTCTGACTACAGGTCTAACACTCTTCCCTATACTCCCTAAAACCCTTTCCTATAACCCCCTAAAACCTTTCCCTATACCCCCCTAAAACCCTTCCCTATACCCCTTAACATCCTTCCTTACATCCCCTAAAATCCTTCCCTATACCCCGCTAAAACCCTTCCTTATATCCCCTAACATCCTTCCCTACATCCCCTAAAATCCTTCCCTATACCCCCCTAAAACCCTTCCTTATATCCCCTAAAACCCTTCCCTACATTCCCTAACATTCTTCCCTGTACCCACTAAAACTTTTCCTTGTACCCCCTAAAACCCTTCCCTGTACCCCCTAACATCCTTCCCTATATTCCCTAAAACCCTTCCCTGTACCCCCTAAAACCCTTCCTTATATCCCCTAAAATCCTTCCCTATACCCCTTAACATCCTTCCCTATGCTCCCTAGCACCTTTCCCTATACCCTCTAACACACTTTCCTATACCCCCTCATACAACCTCTCATTTTACAGGGGGGAAACTGAGGCCCAGAAAGGCAAAGGGATTCAATCAGGAAATATGTGACCAAGCCAGGGCTCCGTGCACCGCAGTCCAGGCTCTTCTTATACCAGGCAAACAAGGTCCACAGGCAGAAGGGGTATTTTAGGGGGCACTAAGGGTCCTCTCAGCGTTTATTAAGGAACACCCTCTCATCCCTCTCCCCGGGTTACCCCAGGCAAAGCACCTTCTTTCTGTAATGGCTTTTAAACTGGTCTTAAAACAATCCTTTTAAAACCCCCATAAAAGTTATTTAACAGCCCCTTCGGGAACTGGCCCCTAACGGTTTGGGCCTCCTGAAAGGGAGAGGGACTGAGTGGGGAAGAAAGAAAGGGAAAAACAAGAAGGAAAAGGGGAAAAAGGGGAAGGGAGATGGGGTAAGGAAAGAAAAAAAAAAAAGAAAACAGAGAAACAAAAAAAAGACAGAAGAAACAGAACAAGAAGAAAAAAGAAGAAACAAAAAAAAAAAAGACAGAAAAACATAAAAGGGGAGAGACAGAGAAAGAGACAGAGACCAACAAAGAATAGAAAAAGAAATAGAAAAAGAGAAGAAAAGAAAAGAAATATAAAAAGAAGATAGAGAAAAGAAAGGGGGAAGAAGAAGTCAGAAGAGAAGAACAAGAAGAGAAGAAACAGACCAGTGAGATATAGTTAGAAAGGAAAGGGAAAATGGAAAGATAGAAAGAAAATGGGAAAAAAGGGGGCAATAGGAGGGGAAGAATAGAGAAAAGAAAAAGTGAGGGGGAAAGGGAAGTGAAAGGGAGATGCAAGAGAGGAGGGGGAAATAGAAGAGATTTGGATAAGTAAATATTTGAGGAAAACCGGAAAAAGTTGAAGACGGTTAGGGGAAATGGGAGGGAAATGAAAGCCCCAGTGACCCCAGCAAAGTTTTTCCCCTTTTGCGAAAAAGAGGGTTTTAGTTAATAGGGAAAAGGGGGACAAGGTGGAAAGATTTGAACTTCCATTACCATTATCATTCTTACTGTTGGTAATGGCACCAGTACAGGCCCATAACGGGGCAGAACAACGTAAAGCTCACGGGACCAGGAGCCAGGAGACAATTTCTCCCCGACACTGAGCTGCCATTCAAGCCTTTCCCCTTCCTGGGCCTCGGTTTCCCCAGCTGTAAAAATGGGGGGGGGGGGGATTGACCTGATCCCTAACACTCTAGCGTGAGAAGAATGGTTTCCATGGCCACCACCAGGTGGTGCCCTGCCCCGTGGGGCAGTAACTGACAGTTAATAGCAGTTAATTGTCTCTTTGCTCATTGATGACCACAGACTCCCATAGGGTCCAACTCTCGGGTATAATTCTGTCCTGGGCTGTGGGGCTTTCCAAGGGAAGGAAAAGATACTCTCCCTGCCCTCAAGGAGTTTACGATTGAATCAGGATTAATTAATCTATTAATTCTGTCTTTATTTGGATTATTGATCCCACCATACATGACGTCTCCCATTTTATTTTGTTCTTTAGAGAAAGTACATGGAGCTTCATGTACGTAGGTATTTCGTCTTCAGAAACGATACCATGATAAGAATCATATTCCATCTTCAGAAGTGAAATTGCCTGAATTTAATCTTGCCACTGACAATTATAAGTTGAGCACCTTGGGATCAAGTCAGCTCTACCCTCCAAACTTTAGTCTCTTTATCTATAAAATCTGTCTATCTATCCATCCATCCATCTATCTATCTTTATCTTTCTTTCTTTCTTCTCTCTCTCTCTCTCTCTCTCTCTCTGTCTCTCTATCTCTGTCTCTCTGTCTCTCTCTGTCTCTCTGATCTCTGTCTCTCTGTCTCTCTGTCTCTGTCTCTCTATCTCTCTCTCTGTATGTGTGTATATATATATATATATATATATATATATATATATATATATAGTGCTGTTGGAAGTGGTGTTGGAAGTTTGCTTCCGGGGTGATGTTTGCCAGCCCTTTCCCACCCAGGTCATTAACTGCTTGGACCATCTGCTCCTCTGTTTCCATGGGTCAGATAAGTGAAGGACCCTCACTTAGCATTCTGGGTCGCTCCTGGATGAGCTCTGGGCTCCTCCTTAACAGAGTGACTAAAAAGCCAAAGATCCTACTGGGCAGGACCCAGAGAATATCCATGTTTCTCGCCATCCCTCTCTTCTCTACCTCTGATCCCCCTTTCTCCTTAATTTCCTTAGTTGCTAAAAGAGGGGGTTGAACTAGGTGATCTCTAAGGCCCATCCCAGCACTGATTTTTCTATTCTAAGATGCCTCCCAATTCTGATATTTTCTGACAGTCATGTCCACATCTGACACCCTGTATTCTAAAAGTCTCTCCCAGTTTTGCTCCACTATGTCCTAAGGGCCTCTCTAAACTCTGATATCCTGTATTCTAAGATCCTTCCCGGCTCTGAATTACATTTTTGTCCTAAGACTCCTTTCAGCTGACATTCTGTGTTCTAAGGCCCCTCTGAGCTCTGACATCCTGTGTTCGAAGGTCCTTCCCAGCTCTGAATTACATTTTTGTTCTAAGACCCCTTTCAGCTGACATTTTGTGTCCTAAAGCCCCTTTGAGCTCTGACATTCCATGTTCTAAGGGCCTTCCCAGCTCTCAATTACATCCATGTTCTAAGACCCCTCTCAGCTCTGACATCCTGTGTTCTAAGGTCCTTCCCCACTCTGGTATTCTGGGTCCTCCCGCCTCTCTTCTCCTCCACCTCCTCTCTCTGCACTCCCCCTCCTCCTGGTATCCCATCCATCCCCCTTTCCTCACTATTTCAGCCCAGAAAGTTGGGAAAAGTCAGAAAGCTCCATGACAGCAGCTAAACCTCAAGAAGACACTGATTTCTCCAAGGAACAGCCGGGGATCAGAATAACAGCCCCTCGGGCCATAGTTACATGGATGCATGTGACAACTTTTAGAAGTTGTACAAAACTGCTTCTCTCCAATAATCCCCAGCTCCCATTAAGGCTTCTGGCCCTAAAGGCATCAATTAGTGAGGAATAAAGCACCAAGAGAGACTGGAAACAGCCAGCACTGGAACATGACTCCCCATTCTGCTAACTTCCTAACTTAGGGGGGAATCTCCAAGGGCCTCAGTTTCTCCATCTGCAAAATGGAGGGGCTGCTGCTGGTCTCTTCTCTCCCCTCTGGCCATAAATCCATGATTTTCTATTTCTTCCCCTTTTGAATATAAGCTTCTTGAGGGCAGGAACTGTTTCATTTGTTTCTCCTCTCTTTGCAGCCCCTGCCCTCAGTTCATGGAATACATGATCAATAATGAAGATGATTAATAAATGCTTATTGATCAATACATTGGTTGACTAGATGTCTATTTTTATACTTCAACAGCTCAAAGTGAGATTAAATCTCCCTCTTCTTTTGCAAATATGGAGAATCACAGAGTGTGGTACGCCACTGACAATGCCAGATTTGGGGGGGATTAGGGAGTTTTGCTAAACTCTGTTTTCCCCCCACTTTCTTTTTCTTTGTTATAAGGAGGAATATTTTTTTATTATAGCTTTTTATTTACAAGCTATACACATAGGTAATTTTACAGCATTGACAATTGCTGTTCCTTTTGTTCCTTTTTTCTCCTCCTATAAGGAGGAATATATTGAGAAATGCTGATTATGAAAAAATAAAAAATATCAATAAACACTTTTTAAGGGAGGGTCTGTCTCTTTATCCCACAAGCAGCACCCCCGTTCTTCACGGCCCTCTGGAGCCGCACAAGCAGATGCTGGATGACTAAGTGGGATGGTACAGAGGATGAAGAACTTTCTTTGGAAAGAAGTTGGTTGGGATGAGATGCTTCCAAGGTCCCTTTCAGCACTGAGATCCTCCATTCGTGCTTTATTATTGCATTTACTCTTATAAAGCTATGAGAGCTCCTGGGATGACAGCTGGCAGAGACCTTAAAAGTCATCTGGAGTATTCCGCTCATTCTACAACTGGGGAAACTGAGTCAGGAGGATGACGCGACGGGATCACACGGCACCACAGAATTAGAGATCATTTAGCTGACCAATAATGCTCCAAAGACACACTTAGGTCACACGGTATAGTTTGGTCCCTTATAGTCAGAGCTCAAAAACCAAGTAGGGCAGAAAGCGAGGAGAAAGGTGAACAGTTTTCTCATCCCCATTGAGCTGGGGCAAGGGGGAGAGATCATCAGAAGGGAGACTGGAGCTTGGGTCCATCCCCCAGCCCCACCAACAGGCTCCCTCTCAGTTTCTATCTCTATCTCTATTCTATCTTCTCTTCCTGTTTAAGGGAACCAAGGATTCTATAGAATTGAATTAAAGTGAATTGAATGAAAGGTAGAGTAGGAAAGTATAGGGTTGTGGGTTCAAGTGTAGCCTCTGACACTTACTAGCTACATGACCTTGGTTAACCTCTCTGACTTTGAGCCTCCTCCCCTATAACTCAACATCCCAGCCAAAGTGAGCTACTTGAGTTCCTTAAATGGCACCCTTTCTCCTCTCCCAGAGGCCTTTGCACATTCTGGCTCTCCTGCCTCTTACGACCCCTATTTGTTCTTTAGGGGTTCAGCTCAAATGCCGCCTCTGGCAGAAAGCCTTCCCTGATTCCTCCCAGCTGTTGGGCCTCTGCCCCTTCCATTACTTGATATTTAATTTTGACATTTATATTCATAGAGATCTGGAGGACAAATGCCGATTTTGTTTTAAATTCCCGATGCTAGAATGGTTCCTCGCACATAGTCAGTCAATAATTAATGCCTGCTGACCTAAGTTGCAGACACTCAATTAATGCTTATGAATGAATCCATGATAGACGCTTTCCTCAGTGGCCGCTGGGATTACACACGAGCTCTCCTCCCCAGAAGAAGCCGCATCTCGGCACCCAATCACATCCTGCCCATTTGCCCTTTTCTTCCCAGAGTGCTGAGGCATGCCGAGGAATGAATATGAGGGACCAGCATCTCTCAGGGCACCCAAAGCCTGGCAGAAAGACAGCCCCAAGGGGCACCTCTCATGGCATCCCCACCTAGGGCAGCCCAAGTCCGGGGCTCCAAGCCCCACCTGGGGTCCGGCTTCTCCCCCCTGGACAGGGTCTTCCATCTAAAGTCTAGCTCCCCTGGTGCCGGCCCCAGACAACAGACAGCTGGATGCCCCGGGACCTACCCCATGCCCAAGCACCTCAGAGCCTCATCTTCATGGAAGCCTCCAAGATGGGGGTAGGGGGAGAGGGGGGTGGGCAGAAGCAAAGGTAAGGTGAACTGTTGCCCTGAGGAGCTGGCTGCCAGGTCTAATCAGCCCTTCTTTAGTTCAGGGCTCCCTGAATGTCTCACCCCCAACTGCTCACCAGCCCTGTTCAGCTGGAACAAAACCAGACCTTCCTCCCACCTCCCTTCCTCTTCTAGTATCCTTTCTTTGTCTATCTGACTCATTCTCCCTTTCTGTGCCTTTTTCTCCTATTTCTCTCCCTCCTTCCTTAGTGTGTGGGTTTCTCCTTTCTTCCTCCTTCCTTCTGTCTCTTTTCCCCTGTTTTTCTCCTTCCTCCTCTTGCTCTTCTCTTCTGTCTTTCTCTTTTCCTGTCTCTATCTCTGTCTCTTGTCTCTATCACTTTGTTTCTCTGTCTCTGTCTCTGCATCTCTCTCTGTCTCTCTTTCTCTATCTCTGTTTCTGTCTTGGTTTCTACCTCTGTTTCTCTGGTTCTCTCTATTTCTCTGTCTTGGTGTCTCTCTGGGTCTCTTTCTCTGTCTCTGTCTCTGTTTCTCTGTCTCTATTTCTCTCTCTCTCTCTGTTTCTCTGTCTCTATGCCTCTTATCCCTCTCCCCCCTTCCCCTCCTCTTCCTCCTCTTCTTTTCCTCCTTCTCCTCCTTCTCTCTGTCACTGTCTTTGTCTATTTCTCTATCTCGGTCTCAGTCTCTGTCTCTGTCTCTCTTTTTTTCTCCCCTTCCTCCCTCTCTTTTCTTCTCTTTGTCTTTCTCTCACATTATCATCTCCTTGGGCAGCTGGGAAATAGTCAAGAAATGGAAAAAGGGAATATGCTGGTGGGCCCGAATTGCACAGAATCCCAGAGGCGGAGAGACTCTGGAGCCGCTCAACAGATGGTCCCTGCATCCCAAGGCCCCTCCCCACCTGCCTGCCCCAGCAGATATTCCACCACGGTATCTGGAAGCCTCAGTTTCATATCACTCTTCACCCCGAGAAGGCCACATACATGATCAAACATGATTCAACATCAGCAAACACTCGAACTTTATCGCGAATTATTTTTAGCGGGTGAGGCTAACGACACCCCGTCTTCCCAGCTGAAGTTTAGAAAGTGTGTTTTCACAATCATCCCAAAAGAAGGAGTCGCCTCTGTTCCAGTGCTGTTTGTCTGGGACTGAGCTGTCTGGCTAGGTGGGTATGGAGACCATGAACCCGGCTACCCTGTTACAGCTACTGTCCTCACTGGGATTCCCGTCCCATGGGGCAACGAGCCACTGGGAAGGAGGAGTGTGTGTCCCATGTGCTGCCCCATCTCCATTCTGGGAAGAGTTATCAAATCAATACAATGATTTCTTTCTTATTTTTTCATTTTTTCCCCAGCTATACATGTACATTCATTATTTTTAACTCATTTCCTTATGAATCATATTGGGAGAGAAAAATCAGAACAAAAGGAAAAAACTCAGTGTGACTATTTCTAAGGAAAGCGGGTGACAGCTGGCCACCAGTCACCCTTCCTGGCCACCGCTCCCCTTCTATATTTGGTTCCACCTTATTAAAATGTGAGCTACCTGAGGGAACATCCATGCATCACTTCTGTATGAGTGTCTCCAGTACCTGGTACCCTGGAGGATTGATTGATTGATTTCTGGTGAGACAATGGGGGTAAAGTGACTTGCTCAGCATCTCATAGCTAGTCAGTGTCAATGTCTGAGGCTCCAGGATCAGTGCTCTAACCACTGCACTACTTAGCTGCCTCCACACTGGAGGATCGAATGAATGTTTTTTTCATTCATTTATTCATTCAGTTTTGGAGGTAAGGAAACTGAAGCTAGTTAGTTCATGATCATCATCCTTCTTTCATGCCTTCTTTCATCTCCAGGGAGATGCTGGAAGGGATCTAAGAAACAGGTCCTTTTCATTTTTTTCCCCTGAGGCCATTGGAGTTAAGTGACTTGCCCAGGATCACACAGCCAGGAAGTGGTAAGTGTTTGAGGCCAAATTTGAACTCAGGTCCTCCTGACTTTAGGGCTGATACTCTATCCATTGTGCCACCTAGCTTCATTTTCTAAAAGATGAACTGAGTCCTAGAGAGGGTCTTGGTCTCTCTCTCTCTCTCTCTCTCTCTCTCTCTCTCTCTCTCTCTCTCTCTCTCTTCTCCTTTCTCCCTCTCCCTCTCTTTCCCATTAGACATACAGGTCTAACAAGCTGGATTTTCTGGTGTCATCTTCTACTTGAGACCCCCTGGATACTTCTGCTATGGCTGGGGGGTGCCCACCCTCGCCGCCATGTGGAGGACAGACCACCCCCTCCCTGGATATTCTGAAAGGTGCTAAGATTACCCTTCATTCCTTCCTGCTTCAGCCATGAAGCTGTATAATGTGCCTCCCCATAGAATATAAGTTCTTGAAGAGCAGAAATAATTTCCTTTTATTTGTCTGGATCTCCAAACACAAAGCCGTTTAGGAAGCACTTAAAAGTATTTGCCAAATTGTCTTGAATTGAACTGAGATGCAAGTCAAACTGCTTTAATGGTATCCTTGAGGGGTCATCTGTGAGAAGGTGAGGACTTGGGTGCATTTCTGAGGCTTCCCCTCCTCTCCCTTGTGGCCCCATTTGAGGTGCTACTGGGTAACCCCTAGATAAATGGGGTACCGGTGTTTAACAATTGAACTCATGATCAGTGGCGCTCTGGGGATACCGAGGCAGGTCAACGAAGTTGCCTGGCAATATGGGCTAATGAATGGGAGTCAGAGTTGAGCTTGGGAAAATAATTGCCTTTTCCTAAAGAGGCCTGTCTGGGTTGCACCTTCCCCGGCCGTCTTCAGACAGTCTTTGTCTTTCGCAACTCGGGAAGCCTTTGATCAGGGCAAAGACTGGCAGAGAAGCTAAGTTTGGAAACTTCCAAGAATTCCTGAGTTCAGAGAAATCCACGCCAAGTGGACCTCTGGGGCTTAGGTCTAGCGGGTGCGGGCCAAACATGGCTCTCTCAGGGAGGAACCAGGGAGCTTCAAAAAGCCTGCTCAACTTCAAATAAAGCTATAGCCTTGATCCTTTAGAAAGATTCTTGGGCAGAAAGAGTAAAAGTCTCAAGGAAAATGGACTTGAGATGTGTGGCAGGAGATGTTTTGAATTCAAATAAATCGGGTTTGGGTTAAAAATAAATAAATAAATAAAACTGGGTGATGGTAGGAAAGTCCCTCAACCCTGTTTGACTCAGTTTCCTCATCTGTAAAAATAAGTTGCAGAAGGGAATGGCAAACCATTCCAGTATCTTTGCCAAAAAAAACCTAAATGGGATCATGAAGAGTCAGATATGACCAAAAAGTGAAATGCATTACAAATATTGCTAGCTGATGCAGTGGATAGAGCTTGGAATCAGGAAGATTCGTCTTGGGTTCAAAACCAGCCTCAGACACTTACTAGCTCTGTGATTCTGGAATAAGACATTCAACCCTGTTTGCCTCAGTTTCTTCATCTGAAAAAAGAGTTGCAGAAGAAAATGGCAAACCATTCCAGTATCTTTGTCAAGAAAACCCCAAATGGGGCCATGAAGAGTCAAACCCAACTGAAAAACAATTGAAAAACAACAGAAAATGCTGTGAGCAATCCTTAATGGTTCCATTTAGTTCCCCCAAAATTCAGTTCCAAGCTTCCAAGGGAAGTACAGTATCAGAGAAACTGGAAGACACTTTCATTTGATAAATGAGGAAATAGTCCTAAAAGGGAAGTGACTTGTCTAAAATTCTTTGAACATGTTTTTTTTTTCTTTTTTTTCCCTTCTTCCCCCAATCTCTGATTGCAATAATGTAGGGAGCTTCCAGCATAGATATTTATTTCTCTATTGATGTAGATTTGCACCTACTCTGCAAGTTCTAGTGTTAGAAGGCTCCTTGAGACTTTGAGCAGTTCTATGACTTTCCCAGAATCACACAGCCAGACTGTCTCAGAGATGTCTTCACTCAGAGGCCAGTTTTCTATCCATTATCCCATACTGCTTTAAGAGGGAACAGAATGTGCACGAATGTTTGTGGCAGCCCTTTTTGTAGTGGCTAAAAACTGGAAACTGAATGGATGTCCATCAGTTGGAGAATGGTTGAATAAATTGTGGTATATGAAAATTATGGAATATTACTGTTCTGTAAGAAATGACCAACAGGATAATTTCAGAAAGGCCTGGAGAGACTTACACGAACTGATGCTGAGTGAAATGAGCAGGACCAGGAGATCATTATATATATACTTCAACAACAATACTATATGATGACCAATTCTGATGGATCAGGCCATCCTCAGCAACGAGATCAACCAAATCATTTCCAATGGAGCAGTAATGAACTGAACTAGCTATGCCCAGAGAAAGAACTCTGGGAGATGACTAAAAACCATTACATTGAATTCCCAATCCCTATATTTATGCCCACCTGCATTTTTGATTTCCTTCACAAGCTAATTGTACAATATTTCAGAGTCTGATTCTTTTTGTACAGCAAAATAACATTTTGGTCATGTATACTTATTGTGTATCTAATTTATATTTTAATATATTTAACATCTACTGGTCATCCTGCCATCTAGGGGAGGAGGTGGGGGGGGGGGTAAGAGGTGAAAAATTGGAACAAGAGGTTTGGCAATTGTTAATGCTGTAAAGTTACCCATGTATATATCCTGTAAATAAAAGGCTATTAAATAAAAAAAAAAGAAAAAAAAAGAGGGAACAGAGCAAAAGAAACTAAGATATAACAGGAACCGATAAATGAATCAAGAAATATTTATGCAATGCCCCAGTGGAAACAGCCCCTGCTTATAAGGACCTTATGTTCTCTCCATAGTTATGAGTAGACTAATTAGAGGAACATGAGAGAATAAAAATATTGATTAGAAAAAGACTTTCAATCCTCTAGAGCTAGGACCACTGGTCTGTATTTTACCCTAGAGGTAATAGGGAGCCATTGACTATTTTTGAGTTTGAGAGTGATACGACCAGTTTTCCATGAGAGGAGAGGAAGCCTGGCAAGAAAGGATCATTTCATTCTCTGTACTTGTATTCAGAGTGTCTGAAACATTAACAAACTATGTTAATAATCGATTGGCAGCTCATGAAGGGTCAATTAGCTCCCAGCTTCTTAAACTTTGGTTCGTCACCCCTTGTGGGGTTTTGTAACTGAACGTGGGGGTTGTGAAATTGTGATTTATTACCAGTAAATGTCAGATTTGTACACCGATTTTACATAGCAATATACTCGGAGTCAAGTAAAAATTTTTCAGTGGAAAAAGTTTAAAAAGCTCTATATTAACTGAAATCTTCCTGGACTTAAAACCTTTCAAGCACAGGACTCCTTTGGGATCCCATGAATCCAAGGAAGAAGCCTGAAGGCTTAAAAGAGATTGAGGATCATGGGAAGATTAAGATGGAGAGAATGCTCCCTAAGCCAAAAGACATCAACCACCCTGTACCCAAGTGTGGGACCCAAAGGTGTCTCCTCCTAAGGTCTCCTCTTCTGGACTCCTTGAGCTCAGAGACTCCAAGGTATCAGGGAGAAATGACCACACGAGTCTATACATCCCAGAAGAGCCTGCTTATAGGCTTGGCGGGGCTGGTGATGAGTTTTCAGGCCCAAATGGCATTGCCAGCTCCCAAAGCTTTCAGTTTCCTTCTCCCTCCCCTTTCCCAGCAGCCTGTGGAGCAGATCAGAAAGTCGAGAGGAAGGGCTTAAGTATTAGATCCTGCCTGAGAGTCAGTGCTGCTCCTAATTAAGATAAATGAGATGGGGAGCCAGCCCAGGGCCTTTTCTTCCTAGGATCAGAGAGCGAAAGGAAATGAAAGCAGGGAGTCAGGCCGGACCAAGCAGAAAGGCAAAAAAGGAGACAGCCAGATCTCCAGGGAAAAGCTAGCCACAAATATTATCTCTTAACTGGAAGCTCATTTGAATTCTGCCAGAGAGTTTAGGGAGCTGGGGGAGCAGTGTTTTCAGAATATAGGAGATTTATTTTTAAAGTTCCTCCAGCCAAGCTGAAGAGGTGGATCCCATGATTCCTATGGAGCCTGGGGAAGGTTACAGAGAGGATCTGTCCCACAGGTGACTGTGATCAATCCATACACAAGGAGCTTGAATGGGTGCTTAGAGATAATAGAAATTTCAGTTAGAAAGAGGAAAGAACTTCCCTAACCAGGGGTGAGGAACAAAATACTGGACACGGAGGCCAAAATCCCAAGTTCTAGAATTAGTCGCTTAATTCTTGGTGCCTCAATTTGCTCAGCTACTCAACGAGGGAGTCAAACTCAATGTCCTTTAGAGCTTAAATGAATTATTCTCCACTCTAGATGGCAGCTTTTTGGAAGTCCCAATGAGACTAGGGACCCAAGACTCAAGGTGATCTCTGAGCATACCTACGGGCATTTTAGCTAAGCCAACATGGACAAACACAAGTAGGGACAACGAAAAGCCAAAGATTTCAGGGATGGGAACTCAGAGCACACTTCTCTAAGCCCTGAACTTCTATTTAGCAGAGGGAAGGCCCAGCCTGTCCATGGAACTCCATCCTCTCCCATTTTACCTTTGGTATGGAAGCCATTGGCTGCCCAGGTGATACAACTGCCTTCCTGAAGGCAGAGGAGTCAACCATTTAAATGATTTCTCATCATCTCTTCCAAGTTCAGACAGAGCAGAGAAATAAGGATTTGAATCCTACTTCCAATGTTACATTCATTAGTCATGTGACATTAAGCAAATCAAACTGAATCTTGGGCTTCAGTTTCCTCATTTGTAAAAATGGTTTAGACTCAAAGAATTTTCTCCTAGCTCAAGATCTATGGCCATCCAATGATTTTCTGACTGAGGATCACAAGAAACAAAAGTCAGGTCCCCAAACAAAACACATTTCTATAGTACCACAAGTGTGAAGCATGGACACTTGATTTATTCACTCGTTCAATGGATTTAATTAAGCATTCATTCATAATTCATAATTAAGCACCTATCTAACCACCAATAACTAAACCATAAATAAATAAAGAGATTACTATGTGCTGATAAGCACCGAATATACAAAGGATAAAAAGGAAATAGGCCCTGGAACTCTTCAGGAACTTAAAATTTGACCCTAAATGGGATCATTGAGAGTTAAACATGACTAAACAAATCGCAGTTGGGGGAGCAGTAAGCAAGCTTAAGTCATTTTACCTTCAGAGTTTCTGTATTCTTCCTAGATGCCTTTGCTAGAAAATAGTCCTGTCCTTGAGGGCAGAACTCATTCTTTTTATTTATTTCACTTCATTTTTTTATTTATTTATTTTATGTTATATGTGTATATATATATATATATATCCTCAATCTCTTAACAATACTTTATTTTATCTTATTTTTCTTCCTCCTCAGTATCTAGGACAGTGTCCATCTGGCTCCTATTGGTTATTGGATAAATATGTGCTGAGTTGACATAAACTGGGTGCAAGAATTGTTTTGTTTTTGTGTTTATATAGAGCCTACTTAAAAGCCTGGAAGGCCTGGGTTCAAGGCTGAGCTCTGACATATAAAGGTCATGTGACTCTGAACAACCCCTTAATTAATCCCTTAATGTCCTAGACAAATTTCTCAGACTATAAATGGCAGAAAAAGTGCCAATCTACATTGGTAAAGAAGTTTCCTTACCAGTTATCAGTGAAATCACATGTCCAAGCCCCATATATGCCATCACAAAGTTGGTGCTTAATAAATGCTTACTTTATTGAATTGCTTTATAAAAGGCAGTTTATACCGCGGAGAACCTCTGATCCTCACAATAGCAGTGGGAGGGGGCAGGCCAAGCATTATACATTTTACACATGAAGAAACTGAGGCAAATGACTCGAGCAGATTTTCAGTTGGTAAATGGTAAAATGAAAATGGAAGCTAGGGTCCTTTCCTCACTCTACAAGTATCTACGAGGACAATGAGAGCTAGAGAAGAAGGGAACATGGGATTTGGAACCTAAGGCCCCCCTTTAAACCATTGCTCCTTTCCTCCTATATAACCTTAGGATAATGATCTCATTTTTCTGGGGCTCCCTGTTTATTTTGAAGGGGTGGGATTAAGCGATCAATCTCTAAAATCTCTTCTATCTCTGTTCTTACAACTTGATGAAACAAGCCCCTGGCTTCCAGGGAGCTCTGCTTATATTCCCAGTCCCTAAATAGAGCCCGATCTAATTATAGACTGCTAAGAACCCAGCCACTCCCTGGTGCTCTTCTCCTTCCACTAGTCTAGCCCAGTCTGGCTCTACTCTTAACCTTAACTCTTAACCTTCTCTCACTGACCAAGGACTTTGGTTTCCGAGTTCTCCACTGCCCTCTTGTGTTAACTCCTTCCTCTCATCCAGACTGGACCTGACCATAGCCTGATCAGGTACCCAAGATGGCGGCCAAGTACCGATCTTGGTACCCAAGATCAACAGTGATAAAGGAAGAGCTGGAGGGAATTTCCCAGCCTCCACCCAGAGGGATGTTCTCCTAGGGATACAGAATCTGTCCCCAATCTCAGTGCTTGGAAGAATAGGGTAGAACCAGTCAGAGGATTTAGGACAAAGGTGGGGGAGTCTCACAGAAGCCATCTAGTCCAAACCCCTCACTCTGCAAAAGAGGAAAACTGAGGCTCAGATAAAGAAAAGGATTTTCCAAGATCACACAGGAAATAATCAGCCATTGATCTGCCAACTTTGTATCAAGGGATCTTTGTCCACCTCTTCCTCCCACAGATGGAGCTCAGGACTCCTTTTCAAAGTTAATGGATTGTGTAATTAAAAAGGAACTTAGCATGGGAATAAAATCAACATGCAAATATGTTTTTAATTGACCTGAATTTGTTTGTTGAATGGACAAAGCGATTTCCTACCTGCTACCTGCTACCTAGCAATGATCCTAAAGAGGACACTAAGTGATTCCTGGGATTGGTGAATTCTGGGAGTTAGTGGAGGAGCGAGGGGTTGGTGAAATGATTCCAGATGTTGAAGAAAAGGGGAATCTTGGAAGAAGCATCCACCTATTGGGTTGGAGCCTTTGGGCGTCTTGAGAGAGCTTAATTATTCCCTTAAAGGATTCCCACATCGTCACCATATTTTATGATGCCTGAAATGCTCTGACTTACCCACCAGGACTTAAAATGAAGATAATAATAGCACCGACCTCCCAAGGTTGCTGTCTTGTGCAGTGTAATAGAGAGAACACTAGACTTGAAAGGAAGAAGATCTGAGTTCAAATCTCACCTCCGATATTCATTCACTGAGCCAACAGCTTCACCTCCCTGGGCCTCTGTTTGCTCATCTGTTAGGAAGGGAGAGGGTCAGACAACAGTCTCCAAGGTTCCTTCCAGGTCTATATCTACAATTCTGTCATTTTCCCATTGAGAGGTTCCAGGAGACACCGGAGACCATCTGAGGTCGGAAGCCCATCTTCTGGACTAGTCTGGTGTCGGGGTTTTGTCAGTCAATAAGCATTTGTTAAATGCCTGTCATACAACAGACACTGTGCTACACAGACCCTGTAATGGGGGGAGAAAAGATGTAAAGGAAGCTAAAGGGGGAGAGGGGGAGGGAGAAGGTACCCAGTATAAGGAAGGGATGAAAAAGTGAAAAAGATTGCAGTTGGGAAGGAAGGAAATGATTTTGTTGTGGTCCAGTGATGTCCAACTCTTCTGGGGTTTTCTTGGCAGAGACACTGCAGTGATTTGCCATTTCCTTCTCCAGCTCATTTTACAGATGAGGAAACTGAGGCAAATAGGATGAAGTGACTTGCCCAAGGTCTCACAGCTAGTGCTTTGCCATTTCCTTCTCTCTAGTTCATTTTACAGATGAGGAAAATGAGGCAAATTGGATGAAGTGACTTGCCCAAGGTCACACAGCTAGTAAGTGTCTGAGGCCAGACTTGAACTTAGGAAAACTCCATGTCAAGTGCTCTATCCACTGCAGCTACCTAGCTTTCCCAGAGGGAAATAAAAAGATGGCTAGTGTGAAGGTAGGAGGTTTTGGGAGGAGGTCTTTGTTCCACTCTCCAATTAGAAGGGTCTCATTTATTCCTAATCCCTATATTTATGCCCACCTGCATTTTTTTATTTTCTTCACAAGCTAATTGTACAACATTTCAGAGTCCGATTCTTTTTGTACAGCAAAATAACGTTTTGGTCATGTATACTTATTGTGTATCTAATTTATATTTTAATATATTTAACATCTACTGGTCATCCTGCCATCTAGGGAAGGGGGTGGGGGGGGGTAAGAGGTAAAAAATTGGAACAAGAGGTTTGGCAATTGTTAATGCTGTAAAGTTACCCATGCATATATCCTGTAAATAAAAGGCTATTAAATAAAAAAATAAAAATAAAAAAAAAGAAGGGTCTCATTAGCATGATGAGACTTGGATACCAAGGTTGATGCATGTGTGATCTTAAATAAGGAATAACTTGGGATCTTAAGTAAGTTCCTTCCCTTCTTGGAGCCTCAGTTTCCCCATCTATATAATGGGGTGATTTGAACCAGATACCTGATAACTAACTGCCCTTTCTGGCTCCGGCCTTCAGCTTGCCAGGCTCAGGAGCAGCTAGTTTGCATTCTCAGAGCATCTTTTTGCTTGCAGAATTAGATGAAATAGCTCTAAATTAAACCGCTTGTTACCTAGGATACATAATGATTTCGGTAAATCGACCTTTGCCTTTGTAGCATTTCCGGGCTTTTCCGTAATGTAGACCTGAAGATAAGCTCAAACTTCCGAGCATTCGGTGCCCACCCTCCTAGGATTTGGGCATCAGGATCCTCGAGCCCCCATCCCCACACTCAGCACCGCTACGGCCACCTAGCCCACCAGACTCTGGCCCTAGTGTGCCACCTTTCCCAGAAGTCTCCGGGAAGCCGGAGGCCCACTGGTCCAGACCAGGGTGAGGGTGGGGTGGGGATCCAAGGAGCCTCAGTTTAGAGCCAGAAGCTTCCTTCCAGTCCAACCGTGCCATTTTTACAAAAGGGGAAACTGAGACTGAGGTGACCAAGATCACAAAGGTAGTAACTGGCACTTGAACTCGGGGCCCTCCTAGGCCACTGGCTCCCACTTGTTACCAGCCATTCCTTCCTACCAAAACACAGGTCTGGGAGAGGAGAGTTTTTACAGCATCTTCTGGATGTTTCCGAAAAAGAGACCATCACCTCGGGGCCCCCAAAGGGGCTAATGAGCCCAAACCAGCAGCCCTGCCCCCCGGCCCTTCTCTTCCCCCATCTCCCCAAGGCGGCCCAGCTCTGGAGACAGGACTGCAGCCTCCGGCCCCTGCCGTGGGCTCTGGGTGGATGACAGACCAGCTCAGCTTGCCCAGGGCCTTCTCCAGGGGAGAGCTGGGTGCTGAGACCAGAGCCCCAGAGGCCCTCAGGAATAGCCTGAGGAGACAGACTGTAGCTCCGCTAACTTAGACTCTGGTCCCCAGAGCCTCAGCGGCAGTGGCTCTGGCTCCAGCCTCTCCACAAGCCCTCCTGGCAAACAACGAGTAATTCTTGAGGGCTTGCTCTTTGTGCCAGGCACTGTGCTAGGTACGGGGGACACAAGGACAAAGGGCCATGCCGGCTACTCGCCCTTCCGGCCCACACTGACCTCTCTCCTCTCCTGAACTCCCAAACTCCCTGGAGAGTTGGTCAAACAAACAGCCTTTGATGGCTGGCCCGCTCTCTTTGTTCCCTGACTTCCTACAGCTCTGGGTCTCCTCCACCCCCATTGGGTACTGGGGGACCATGGGATCCTAGAGTTGGGCTGGAAGAGACCCTAGATCATCTAGCTTAACCCTTACAGATGAGGGCCTTGAATGACTCAATCAATCAATACTTATTAAGTACCTACTATGTGCCAAGTTTGGGCACCTGGATGGTTCGGTGGATAGAGTGCCAGATCTAGAGTTAGAAGGACCTGAGTTTAAATTCAACCTCAGACACTTCCTACTTGTGTAACCCTAGTTGTTTTGATCCATCAGTGTTACTACTGGGATTATATCCCAAAGAGATTATAAAGAAGGGAAAGGGACCTGTATGTGCACGAATGTTTGTGGCAGCCCTTTTTGTAGTGGCTAGAAACTGGAAACTGAATGGATGTCCATCAGTTGGAGAATGGCTGAATAAATTGTGGTATATGAATATTGGAATATTACTGTTCTGTAAGAAATGACCAACAGGATGATTTCAGAAAGGCCTGGAGAGACTTACACGAACTGATGCTGAGTGAAATGAGCAGGACCAGGAGATCATTATATACTTCAACAACAATACTAGATGATGACCAGTTCTGATGGATCAGGCCATCCTCAGCAACGAGATCAACCAAATCATTTCTAATGGAGCAGTAATGAACTGAACTAGCTATACCCAGAAAAAGAACTCTGGGAGATGACTAAAAACCATTACATTGAATTCCCAATCCCTATATTTATGCACACCTGCATTTTTGATTTCCTTCACAAGCTAATTGTACAATAATTCAGAGTCTGATTCTTTTTGTACAGCAAAATAATGTTTTGGTCATGTATACTTATTGTGTATCTAAGTTATATTTTAATATATTTAACATCTACTGGTCATCCTGCCATTTAGGGGAGGGGGTGGGGGGGTAAGAGGTGAAAAATTGGAACAAGAGGTTTGGCAATTGTTAATGCTGTAAAGTTACCCATGCATATATCCTGTAAATAAAAGGCTATTTTAAAAAAAAAAAATCACTGTTTGCCTCAGTTTCCCTATCTGTAAAATGAGCTGGAAAAGGAAATGGCAAACCACTAGATGTGTAATCCTGGGCAAATCATGTCAGTTTGCCTCAGTTTCCCTATCTGTAAAATGAACTGGAGAAGGAGGAATGACAACCACCCTAGCATTTTTGTCAAGAAAACCCCAGATGGTATCACAAAGAGTCAGACACGACTGAATAAGAACAACCACATGTGCCGAGCACTGTGCTAAATGCTAGGGATACAAAGAAAAGCAAAAGACAGTCGCTCTCGAGGACTTCACATCCAGGGTCACAGAGGTAGTCTGCAGCAGAGCCTCGACAGTAGCAAATCACACTGCCAAGGGTCTGGATTCAAATTCACATTTTTGCCACTTACTACCTGTGTGAGCTGAAGTCACTTCAGCTCTCTGGGTCTTAGTTTTGTTGTTTCAATTGTTTAACTCAGTGTGACGCTTCATTTCAGGTTTTCTTGGCAGAGAGAATTGAGTTGTCATTTCCTTCTCCAGTTTGATTTACAGATGTGGAAATTGAGGCAAGCAGGGTGAAGTGACTGGCCCAGGATCTCACACTAGTAAGTGTCTGAGGGACCTTGAACTTAGAAATGATGAGTCTTCTTGACTCTGGGCCTGGCATTCTGTACATTATAGAATTATAGTCCTGTTTGGCCTCACTTTCCCCATCTGTAAAATTGGACTAGGTGACTCCCTTCTTTACTCCCTTCTTTCCTTCCTTCCTTCCTTCCTTCCTTCCTTCCTTCCTTCCTTCCTTCCTTCCTTCCTTCCTTCCTTCCTTCCTTCCTTCTTTCCTTCCTTCCTTCCTTTCTTCTTTCCTTCCTTCTTTCCTTCCTTCCTTCCTTCCTTCTTTCCTTCCTTCCTTCCTTCCTTCCACCAAAGGTTCAGAACTAGAAGGAACCTCAGAGGCCATATAGTCTAGTCCTGTCACTTTTCAAAGTAAAAAACTGAGGCCCAGAGAATAGAAGTGACTTGAGGACAGGAATATCTTTGACCTTTCTTTGTGTTCTCGGCACTGAGCCCTATGTCTGTCACACTTAGTGTACTTAAGTAGGTACTTAAGAAATGTTAATTGACTGACTTGTTTAAGGTCCCACATTTACTTAAGTCCCACATTTACTTAACTAGCAGAGACAAGAGTAGAACTCAGGTCCCCGGACTGCAACGGGACTGGCTTTGTCACTGCCCCCTCCCCTCTCCCTCCTGGGCTTCCTGAAGCTCATGGGTGCTGGTGGTGAGAGCTGCAGGTTGAGCTCACTGTGTGGGGAGGGAGCTCAGACAGGGCAGAAGTCACTCATGGGAGCCAGAGCCCATGATCCCTCACTCGTCTGGAAATTGAATTTCTTCCCTTCTAGCCATACTTTGAACACCCCCTCCCCAGGAAGCATTCTCCGAGACCCTCTCCTCCCCATATCCTCCAACTTCACACTCACACACACTCACACTCAGATTCTCTCCCACATTCACACACACACACACACACACACACACACACACCCTGGGGAGTCTGACCTTTGCTTATCTCTCAGACACTGATCCCACTCTATTTTTACTTCCCCTTGGGGACTGTGAGCCAAGTGGGCAAGATTTGGGTCTTCAATCATCCTGGTGTCCCCAGCGCTAGCAGAGGGCCTGGCGCATTTAAAAAATAACAACTAGACTTGGACTTTCAAAGAGCCCTGGGCAGGGAGTCAGGAGGGCCAGAGTTCAAATCCAGCCCCAGACACTCACTAGCTGTCCAGCTCCTGTTTGCCTTCATCCACTGGAGAAGGAAATGTGAGTTCCATGTCTTTGCTAGGAAAATCCCAAATAAGGCTGGGAAGAGTCAGACCCAGTTGAAATGAGGGAACAGCCACAAACACGTAGGGGAAGTGGAGGCCAAAAGGGACGTTTTATGATTCTGGAGAGTCACGGAGAGGTTAGTCTGAGGAGGTTTCCTGACACATCTTCTCTAGGAGCAAAAGCAATATGGAATTGATTGATATGAGCCAAGGAAGGAAGGAAGGAAGGAAGGAAGGAAGGAAGGAAGGAAGGAAGGAAGGAAGGAAGGAAGGAAGGAAGGAAGGAATAGAAGACCAAGTTCTGCGCATGAGGTGAGAAGAGAGGCAAGGTGGGTGTGGGGCACCTCAGAGGGCACTGGCCAGTATAGACAAGTCTTAGTCCCCAGCTGAGTCCTCTCCCCTGGGAGCTTCCAGGTGCCCACATCTCCCCCTCCCTCCCTTTCAGGCCAGGCCCGAGCAGAACCTCCTGGAACGAGCAGTGGGGGATCGTGCATGTCTCTGCACAGAGATCTTTCGACATATCCACGGGGCAAAGGAGCCTGGAACCTGTTCCGGCACATTTGGAGAGAGCAGGATCCCAGTCTGGCGGCGGCTGCGGCCACCTCCTCTTGGTGCTGTCCATCCCCACCCTTCCCCTCCTACACTCAGCCTTGGGGCTGCCTCAGCTGCTGCTATCCCTCATCCTGCACCCAGCGGAGTCCCTCCTGCTCCCGCTGCCCAAAGCCCAGTCAAGTAGTTGGTGAACCAAGCCCCTGCACACATACACTCACACACACACTCACACACTTACACATACATTCACACACTTACACACACTCTCACATACACACTCACACACACACACTCACACACATACACACACACTCACACTCTCTCACACACACTCACACACTTACACACACACACACAGAGGAAACCCCAGAGAAATGCATGTCGGGACACCCACAGCCACAAACCCAGACATGCCCACAAACCACGTGCACGGGGCCAGAGGTAGATCCCGACTTCACACACATGACTCCGGGCAGACGCACACACGCGGGCCTGGGCACACCCACCAAGTACGCCGTCAGGGACAGACACACACGTATGTGTTTAGAACACTCATGCAGGAACACTCACGCACAGCGGGTGCTGATGGACACATATGTGCCCACCAGTCATGTGGAAACAGGCAGAACACCACGTTGTGTACACACAAAGGCCCCGGGTTTCTCCCTGCCCACCCAGCTTTTCCTCCACTTCACCCTCAAATCGACCCCAGCACAAGAAGGTTCATGCCCAGTCCCTTTCCTAAGTGCTTCCCCCCTCTCCTGTCCCCCACCTCTTCAACGAGGCTGCCCTTCTGGGTTTGACCACCAGTGAAGGAAGCCCCCAAGAAGATGAGTCCCCCCAGGACCTCTAGAGCACCCCTATTCAGGGGCCCCTGGCCAGCCGGAAGGCGGGGTCAGCTCTGAAATCCTCCAAGCCCTGATGACCTCAGCCTTTTGGAGCATGAGGAAGACATGGGGGAGTCAGATATGACTCAGCAGGAATTCTTCTCCACCTTGCCCCACACCTTGTTTGACTCAGTTTCCTCTTCTGTAAAATACAGTAATAACAGCATCTATTTATCAAGGTGATTGTGAGGATCAAATGAGATAATACTTGTAAAGTGCTTTGTGAACCATAAAGCCTTATATAAATGCAAGCTATTATTATTATTATTACAAGGCAGCTAAGTGGTGTAGCAAATAGCATGCCTGACAGAGTTAGAAAGACTCCTGAGCTCATCCAGCCCCAGACCTGTCCTTGTTGTGTGACCCTGGGCAAGTCACTTAACCTTGTTTGACTCAGTTTCTTCTTCTGTAAAATGCAGCGATAATAGCACCTATTTATCAGGGTGGTTGTGAGGATCCAATGAGATTTTTGTTCTGGTTCCTTTGTGCTTCCCTTCCATCCATTGAGTAGCCCAGTGCTCTGCAGAGGAGCTTAGTCAGTTGGTTGGGGATTTAAAGGGGGGGGGGGGGCAAAAGATCTCAAGAAGCTTTTAATCTCATGGAGGAGACAACATGTAAACAACTAAGTATGGGTAAGATACAGGGAGAATGAAATGTTGATGCTCTTAGAGGGAAGACATTAGTGACCAGTGAGCATTTATTAAGTACCTACTATGTGCCATGCCCCATTCTAAGTGCTGAGGAGACAAAGAAAGACGAATGATAGGCCTAATGAGAGAGACATGGAAAAATAGGATAAATTGGGGATAATCTCATGGGGAAAAGCAAGCATTTATTAAGCGCCTACTGTATACTAGGCACTATACTAGATGATGAGGGTACAAAGTCACCTAACTACTCTGAGCCTCAGTTTCCTCATCTGTAGAATGAGGAGCCAGACATAAAAACTTTTGCTGTGCCTTTTAGTTCAAAATCTAGCATCCTATGAATAAGTCATATTCCCTACTCAATGGGACCTTATATTCTAATTGGAGGGAAGGAGGGAAAGGGGGAGGAATAATAAGATATGGACACAGGCAACCACACAGTTGTCTCTAGAAATATTTTCATCTGTGGTGAGAGATGGGGTGAGAGGAAGCAGGAATTAGAAGGAGCCAGAATTGTGGCTGTCACTTTCAAGGAGTTTCACCCTGGGTTATCCTGAGAGTTCCATCCTTCTAAAAATGGTGTCTCTGCAGGAGTAGAGCAGTCAAGAGCAGAGGAAGAAGCACCCACTAAAAAAGGGCTCTCTGCCCCTTCCAATTTTCCTTGCCTTGGTACAATAGACTAACTGCCCCACCCTAGTTTTAGCTTTGCAGATAACTATAACATGAAGTAGAACATAGGAAGTATATGAGGCTAATATGGAAATCTGTTTTGCATTATTCACATGTATAATCAATAATCACATTGCTTACATTCTCAGTGGGGTGAGAGAGAGAGAAATTGGATCTCAAATTTTAAAAAATGCTAAGTGGGGTCAATTAAGTGGCCCAGTAGATAGAGCACCAGCTCTGATGTCAGGAGGACCTGAGTTCAAATGTGACCTCAGACACTTTAACACTTCCTGGCTATGTGACCCTGGGCAAGTCACTTAACCCCAATTGCCTCAGCTAAAAAAAAATTGCTAAGTGATATCAGGGCAGTTGGATCTCTGCCCTTTCCTGTTACCCCATCTTTTGCATTGATTCTTGCCTACATCTTTCTGTGGCAGGGGATCCGGGCTCATGAACCTCTCCGCATGTGTTTCTTAGTACCCAGAATACCCCAGACATCCAGTGTTTGTTACCAGTTTGTTGGATTCTAGCGATGTCTTGATGCCGCCCTTTTCCTCCTCCCTCTAGGACGTGCAATAATCTCTGCCCTCCTCATCTTGCCCCCTCTGACTGAGGAGCATTGCAGACTGGGATGTCCTTAAGTACCAGCCTCTTGAGTCACCCCCATCCCTCCCCAGCGGAGAAGCTCCCAGAGAGCTCACCTGCTAGAAGATAAGCTGGCAGAAGGGCTTGACCCAGACACATTCAAACTTGATAAGAAAAATGCTTATTGCTCCAGGCAGGCAGGAAGAAAATGACCCATTTCCTCAGACTCCCCACAGAGCCCAGTTTAATACCCAAAAGGCCATGGGCTCCTGGAATAATTTGTAATTCTTTCATGTGGTCAGATTGCTATCTTGCTCCGCACTGAGACAATTATACCCAGGATTAGAACAGAGCTGAGCATTGCTCATGGAGGAAGGAGTCGGGGCTGTTCTGAGCTAAGCCTGGCCTTCTGGGTAGCAATCAGAAAAACACAGCTGGAGTTCTGTACTTAGCAAAATCCTGAGTGGGGATATGGGGAGGAGTAGGGAAGCCGGTCTCACCCAAGCAGTGACTTTCTCCATTCTAAGCAGTGACTTTCAAAATCTGTTCCTCTCCTACACAAGGATGGCCTTTCTCCCTGGAGAAACTGAGGCAAGAGAATCTAGGTCCTACCCTGAACTCAGCTACTAACTCATTGTGTGAGCTTGGACAATTCCATTTCCTTTACTTGTGGAGAAAGGTAGAATATATTACATCTAATTAGGCCTTCTAAGGCAGCTAGGCAATACAGAGGATAAAGTACCAGGATTGGAGTCAGGAAAATTCATCAATCTGAAATCAAATCCAGCCTCAGACACTTATTAGCTGTGGGACTCTGGCCAAGTCAAATTCTCCTTGTTTGCCTCTGTTTCCCCATCCGTAAAGTGAGCTGGAGAAGGAAATGGCAATCTATTGTAGGATTTTTGCCAAGGAAAACACAAAAGAAATCATGAAGAGTCAGACATAATAGGAAACAACTGAATATAATAACCTTTCTAGCTCTGATTTTAATTTCTTGAGGAGAAGGCAGGAAGAAACTTGGTCTCTTGATAGCAGGTGGATGGAGAGAGTTGATTGTCAGGGATCCTTGGCATTAATCCTGATGCCCTGGCCTCCTGGCAAGGAGCTTGGCTAGCTCTTTGAAACCCCCCAAGGGAGCAGAGCCCAAAAGCCTTAGGACCTTTACCTGCTAACATCCCCCCATGGTAGTGTTCTTGCTCCTTCTGTCTTTAAGGGGAACTGAGCAAAGTTGGCTCTTTTCCTATCCCCATTAGCCTATTGGATCAGCTTAGATCTCTTCTCTTCAAGGTTCCCGTTACTCCATCTCCATTTTCCCACTTGAGAAGATGACACCCACAGCAGGAAGCCCACCTCCCAAGAAATGGCTGGTACCATCATTCCAGGAGCATTCAAAACCCTCCTGACACTCCTTAATTCTGATCCACTGTCATAGCAAACATCTTATCTTTTGCTTTCTCATCCTTCCCGAGTTTGGGTCTTCTAGTTGTTAGCAGTGAGAAGTGGAAGCAACCCAGGACATAATCCCCAATTTACTTGCAAGAGAAAGGTTTTCCTAGTTACAAACCAATTACATACCATGACCAAAGCCCTGAACTTCCTCTCAATCTGAACCCTGACCCTGACCTAGCACCAGATTGAGAGTCTGCTCCCTGACCACAGATTGAACTCATTGCTTGCGTATTTGTCACAGCTGGGGGGGGGGGGGTACAGTAGAGTCCTTAGTTTGAACTAAGAAAAACCTGAGAGTTGGTCCTGATTACTGGGACAATTACTTCAATATGAAAGTTCATTAATTTTTTCCTGTACACTAAACTCTGGCTTACAAATTTTGGAAATTTTTCTGGAATTGTACATGGATTACTTGCAGTCTGGAGGAAGGGGTGAGATGGAGGGCGGAAGAAAAATTTGGAACACAAGATTTTGCAAAGGGGAATGTTGAAAACTTTTTGTATATATTTTGAAAATTAAAAAAACTATTATTAAAAAAGAAAAAAAATCTGAATTTAAATCCAGTCTCAGACACTTACTATGTGATTCTGGGCAAGTCACTTAACTTTACTCATCTGTAAAATGAGAACGAGGATCACAATTTGTGATAATATTTGTAAAGAGCATGCACAGTGCCTGACACATAGTAGGTGCCTATCAAATGATTGTTTCTTTCCTTTCTGCCTATAGTGAGGAACAGGGCAGAGAGTATGAAGTCCTCAACACAGTACAATCCCACTCTTGAAAAACCAGCTCAAAGCCCACATCCAATGGCGTCACATCACCCCTGCCCTCCAAGGACAGAGAACTCATTCATTCTCCATGAATAGCAGCAGTACTAAGCATGCCCCTGTGGGCAGGAGGCAAGGCAGTTCATAAAAACTTGGGGAGGGTGATGATATGGCATCCTCCGGTGGGAGGAGGGGACCTCATACTTACTGAGGGTCAACAGAGATGCCGATGGGGAGGGTGCTTTATAAGCATTTTCCATCTGTTTACTGTGAGTGTGTTCAATGAAACCAAGGGCAAGGATATGTCTCCCACTTCAGAATCAGGGCTCCTTAGGGCAGAACTCTTTCTTTCCATGCTTCCCCTCAGACCAGAGGTTCTGAGCTCCTGGAGGTCAGGAGCTGGTTTGTTGGTTTATTTTGGCCTTCCTGTGTATTCCCAGAACTTAGCACAGTGCCTGGCATTTAGTAGGAACTTAAACGCTTGTTTACTTGACTTGTTGATCAATCTCACCATCAGTTCTTGGCGCCAAGGTCAGCTCTATTCAGGAGGACAGTTTTCCTATGAGAATCCCTTTCCTCTACCTCATGACCACTGGTGATCCACTCAGTGATTATGGGACCAATTATCAGAGATCCCGAGGGTAAAACAGGCAGCCATAGGATGAAACAGGAGCAGGGAGCGGGGCATATAAAAATGAATATGACCTATGGCAGTTTCTATAGTAGCAGCCGGACCACACACTGCCCATAAAGCCTATAAAACAAGACAAAGCTTCCTTATTATCTTCAGCCCAAAGAAACCTCAATCTCTTTCTCCCCCGATGGGGACCCCAAAAGAGCAGATTCATATAGGACACTAAGAATGGAGAGAGGTATCTCAGCTTTCCATCTTCGCTAAGCCCTGGACCTTCCCTACCTAGTGCAGAACTTCTTGCTCAGGGGAGCAAAAGCAGCCTCAGAAGAATTAGTTTATTAAGCAAGTTTTCTCTCTGGGCTATGAATATTGGTTCAGGAAAGTTTCATTGCTATGGGGAGCGCATGTCTCACAGAGGGATCCCTAAGTATACACTGTGGTCTATCCCAATACCCTCCCTAAGACCAGAAGCATCATTCTCTACATATCAAGCAACCCTCCTGAGGTCAGTCACATAGTGCATCCTCAGCCTGCCTGGATAAGAACCTGTAATTTAGAGATAACAGATTACCAGATTTTTCTCTCCCCAGGATTCATAGCTGATATCTAAAAAAGGCAGCGGGAGGAAGAGCCGATGTGTTTTTATCACCTTTAAGAATCACGTTCAGACAACAAATTGGTATAGCTTTCAAAAGAAAAAAAATGTAAACAATTACTAATAACCACATAGAAGGCTATCCCAGATCACTAATAATAAGAGAAATGCATTTTAAAAGCAACTCTGAGGTTCCAGCTCACTTTTACATTAGCAAAAATTAGAAAGAAAAATAATCAATATTTGAATTGTTATATACAAAAATAAGCACACTAATGCATTGTTGGTGGAGCTGTTAATACTGCAGTCTAACCATTCTGGAAATCCATTTTTAATTACGATAAGAAAGTGACAAAAATGTCCATGTCCTATGACCCAGAGATGCTACTACTGTAAGACACATTCACCAGAGAGGTCCATGATAAAGAGAGAACTCCCCACAAACACCTAAATATTGATCATAGCCCTCTTTGTAGCAGCAAAGAATTAGAAACTAAGTATATACCCATAAGTTAGGGAACAGTAAACAAATGGAAACATGTGAACATAATAAAATGTACCTAGAGCCTAAGTAACAACAAATACGATGGCTACAGAGAAGCATTCGAAGATTTAAAGAAACAGATACAAAATGAATGAAATAGATCCAGGAAAACAAAATGCACAATGATTACTAGGTAAACGCAAAGAACAACAAGCAACTAAAATTAAATACTTTGAAATCATATAACTAAGCTTGGCCCTGAAGAAGAGATAGAAGACACTTTTCCACCCTTTTTTATGTAAGTGAGGATGAAACACTGCCTTTAACTTCAGACTTTTTCAATTATTGGTTTGTTTTGCTGAACCGCCTTTTTCTCTTTTATTCTTTATTATAAAAGAGAACTTTCTGTCAGGGGGAACACAAAAAGGAAAGAAGATAATATAAAAAGGGATCTATAAAACAATTTAAAAACCAACCAAAAAGATCATGTTCACTCTACCCCAGCCTTTGGAGAGGCATCCATCTCGGCTCTTTTCTCATAGGCAATATGCTCCTTCAACAAACCATGTACTCTTCCCATCAACACATTCAGTTGAATAAAGAGAGAGAAATCAGGAATGGCAATGATTTAAGTAAATGGTTTCCTCTGGAGAAATCAGGAAGTGGGATGGTAAAGGACTTATATAACTCTAACCCTGGCAGCAGTCACTATGATAATGACAAAGCTCTGGTCTCGCCTATGTCTCAGGCCATACTATCTCATTCACCAGCTGCTAGTCATAAAGCTGCCCCATCTCCTCCCTTGGCACAATAATGCCCCTGGGACATCCACTTTGTGCCAAGTAGGCTGCAGTATCACCTTTCTCATAAAGGGAGAAGAGAAAGGGCTCAACAACCACAAAGTCAGAAGTAAGAAATTTAGAAGACTGTTCCAGTTCCCAATCTGAAGAAAGCGCTTCACTCACCCACAGGTAGAACATTGGCTGACAGGAACCGCCTGAGGCTCTCTGGAGATGGGGATGAGGGTTCCCAGGGCTGCAGGACTGGACTGACAGACAGGATTGGGGGAGTGTGTGCCATGGCCGGCAGCAGTTCAATGAAGTTCGAGCTCTGTGCCCCTCTTCTTTATGGATGGGTCAAATCTTCCTCCAGAAGCCTCCTTTCTTATTCCCAACTGACATGGTAGTCCCACATCACCTCCAGGAAGGATCCTGCTCAGCTTCTTCAAAGAACCAGACCAGAACGTGAATGTAGATCCAAACCCAGGATTCAGGGCTGATGTGAAGATCGTTCTCCTGGGCCATCCAAGGGCAGGAAAGGGCCGGATTCTGGGAGGGAGAGATGATCTTCAGCAGTCAACAAGTGTTGGATTCCCTGCTTCCAGATCCTCAGCAGAGTCTAGAACCTGGTCCTGTCTCACACCTAGAAAAACCAACAAGAGAGAAACCATAAATTAGTAAGTCACCCCTCTTTTATAGTGCCTCACTTGGAGGCAGCTAGGTGGCAAAGTCAATCCTGAAGTCAGGATCGACAAGTTCAAAGTCTGTAGCAGAGATTAGCCAGGTGACACTGCAGAAGTCACTTATTTGTTTATTTGCAGGTAGCATGTATATAGAGACATGTATGCACACTACACATATGCATGTATCTTCATAATATATATTATGCTCAAATGCAGGTGCATGAATGTACACAAATCTGCACTGCACTGATGCACACACAGACACACCAGCTCTCTCCCTCGCAGTAGAATATAAACTTCTCGAGCACAGGGATTGTTCTTCAGTTTGGGTTCTGTATCCTCACAGCACAGCACAGCAGGGTTCCTGATATACAGGAGCCTACCAAAAATCATTTGTTGGATTGCATTCGACTGGCTCCCCACCTTCCCATGACTAAGTCCAGTCTATAGCACCAAGAAGGCAATGGAGATGTCTGCTGGATTTCCCTGCCCTGCCTCACATCAGGCATTCTCTTGGTACACAAGTACCCCGTCCATCCAGATAACACATACCCATTCCCAGCATCTCACCCCGCTCGGAGCGGGCGCCCAATTAAGGGTCTCTGGCGAGAACCTCCTAACTCAAGCCCAGCTTCTGTTCCTACTCAGTTCTTGATTTTATACCCATAAGCCTCAGTCCTCTGCAATTTTCATAAATATTTAGTGAGTCACCTTGAAGTCTTCCCTTTCATTCTTCAGCACTGTTTCCCCTACCATGACTTAGACCCTCTCTGTCTTGATCTAATGCAGTCTACCTCTTCTGCAGCTTGAAATTCCCTCAATGGAGGGTTTGTCACAGGAACCAGGTATTCCTCAGGGATGGTTTCCTTTTTGATTCTGCATCCCTGACACATGATGGGAACTTATTAGTTACGGGTTGATTTTAAAAAGTAATCGATGGGCAGACTAAAGAAGCAGACAATTCAGAGAGAATTAGGTCAGTTAGGTCGGATTTTCTGTTGGCTTTTCTGAGGTCTGCTTTATCTCCAGAATTTGGAGTTTTTCTCAGGGAGGTGAGGATGACGGCAAAATTTTGGGAAGGAGGATGTGTGATAGAAAGACAGGCCCAGGTGAGATGCCAAGAAAAGGAAGTAGGTGAGCACAGGGCATCCTGAGGGCGCTGGGTAGGGAGTGGAGAACAAGAATGTATGTGTGTGGGTGCTCAAAAATGAGATGAGAAAGTGCCTGATGGGGGGAACCCCCAACAGAATGAGAACCATAGAGAGCTGACCCAGCAGGAAAAGAACAGGCAGATGGAAGAGCACATGTACAAAGACACTCTGTCTCTGTCCGTCTCTGTCTTGTCTTTCTTGGTCTCTGTCTCTGTCTCTATCAGTCTGTTTCTGTCTGTCTCTCTACCTCTGTCTGCCTCTGTCTGTTTCTGTCTGCTGTCTCTGTTTCTCTATCTCTGTCTCTCTCAGGGTGACCATCTATCTCTTCTGATTGTACTAATAGGGCTAGCCAGGCTGAGTTGGAAGATTTCATCATAGAGAGCTAAGGTACAGAGACCCTGGCAGCTCTGGGAGATCAGGAAGGCCTTTCTTTGGTACCCAAAAGGCAAAAAGAAAAAGTGAGCCCAGGAGTTTCTACTCCCTCCCATTTCAGATCTCTCCTCCTGAACCACACACATGTTCAGATGTAACTCCCAGACCATGGCTTATGAGAGCTAGAGTTTCAACTGTCCTTGTTAGGATACAGAGAATTCTCTGCCCTTCCCTTCATAAAAACCACCTGTAGACCTGAAAATTCCAGACCCTGGAGCCCAGTAGTCTCCCCTCTTGCTTAAAGGGGTTTTGATGCCCAGAAAGACCAGGACACCTTTCCTCCCAATACACACCACTGCCAAATCAAGAATCACCCTGGCCAATTCTATTAGGGAGTCCCAAGAGCAAATACTCCCAGCCCCTGGACCCCTTCTCCACTCAGTTTATCACACTGACTATCTCTCTCTCTGTCTCTGCCTGTCTCTCTGTCTATCTCTGCCTCTCTCTCTCTCTCTCTCTCTCTCTCTCTTTCTCTCTCTCTCTCTCTCTCTCTCTCTCTCTCTCTCTCTCTGTATCTGTCTGTCTGTCTCTCTCTCTGCCTGTCTCTGTCTCTCTGTCTATCTCTGTCTCTGTCTGTCTGTCTCTATTATCTCTGTCTATCTGTGTCTGTCTGTCTCTATTATCTCTGTCTATCTGTGTCTGTCTGTCTGTCTGTCTCTCTCTCTTGCTCGCTCACACACACACACACACACACACACACACACACACACACATGTTGGCCTGTCAATCACCATTTCTCCTTTGAATACTTCAACTTCCTTTCTCCCCTTTCCTCTCATGTCCTTTCATCTTCTCTCCTTGTCCTTTTCCTCTCCCTCTCTCCCTCCCCCGGATACTTTTCCTCTCTCTTCCATCTCCCTCCTATCCCATTCTTCTCCCTTTTTCTCCTAACTCCACTAAAGCTGTTCTACCACTTGTGGCCTGTTCTACAACTCTCTCCCCATTCTCCCTGGCCTGCTCATCCCTACCCCTTTATTTATGGGGAGCTCTCTCTTACCAGGGTTCCTCTCCCAGCCATCCCAGTCCCTTACCCTCACCAATACCCCCATCAGTCACCTGGGAGAGGGATTCCCCACCCTGGGCTCCTTCCAGCTGCTCCTCACTGAATCTCTCCATCCAGGCTTCTCCGATGTCTAATTAGCAGCAGGAAGCAGAGCAGAAAGCTGAAAACCAAAGCGTTGCCCCAACACGCCCTGTCCTGTTGTAGGGAGAGCTTTGCACCCGGATCACCATTGGGAATGTAAATTCACTGGGCTGAGAGGATAGGGGCCCAGTCAGACAAATTAAGCCAAATCTCTTTCATTTGTGAAATAAAGACACTCCCGAGAGTAAAGCAAAGGTCACCCTCTTGGTCCAGACTCTCCTCAATGAGAAAAGGGGAACTGGGATCCCATCCTTAAACCCTATTCAGGCTTCTTCCTTTTTAAAATAATATTTTTTCCAATAAAATTTTCTAATTTTTCCAATTGCCAATTCAATGATATTTTCCAAAGACAGTTTTTAATATTCCTTTTTTTTTTCAAACAAAATTTTTAATTCCAACTATCTCCCCCCTTCCCTCTTCTCCTTATGATTGTAAGCAATCTGACACCAGTTATGTAGGTCTAATCATGTAAAACATATTTCCATATTAGTCTGATTTCTAATAGATTCGGGATGCCCTCGCTCACAATTCATACATGGAACAAAATTCACACATATACTCCTTTTCCTTCCCCAGGAGACACATAAAACTAAACTTGACTCTCTCCATTCCATTCCCCAACAACCAAAGGACTCACCCCCAGGGGAAACAAATTAGAATCCTAAGGTAATAGTCTTGGGGAGACTTTGGATGTCAACTAGTCCCTTAGTATAAAACACAACACTTCGCAGCATAATTTGCCCTGATTAAAATGGAATTAAAATATGACTAGGGAATATTTAACAAAATAAAAATACAATAAATAATCATAATAAAATATAAAATAAATTAAATTATAAATAAATGGATAATATTATGATGTAGTTTTCTAAGTATAAGGATGGTTTTAAGGGCTCCCTTTTCTATTAGTTTGTGAGTTTGACTGCACTGGTTTAGTCCTCATCACAAATATAGAGCTGGAAAGGACTTTATTTTACAGATGAGAGAACTGAGGCTTGGAGCAATAAAAATGACTTGTCATAGAGTAGTAAGTGTCAGAGGTGAGATTTGGACTCAGGTTCTCTTATAGTACATCCATTACTCTAAACTTTCTCCTTGGAATCATACAACTATTGAATTTGGGAGCTGGAACTCCCAAAATGTCTAGACAGCCTGAAAGTGAGGGCTGCTGATAGATATTATAATGTTGTTTTTTTTTCTCTCTCTCAGGTAGAAAGAGGAAAAGTTTATCACAGGATAAGCCCGGCCTTTTTTTTTTTTTAAATTAACAAGCATTTATTTTTTCTCTCCCTCTTATTCATTCAGCAGTGGAGAGAGGTCTTGGTAGAGGGGAAATAACTTATTGAAATTAAAAATTAAAATAAAATCTTGCATCAAATATTCATCATCAAACAAAACAAATTCCTGTATTGGCCACGTCTTAAAAATATGGGTTTCATTGGGCACCATGAGTTCATCACTTCTCCCTCAGAATATGGGTCCTGTGCTAAATCCTGGAGGAGAACTTTTACTTTCTGAAAAAACGTAAAGTCATTAAGGGCAGGGACAAGTTTTGTCCTTTTTGTTGTTCTTCAGTTATTTTAGTCATGTCTGAGTCTCCATGATTTCCTTTGGGGTTTTCTTGGCAAAGGTACTGGAATGGTTTGCCATTTCCTTCTCCGGCTCATTTTACATATGGGGAAACTAAGGCAGACAGAGTTAAGTGACTTATTCAGGGTCACTCAGCTAGTTAGTGTCTGAGGCTAGATTGGAACTTAGATTTTCCTGACAATAGACCTGGATCTATTCTGTCGCAGCTTCATGTAGTTGCTTAAACAATGTCTGTGGATTGAATCTCACTTAGAGGATCTTCACTTTAGAATCCTTTACAATTCTTAGGTGTCTTAGAAGTCACCTAATCTAGCTCCCTCCATTTTTTAGACTAAGGCTCAGAGAGGGTAAGGGAATTGCCCAAGATCACACAAGGAAGATTTCTCTCTGTTCTTCCCAACCCAGCACCTGTATATAACTTGTTTGTGCATAGTTAATTTCATGTTCTCTCTCCCATTATATTATGAGTTCTTGAGATCAAGAATTATGTTTTCTCCTTTCTTTGAATCCCCAGAGCTTAATACAGTGCCTGGCATACAGTAGGCATTTAATAAATGATTATGGATTGAATGTCCAAGATTGAAACCCAGCTCTCCTAAACTAAATCTAGCCCTCTTTTCCAGTGTACCACTGAGACCTCATTTAGTCCCAAGACCTTCTTCCTTTATTTCCGGACAAAGGGCAGAATTAAGCTATTTCCCCTCTACCAAGACCCCTCTCCAACTGCTGAAACCATTCTCAGATCAAACCCCAATCTCTTCCCGGCAGCCTCCTCTGTTGTTCCACCAGCTTCCCCCAGATGTTTCTCCTACCCCTACCCCAACTCCTGTAACACTGATTTTGTCATTAATTAGCAGAGGGCAGAAATTATCTATTTTTATTTTATTTTATTTTTTTATTTTATATTTTATATGTTTATTTTATATCTCCAGTTTGACTGTAATATTCCCTAATGGAAAGAAAAAGGTTCTTTAGAATAGAGAAGAGAAAGAAGAGGAGGAAGGGAGAAAGAGGAAGAAGAGGAGAGATAGGAGGAGGAAGAGGAAGAGGAGAAGGAAGAGGGGGAGGATGAAAAATAGGAATAAGAAAAGAAAGAGGAGGAGGAAGAGAAGAAGTAGCAGAAGGAAGAGGAGGAGGAAGAAGAGGAGGAGAGAGAGGAAGGAGGAAGAAGAGAGGGAAGAGGATGAAAAGGAGGAAGAAGAGGATGAAGAATAGGAAGAGGAAGAAGAGTAGCAGGAGGAGGAAGAGGGGGAGCGATAGGAAAAGGAGGAAGGGGAGGGAGAAGAGGAGGAAGAAGACTGAAGAAGAAAGGAGGTTTGGCCAAATTGTCAAGAGTGAGGAAGCCAGGACCTAAGATTAAGCCTGTCCCAGACTGGAGCCAGCAGGAAATATAGTCTTACATTATAGGATTTGGGTCCCAGAAGTGACATGGGAAATGGGAGTGGAGTTGGTGGGGGGGGGGGGGGAGGGAGGATGGCAGCTTCTAGGAGCAGACTGCTCTCTCCTACCCCTGGAAATGAGCCCACGGGACTCCTCCCCCAGTCCCTCCTCAAGCTCAGATTGAGTTCTCCTCTCCGTTGCTACCTCTGACTTCCTGATATCTGGTGCTCCCTACCAAGTCTTCTAAAAAGGTAAAGACCACAAGCCACAGCTTGTCCCTCCAAACATCCCTCCCTTCCTCCCCCACAGGGCCTCCGGGCAAATAGGAGGGCCCAGGAAATGTAGCCCTCAGTCCCAGACCCCACCCTCCCCTGGCATCCCCAGTGGAAGCCCCGAGGCCAGAAAAGAAAGAGCCAGTTTCCTTCCCCTGAACAAGCTCCCATTGGCAGCTCTCAGAGAACCTTAGAATCCTACTCTGTTCAGCTCACCATTTTAGTAATTATAAACTAGAATCACCTGGTCAACCTTCCCCTATCCAGAGAGTCAGGAAGTCGAGAATATCCCACCTCTGCCAATTGCTGGGTGTCCATGGGCAGGCCGCTCATCCCTTCTGAGAACCAGTTGCCTAGCTACAACATATGGGTCATTGGATCACGCATTTAGAACTGGAAGAAATCTTACTCTATCTCTCCCCACATTTTACAGATGAGGAAATCAAGACCTGGAGAGCTAAATCTACTGGCCCAAGGTCACAGGCAGCAGATGTAGAAGGTAAACCCAGCTCTCTGATTCCAGGTCTGCTGTATCATATAATAACACGCCGTACTCCCAGCTCTCAAGGTTGTTGGGAGGCTCGGTTGAGATAATGGATATTAAGCAACTTGAGGGTTTTGAAGCATTATATAAATATCTGCTATTATCCTAATTCTGGAATACTACACTCAAAATCCTAAAAGACTCTCATTTCAAAATCTGAGAATCAGGATCCGAGAATCACAGAGTCCTAGGAAGTGTGACTTTTAGAACTCAGTGATTTTATAATGCTAGGGTAAAGGGAGATGGGATGTGATCGAACAATACCCCTCCACCTCTGCTCAGTTGATAGGGTCACACATGATGAGTTTTTAATATCAAAATAAGATATGTCTACACCCTGATCCCTTTATGAGGCTCAAAAACCTCTCTGACTGAGTTAAGGAGGTAATATAATTGGCTAAGAAAACAAATGAGCCATAATTTTTTGACAGATATAAATAGAGAAGTCCTGAGGATTCAAGGCTGTTGGAAGTGAGGGAAGGATTAAGCATTTATGTAGCATCTACTATGTGAAGAAGTAAATAGCAAACCACGGTAGTATCTTTAGCAAGAAAACTCCAAATGGGGTCACAAAGAATCAGACATGACTGAAATAACTGAACATGAACATGTGTCAGGCACATCTTATTTGATCTTTACAACACATTGAGGAAGGTTTTATTATTATTCTGTTTTTTCAATTGGAGAAACTGAGGCAGAGATTAAATAATTTGCCTAGGGTTACACAGTAAGAATCTGAGGCTGGATTTTACCTCATCTTCCTGTCTCTAGGACCAGTGCTCTAACTTCCATATTAAAAGCTATTTCAAGATTAGGAACAGATATGGAATAAGACCTCTGGGTGGAAAAGGAATTTGTCTCTAGTATTTGGCAGCAAAAGAAGGAATACAATATTTAGCAGTTCAAGAGTTCTAAGTCTTTATAAACTTGAACTATCCTATGGAAAAGAACCCCTTATTATTCTCATGCCTTTAAAGGGAAATTGGTGGGTCAGCAGAAAATACTACATCTTGTGGATGACAAAGATATACACTCCAGACAGATATAGATAAGATACTCAAGAGAGAAAGCAGCTTCAAGAAGTGTGGTCCCTGCAACTGAAATGAATATGGCAAGAAAGAGGTCTTGGCAACCTAACTTGACAGCTTTATGAAGAGGGAAAGGACTTTCAGGATTCTTGTTACCTTTGCCACATATGGTTTCTACCTGTATCTCACAAATAATTTACTCTAAGAGTTCAAGCCGACTTTTTTTCTGTGTACAATTATGGAAAACCACACACCAGATTTATGGGGAGATCCTCTGTATCTACTATTCTTATATGCTATCTTAGTAAATGCTTTTGTTAAAATAATTGTATCTACTGGCTGATAGCAGGAAGCACTAGTGGGGGCTCATAGGCTATAGTAATTGGAATACAACCATTTATCCTAGAGCCCTCGATAGTAGCAACTTCCCTTGGGAGAATGAGACAGAAAAGGTTGGTGCCAAAAAAGTTTGGATCCCAGAGAGCAAGTTACACTAGAATAAAATATTTGTAGAACCCTAGAATTACTGAACTGCAGAACCATAGGAAACTACAACATGAGAAGTCGTAGGGTAAGATTCTAAGAATTCTAGTATCCTAGAATTGTAATGTCCTGGAATTTTAGAATTATTGAAGCTTAGAACCACAAAATCCTATAATCTTTGCATCTTACTAGAATCATAAAATTTTAGAACCTTAAAATCCCAAGATCTCAGGATCCTAGAATCTTGGCATGCTGAAATCCTAGAATCTTGGCATGCTGAAATCCTAGAATCTTAGAATTCCAGATCCATAAAGATAAAAACAGAGACTTGATCTGTGATTTCATTGAAATAAGGAATTCTCACTGAAGAAAATTCCCTCTACCAAAATTGGTTTCCACTTTTTATGAAACATATAGTCTTTTTTATTATTATTATTTTATTTTCAAAGCATATCCATAGATTTTTTTCAACATTGACCCTTGCATAACTCTGTGTTCCAAATCTCCTTTCCTTCCCTCTACCTCCTCCCTTAGGTGGCAAGCAATCCAATATATGTTATATATGTTAAAATATATGAAACATATAATCTTGAAGAATTTCCTAAAGCACTAAAAAGCCAAGTAATTTTTCTTGGTCTCCCAACCAGCATGTGTTGGAGCTAAAAGCTTAGAATCTTAGAATCCCAGAATCCTCGCATTGTGGTATATTAATATCCTAGAATTTTAGTATCTGCAAATCCTAGAATTTCAGGACCTCTGGATCCTAGAATGCAAACCTGGAGGGGACAGCTAATGTAACTATCACTTCCTAGCTGTATGACTCCTGACAGTATAATTTAATTTAGCATGAGCCCGCAGTGGGCTGTTAACTCAAGGTTAAAAGAAGATGGAAGACAAACAATATTGTCAAGGACAAACCTGCCACGCTACCGTATTTGTCTGATAGGAACTGGCCCTACTCATACACTGAACAGCCCTGCCCCAGCCCAACAGCCTCCAGATCTCATGTTGGGACAAAAAAGTCGACTTCCTTCATGCACAGCTTCAGGTCTTGGGGATGGAGGTTTGATGATTGATTCAGGGCAATGTGGCCATTCTTAGGGCCGGATATCAGGCCCTGAAGGTGTGGAGATATGGGGGTGGGATGCGGAGGCGGCCCCCACCCAAAAAAGGGGATTAAAACTCCCAGGAAAGGGTTCCTTGGCTCGCTGTCTACCCCTTCTTCCCGTGACAATGCTTCTATTGTGGAGAATATGCCTGCGAAGGCTTGGGGTAGCAGAGACAGGCCCAGACAGGCTCTGCCCCATATTCCACATACCAGGCCGGTAAAGCAGGCCGACGGAGGCTGGGAATTTCAGCAGCAGCACATGGCTGAAGGTGGAGCCTGGCACCCTCCTTACCACCCCCAGAAAGGGTCAGGAGATGTCACCAACCCCCCGCTATAAACACAGTTTCTAGTGACTTGCTGAAGTCTTCTGGGAACCAGAGAGAAAAGGAAAAGGCATTCCCAGTGGGGAGGACGACATGAGCAGAGACTCAGAGGCAGGAATAGGACTAAGATGAAGGTGGACAGGCAGGAGAGGGACCTGACTATTCAAACTCTTAACTCTGCCTTGGGCCTGTCAGGGGTAAGGTTTACTGGGTGAATACCAAGGCAGGGCCATGGCAAGTGGTTATCTTCTATTTTCTACTGTAGCGATTCATGGAGTGAGAAAATCACATTTAGAGATAAATCCACTCCCTTTATTTTACAAATGAGGAAACTGAGACCCAGAGAGATCAGATGATTTACCCAGCTATTAAATGTATGAGGCAAGAGTCAAATTCAGGTCACCCAATTTATCCTTTGTTGTTGTTGGGTCATTTTTCAGTTATGTCTGACACTTTTGACTCTATGTGGGGTTTTCTTGGCAGCGACACATTTTCTTTCCCAGCCCATTTTAAAGATGAGGGGACTCAGGCAAACAGGGTTAAATGACTTGTCCAAGGTCACATAGCTATTAAGTATCTGAGATCATATTTAAACTCATAAAGATAAGTCTTCCTGATTCCAAGCCCAGTGCTCTATATACTATGGCCCCACCTAACTGACTTCACTTAATCTAATACATGAACAAGTCAAGACATTACCCCACAATGCCATTGGTTCTCTTTGAAAATGAAGGATTTCCTGATCTTTCTTGTGCAACAAGATAACTGTATAAATATGTGTACATATATTGTATTTAACATATACTTTAATATATTAACGTGTATGGGACTACCTGCCATCTAGGGGAAGGGGTGGGAAGAAGGAGGGGAAAAATTGAAACAGATGTTTTTGCAAGGGTCAATGTTGAAAAATTACCCATGCCTGTGTTTTGTATATAAAAAGCTATAATAAAAAATGTGGGGGAAAAAAGAAAAAAAGAAAATGAAGGATTTCCAAGGCAATTGCAATGAACTTGGGATAGAAAACACTATCTGCATCCAGAAAAAGAACCATCGGGACTGAATGTAAATCAACATATGCTATGTTCACTTCTTTTTTCTGTTGTTGTTGTTTTTTTTCTCTCCCATAGTTTTTCCCTTTTGTTCTGATTTTTTTCTCCCACCATGATTCATAAAGCATGGGTATTAAAAATAAATAAATGAAGAAACAAATGAATAATTAAAAGAAAAAAGAAAATGAAGGACAAACAACAACAATAAGAAATGATGCTTGACTTGAAGGTAGCTAGGGATTCCAAGAGGCAGCAGTGAAAAGGAAGAGCATTCCAGGCATGAGGTACAGTATGTGCAAAAACATAACTGAGCATCCCACCCTTCTCAACGCTAATTAATACAACTGATGAGATATTTTCAGTTCTGATGCCTTCTGATATCTTGGGTAAAAATGGCTCTTTGATTGAGATATAGATTCAAAAATTTAAGTTGGTATTAATTCCTAAATACTTCTATTGCATCAACCAAAGATGCAAACAATTACAATAGTAACATCAAAGATCATTGATCTCAGATTATGATTATAGATATAATAATGAAAATATTTGAATGAGTTCTCCTGATGGTCATTCATGTGTGGAGCATCTTAAAAGGACTCACAGCTCATGAGATATGGGATATCCCATCTTGCCCATGGGGGCAAGCAGCAAGCAGATCACTTTGGATGGAAGGTGCAAAAATCTTGGTAAAGGAGATTGGTACCAGATAGCAAAAGGCTTCATGTTCCAGGAGAGACAATGGGGATGGCACATGACTTTCCAGATCAGTGGAACTGGTAAGCACCCTACCTCCATTGACATTGATCTCCAAAGAGTCAAGGGCCACTTCTGTTTTTTAATTTCTAATTTTTAAATTAATTTAAAATTTTAGTTTCAAATTCTTTCCCTCCTCCCTTCTTTTCTCCCACCCATGGAGAGAAAAAAAGAAAAACTAAGCTGTTACAAATATGTAATCAGGCCAAACAATATCCCAGATTAGTCATTTCCAAGGTCACATCTAACTCATGATAAAGCACTAAAACAGATGTGGAAGACTAGATCAATGTCCTGTAGCCAGAAGGTCTGGGTTCAAATTCTGTTTTTGCATTTACTGCAGAAGACAGGTCTTTCTGATTCTCAGAGGCCACCCCTCTATTCACTTCCACTAGACAGTGGAATACTATGCTTTGCATGTATTATGAAAATAAAAAGCTATTTTAAAAAAAGAAAGAAAAAAGTCCATCACAGTTGCTATGTTCAATGTTCTCTTAATTCTCCTCACATCACTCAGCATCATTTCCTGTAAGTCTCTCCAGGCCTTTCTGAAATCATCCTGCTGGTCATTTCTTACAAAAACACTAATATTCTATAACATTTATATACCATAACTTATTCAGCCATTCCTCAGCTGATGGGCATCCACTCAGTTTCCAGTCCTTTGACACTACAAAAAGGGCCACTATAAACTTTTGCACATGTGGGTCCTTTTTTATTATCTCTTTGGCATACAGACCCAGTAAAGACATTGCTGGATCAAAGGGTATACACATTTTGATAGCCCTTTGAGTATAGTTCCAAATTGCTCTCCAGAATGGTTGGATCTGTTCACAATTCCTTTTTTGTTTTTTTAATAGCTTTTTATTTACAAGATATATACATGGGTAATTTTTCAGCATTGACCCTTGTAAAATTTTCTGTTCCAACTTTTCCCCTCCTTCCCCCCCACCCCCAGATGGCAGGTTGACCAATATATGTTTTTTTTTTTAATTTTTATTTAATAGCCTTTTATTTACAGGATATATACATGGGTAACTTTACAGCATTAACAATTGCCAAATCTCTTGTTCCAATTTTTCACCTCCTTCCCGCCCCCACCCCCTCCCCTAGATGGCAGGATGACCAGTAGATGTTAAATATATTAAAATATAACTTAGATACACAATAAGTATACATGACCAAAACATTATTTTGCTGTACAAAAAGAATCAGACTCTGAATTATTGTACAATTAGCTTGTGAAGGAAATCAAAAATGCAGGTGTGCATAAATATAGGGATTGGGAATTCAATGTAATGGTTTTTAGTCATCTCCCAGAGTTCTTTTTCTGGGCATAGCTAGTTCAGTTCATTACTGCTCCATTGGAAATGATTTGGTTGATCTCGTTGCTGAGGATGGCCTGATCCATTAGAACTGGTCATCATATAGTATTGTTGTTGAAGTATATAATGATCTCCTGGTCCTGCTCATTTCGCTCAGCATCAGTTCGTGTAAGTCTCTCCAGGCCTTTCTGAAATCATCCTGTTGGTCATTTCTTACAGAACAGTAATATTCCATAATTTTCATATACCACAGTTTATTCAGCCATTCTCCAACTGATGGACATCCATTCAGTTTCCAGTTTCTAGCCACTACAAAAAGGGCTGCCACAAATCTGTTCACAATTCCACGAACAATGTATCAGTGTCCCAGTTTTCCCACATCCCCTCCAACATTCACCATTATCCTTTCCTGTCATCTTAGCCAATCTGAGACGTGTGTAATTTTATCTCAGCATTGTCTTAATTTGCATTTCTCTGATAAACAGAGATTTAGAGCATTTTTCCATATGACTAGAAATGGTTTTAATTTCTTCATCTGAAATTTGTGTTCATATCTTTTGACCATTTGTCAATTAGAGAATGGCTTGTATAAAATGGAAGCTTCTTGAGGATAGGGATGATCTTTCTTGCTTATATTTTTCTCCTCAGTGTTTAGCACAGTACTTAATATACAGGAAATGCTTAAGAAGTGCTCTATCTATCCATTCTATCTATCCATCCATCGCTCTTTATCTATCCACTCTCAATTCTTTTTGTCTACCTACCTGACCTTAGTAGCTAAACTACCAAGCATTCAAATTCTACTGTAGAAAGTATAACTCTGGGGGGTTTCTCATTGTTCAAGTGCCTAAAAGACTATTTAATGGAGAACTCATATAAGACATGAGCTCACATGGAGGTCAGAAGAAGTGATCCAAAGACAGCCTCAAGGTCTCTCTAAGTTTGGCCACCATTGTACAACACGGGAGACACTGGCACGGGGCACCCAGCGTGGTGTGCCCTCACCAGGAAGGTGCTGTGCTCTATGAACAACGCAGAATTGAAGTAGCTCAAAAGAAGTGAGAGATGATCAAAATTAGAGACTCTACCCCAAATGTTCATGTGGATTATTTGTGCCTGATGTGTGGCAAAGCCTTCCGAGCTCATGATGGTATGATCAGCCACAGTTAGATACACTACACTTTGACTTCAACATGGTGATACCATTTTAGTATTTTTTCTAGACAAAGGACAAGCAAGCTACCTTTTAATTCATAATGTATCTATCCATCCATCTTTCTCCATCTACCTATCTACTCTATTTGTTGTTCTATCTATCCACTTGATCTCTTGCTCTATCCAAAAATTTTTTCTGTAATCTCTCTCTCTCTCTCTCTCTCTCTCTCTCTCTCTCTCTCTCTCTCTCTCTCTCTCTCCTTTTGTCTCTCTGTCTGTCTTTTTTCCTTCTGTTTCTATCTCTTCTTTCCTTTCTCTCTCTGGCCCTTTCCTCTTTTTATTTGTTCTAATTATTAGGGAATTCTTCTTGATACTAGCTGAGCGTCACCCTTTTTGCATCTTCTACTTATCCTGACTCCCAACAAGCACCCACAATTAATGCCTTCTTGGGCCTTTCTAGGGTCACTGAGACAGGGAAGCGGGGTACAACCCGACTGGTATGTCTTTGTTCTATCTGAATCCTGGCTCTACCACATCCTGTCTGTATGACCTCACTGAACAAATTGCTTCTCCTCTCTGACCCCTTCAGGCTTTAGTGAAGTGATTCCTCTCTGTAAAAGGAGGGTTGCTTTTATATCAGGGGCTGTTAACCTGATGCCCAGGAACTAGATTTTAAAAGACAGTTGGGTAACTTTTAAAACACAAATTTCAAATTTTTAACATTTCAAAATTACGGTTTCCTTTGTAATCCTATGTATTTTATTTTATGCATTTCTTCAGAAAGGGTACGTAGACTTCACTGGAGACAAATGGGCCCATGAAACACACACACACACACACACACACAAAACCCTGTTCTTAGATAACATCTAGGTGACCCAAGTCCTTCCCAAAGCTATTAGTACGGGACTCTCTTCTCATCTCTCAGTCTTTTCAAGTTTTCAGTCTGGTGATCCTATACCCTCCTCTATGTCACCTCTACCAGCCCTGAGTTCCCAGAAGCCCCATGCCTCCTGCCTTTTAGGCAGCAAGCCCCAGGGCCTCTGTGATCCATCCCCCATTTCCTCTTCAGCAGAACCTCTCTCTACGTGAGCCAGGGGAAGTGTGGGTGCAGGGGCCTTCCAGAGCTGACACATTACAATGACCTCATCCTTCTGGAGTCAGGCAACAGTCTTCAACCTGCCTCCGCCTCCTAACTCCCTGCCTTCCAGGCTACCTTTTTGGGGGAGACTGAAGCCAGAAATCTACCACGTGGAGGCGGGAGTTCTAACTAATTGGGCACCTGGGATGCCAAAACCTCACAAGCACAGACTGGCTCTGGGTGCATACCAGCACATTATACTCTTTAGTCCCAGCTCCTTCTCCAAAGACAATGAATGACCCAGTCAAGACGGGCCAGTCCCGTGGGTGTCCATTGGTCATAGAACTCCTAGCCTCAGCTTCCTAATAATCATGAAAAGGAGAGGAAAGAAATTGGGCACAACTTTGGCCAGTGTGCTACAGGGCGAAGAGAACCTGGCTCTCTTAAGAAGCCATAGGCCTTTGGACCCTTCCTTGCAAAATATCACTGTCTTGTTGGGGCTTCTGGTCTCTCCTTTCTCCATAAACCCTTTAATGAGCTCAGAGATCCAAGTACCAGTTTTCTTTTCTCCAGACAAGAATATGAAAACATATGCAGAAAAAAGCTTATCAATTAACAATATAGGAAAAGGATCATCTGGTCCTATTCCTTTGGGGCATTCAAGGCTCTCTACAACCTGGTACAGCCCTACTTACCTTTCCACTATCATATCTCACGGGGCTCCCCTTCCCCTGTCACAATCTCTCCCTTGGTTAGCAAATCTTCTGCACTCGACGCCATTCAAATAGTACTCATTTTCAATTGCTATCTCCTCCATAAAAATGACAAATAATAATAAATAGCATGGATTTATAAAAACTCAACAGCTTTTTAATAATAATAGTTAACATTTATATAGCACCTACTATGTGCACTGTTCTAAAGATTTTACCTTTGATTCTTACAACCACCCTGGGAAGTAAGTGCTATCATTAGCCCTCATTTTACAGATGAGGAAGTTGAGGCAAAGAACATTAGTGTCTGAGGCCAGGTCAGATTTTCCTGCCTCCAAGCCCAGCACTCTATCTACTTTATCACCTAGATAAATGCATGAAAATAGATTTCTTCATCCCAAATAATCATAATCTCCTAATTATATGGAACAACTTTCAGAGTATCTCCTGGAAGTGTCTTTATTCCCATATCTCCTCCAGGGCTGGCCTTTGTCTGTTGGATTTATCATTGCTCTTTTGATAGATGGATTATACCTCCCTGAAGTTGTTGTACTGTGGATTTCCCTATTGCTGGGGAGACTGTACATTTTTGCATGTGGTAATTTAATATTTGACTTTTCCTTCTGTGTAAACTGCTGCTCAAGTTTCACTGGGACTGGCCTTCATTGATTCTTCCTGGAGCATCCTTTTGGGGAAGTATTCCCCAATATTGTCCAAGTATTCCAGTCTTTATTCCTTTACTTTTTTTATTAATTTTTTTTTCGAGTTGATTTAGAGCTAAGTAACTTGCCCAGCTAGTAAGTATTAAGTGTCTGAGGCTGGATTTGAACTTGGGTCTTCCTGATTTGGGGGCCGGTGCACTACCCACTGCTCCATCTAGCTGCTCCCTTCATTCCATTTCTGCTTTTGTTTTCTACTTCTGAATGTCAGATTCCATGCCTTCTGCCTCTGTTCTCCTTGCAGCTCCTTTTTCAATGTCTTTTTTCATCAGAAAATAATCTCCGTGAGGCGGGAACTGTCTCTTTTTTGCTTCTATTTATATGTCTGGTGGTCAGTTAGATCAAGCAATGACAGAATGCTGAGCTTGGAGTCTGGAAAAGCTGAGTTTAAATCTAGTCTCAGACACTCACTAGCTGGGACTCTGGGCAAGTCACTTAACCTTGTCTGCCTCAGTTTCCTCATCTGTGATGAGTTGGGAAAGGAAATGGCAAAACACTCTAGTATCTCTGCCAAGAAAATCCTAAATGGGGTCACAGAGAATCAAAACACAACTGAAAAACCATCAACAATGGGCATTTAAGTACAAAGGAGAAAGGGAGAAGGGAATAAGCTCCTTCTCAGCAATGCAGTGATCCAGGACAATTCCAATATTGATGGAAAATGCCAACCTGCCTCCAGGGGGAGAACTGTGGAGGCTGACTACAGGTCTAAAGCACAGTAGTATTTTCACCTTTTTGTTTGTTCATGTTTTTTTTCTCCTGGTTTTTCCCTTTTGTTTTTCTGATTTTTCTTTCGCAACTTGACAAATCTGGCAATATGTTTAAAATAATTGGACATGTAGTAAAAATGTAGCAGCCCTTTCTGTAGTGGCCAGAAACTGGAAACTGAGTGTCTGCCCATCAACAGAAGAATGGCTGAATAAATTGTGGTGTATGGATGTTATAGAATATTATTGTTCTGTAAGAAATGACCAGCAGGTCATACAGAGAGGCCTGGAGAGTTTTACATGAACTGATTGTAAGTGAAGTGAGTAGAACCAAGAGATCATTGTACACAGCAACAAGATTATGTGATGATCAATTCTGATGAACATGGCTCTGTTCAACAGCAAAGTGGTTCAGGCCAGTTCCAATGATCTTGTGATGGAGAGAGCCATCTGCACCTAAAGAAAGGACCATGGGGACTGAGTATGGGTCATAACATAGCATTTTCACTTTTTGTTGTTGTTTGCTTGAATTTTATTTTCTTTCTCATTTTTTTCCCTTTTTGGTCTGATTTTTCTTGTACAGCAAGGTAATTGTGGAAATATGTATAGAAGAATTGCACATGTTTAACATGTATTGTTTTACTTGCTGTCTAGGGGAGGGGGCAGGGGGAAGGGAGGGAGAAAAAATCTTGGAACTTAAAGTTTTGCAAGGATGAATCCTGAAAACTATCTATGCATATGTTTTGAAAATTAAAAGCTTAAAAAATAATTGTACATGTACAATTCATATCAGATTTGCTGTCTTGGGAAGAGGGAAGGTAAGGGAGAGGAAGAAAAAAATTTGGAACTCAAAATCTCACAGAAGTGAATGTTGAAGGGGCAGCTAGGTGGCTCAATGGATAGAGTACCACCCCTGAAGTTAGGAGTACCTGAGTTCAAATGTGACCTCAGAAACTTAACACTTCCTAACTGTGTGACCCTGGACAAGTCACTCACCCCCAATTGCCTCAGGGGAAAAAAGAGAAAGAGAAATACATATTAACTGATTTTTCTTATATAGCATAATATATATGGAAATATATTTAGAAGAATTGTACATGTTTAACCTATATTGGATTACTTGCTATCTAGGGGAGGGGGGAAGACAGGAGGGAGGGAGAAAAGTATGTAACACAAGGTTTTGCAAGGGTGAATGTTGAAAATTATGTTTGCATGTATTTTGAAAAATAAAAAGCTATTATTTAAAAAATAAGAATCCAAAATAATAAAATAAAATAAGTTACAGATCAGGTACCTGAAACTCAGAGTTAGGGAAGCAGCTTTCTTCCACAAGAATCTAAAATAAAATCTTCCATATTCCACCATTTGTTTTTCCACTACACCACACTGTCTTGACTTCTCCCTGACCTAGCAATTCAACTTGATTCAATTCAATAAGCATGGATTGAGTTCTGTATTAGGCAAGTAAGCAATTAGGTGTCACTGCAGTGGATAGAGTGCCAGACCTAAAATCAGGAAGACCAGAGTTCAAATCCAGCCTCAGACACTCACTAGCTGTGTCACTTAACTCTGTTCACCTCAGTTTTTCAGCTCTAAAATGAACTGGTGAAAGAAACAATAAATCAGCCAGTATCTCTGCCAAGAAAATCCCAAATTGAGTCATGAAGATTAAGACACGACAGAAAATAACTGAACATAAAATTTTATGAGAGCAAAGATTGTTTCTTTTTTCTAATCACCTAGTCCCATCATCTGGCCAGGCATACAGTAGGAGCTTAAAAAATGTTTCCTGGTTGTTTGTTTGTCTGATTTCAGGAGCAAGAAGGCAGATTTTCTTCTTTTTTCACAAGGCAATTGGGGTTAAAAGACTTGGCTGAGGATCATACACTAGTAAGTGTTAAGTATCTGAAACTGGATTTGAACTCCAGGTCATGCTCAATCCACTGCCCTACCTAGCTGTTCCAGGAAGGTTTTCTTCGGAAGAATGCTTTGCAGAAGATTAATAGAGATCTAAGACCAAATGATCCTTACTAAGCTGATAGTTTTCATACCTTTGAGGACTCCCCTCTCCAGCTAATAAGATAAATGGATAAGGAAAAATTATAAGGCACTGAGAATGCAAGCAAGGGCCCATCCTCAAGAAGCAAATGATATAGAAACAGACTGAAAAAGCCTTCAGAAGTCTGGCTATTTTTAGCAACTGATACCTAACTGGTCTCTGTGTCACCCATGCTCCCCCAACAAGAGGTATACCCTTTATTTTTGAGCACCAGAGACAAAGCCTCATGGACCTTGCTGGCCCTGGTTCCATTTTTTTTTTTTTATGTTTCACTCTGATTTATTATTCTCACTTAATTCAGAACACTTGTCGCCTCTCTGACTCCTCCCCACCCATTCTTACCCATCCTCTTCCAGAATTCTTATGCATCAAAGGACAGGATAGTAGAGCACAGTAGAAATGCCACTGATCCTGGAGTCTAAAGACTCCGAATTATAGCTCTGATGCTTACTACCTTGGCCAGGTGATTTCATCTCCTAGGCCTCAATTTTCATATTTGTATAATGGACCAAATGACCTCTGAGGGTTCCTTCAAGCTCTTATTTATTTAATATGGGGTAGAGAATAGCACTGGCCGATATTTCAGGGGATCTGTCAACTTGGATTGGGAAAAAAATTATACCTTTACTTTCACTAACTTTAACTGAAATTTAACATCTCTTTCCATTATGATATAGGTCATGATATGGACCCATAGGTTTCATAACTATCAGAAAGGTTCATGACTCAAAAAAAGGTTAAGAACTCCTGCCCTGAATGTATGATTCTTTACATCCTACAATCACAAGCAAGCCTTCTCACAGCAAGCCAACCCTTAAACGTTCTCTATTCTGAGTTCTTTTTGGCATTTAAGGTTTGTGACAATTTAGCATCTAATTCCATATTCTCCAGCACAGTTCCCTATTAGTTAAGACAATTTGGTTCCATAAGCATTTGTTAAGCTTTGACTGTGTTCAAGCCAAGTTCTAGAGATGGATGGAAGGAAGGAAGGAAGGAAGGTGGGGGGAAGGAGAGAGAGAAGGAAGAAAGGAGGGAAAGAATGAGAGAAGGAAAGAAGGAAGGAAAAAGGGAAGGTGGGAGGGAATGAGAGAAAGAAGGAAGAAAGGAGGGAAAGAAGGAGAAAAGGAAAGGAAGGGAGGAAGGTTGGAGGGAAGGAAGGAAGGTGGGAGGGAAGGAAGGAAGGAAGGAAGGTGGGGGGAAGGAGAGAAAGAAGGAAGAAAGGAGGAAAAGAAGGAGAGAAGGAAAGAAGGAAGAAAAAGGGAAGGTGGGAGGGAAGGAGAGAAAGAAGGAAGAAAGGAGGGAAAGAAGGAGAAAAGGAAAGAAGGAAGGAAGGAAGGAAGGAAGGAAGGAAGAAAAGAAGGAAGGAAGGAAAAGAGGAAGAAAAGAAAGAAGGAAGGAAGGAAGGAAAGAAGGAAAAAAGAGAAGGAGTTAGTGAGGGAAGAGGGAGAGAGAAAGAAAGAAACAGATAGGGAGAAAGGAAGGAAGAAAAAGAGGGACAGAGGAAAGATGGAGAGAAAAAGAGAGGACAGATAGAGAATAGTATCTGCCTTCAAGGCGTTTATAGGGTGCTAGTCTTGCCTTGAGGAAGCCATAGTCTCAAATCTGACTTCTGATGCTTCCTGTCATGAAAGGCAAGTTTTTTAATCTCTCTGAGCCTTAAAGAACTCCATTTAAAAAGCAACTGGTACTGGAGGAAATGGGGGTGGGGGGGAAAGGGGGAATGAGAATTATTCAAGGTCAGCTAGAATTCCCAGATCCCAGCTTGGTCGAATACTACCTCCAGTAGATCTGCACAGGTGTCCCTCCTTTCCCTCCCTTGTCCTTGGAGAAGACTCCCACATTCTCTTGCTGTGATTATCTAACTTGTCTACACTGAGGAGAAACAAATGTTTGAAGGGCAGACAGTCTGAAGCAGCAAAGTCACGTGCTAGAACAAAGAGTAGGTCTCCATGCAAGCCTACCTGGGGGAAGCAAGCACGGGTGGTCCTGATATCTGTGCATGTGTTCTATAGTCTGAAAAATGTATATTTACTGGAGTGGAGGCAGGGTAGTTACTTTCTGTTCCTTTCTTCTCTCTGCTGCTGCTGATTCTTGTGGAAAAGGCTGTTTAATGTCTGGTCTGTGTTTTTCTTTCCCTCTGCCTTTGACTTGGAGAGGAGCTCAAAGGGCATCTGACACTACGGCCCGGTTTCTGAGGCCTGGGAGGCACAGAAATTCTCTGCCTAATCAGGTGCTCCCATGCACCCCAGAAAAATGGCCCGATGGGACCGTGGGAAAGCTCCCTTTATTGTTCCAGCCTTATCTCCCCGAGCTACCGGCACAGCAAGTTTCATCGGCCATTCCCGTCCCCAGATTTCTGTCTACGTGTATTCTTTTCTCCCTCTCATGAGTCCCGGCTCGCTTTGATTTTTCTCCTGTTGAAAGCATCTTCTTTGACTGACGATGGCATTTATGATTTACTGCTAGAAGCCGGTGAAGGGAAATTCTGACCACACAGAAGTTAAGACAGCCTGATGGGACACCGTGGAAAGGGCATCACTGTGCAGTTAAAGGGCCTGGGTTCAAATGCCACTTCAGATGCTTCCTAGTGCAGTTGCTGATCTGCCCAATTAGGGAGAATTTACTCTACTTCACAAAATTACTGAGATGGGCCGAAAAAATATAGCGTTTGCTCTAGTGGGTTTTTATGAGGTTCAACTGAAATAAACTAGATAAAGCATTTTGTAAACATGAAAACTAAGCAGAAACACAAGCTATTGTTATTTTAATAAATGATCATTTGTATATTTGTCTGGGAACTATAAGTTTGCTTATATGATCAATTTATCATAGAATCTCAACATCGGAAGAGATCTTTGCAGTCATTTCAGTCATGTCCAAGTTTTGGGGACCCCATTTGGGGTTTTCTTAGCTAAGATATTGCGTGGTTTGCTGTTTCTTCACCTTATTTGATTGATGAGAAAACTGAAGCAAAAAGGATAAAGTGACTTGCCTGGGGTCACAAAGCAAGTAAGAGACTGGATTTTAATTCACAAAGATGAGTTATGGTTAGAGCATTGGTCCTGGAATCAAGAGGACTTGAGTTCAAATCTGGCCTCAGACACGTGATAGTGACTAGTTGTGTGACCCTGGACAAGTCACTTAACCTTGACTACTCTCTTCCCCCCCCCCCCCCCAAAAAAAAAGATGAGTTACAAGATTACTTATCACAAGACTTTTTTTCTTTCTAATTTAGAAGGTGATAAAAGTAGAGGGGGTGGGATAGGAACTAAACAGCACAAGGAAAAGAGGATCAATAAAGCATTCTTTTTAAAAGTTACATGAAAACCGATGTTCAGAATCACCCACAAACAGGATAGCTTTGAACATCCTATGCTGAATTTATTATCTTTTTTTAAAAATAAGTTGTACATTACAGAGATCTCTAGTTTCACATGCAGTTCCTTTTTTCCTATTTTATTATGAATTTGGAAATGCTCATTTTATTTCATATTTTTCAAATTGAGAAAAAAATACATCTAAAATGTTTTAAATAATTAAATTGGGCAAACCTTTTATGATACAAATTCTGTCAAACAGCAGAGAGTGCCAAGGATTTCTAGTCAAAAGATCTGGGATAGATTCCCAGGGCTGCCCTTTCTTAGCTATAAAAGCTTGAGAGACTCTGTCTCTGTCCCTGTCTTTGTCTCTGTTAATTTGTCTGTTTCTCACTCTTTTCTTTCTCTGCTTTCCTTTTTCTTCCCTTCTTTTTCTCTTTTGTTTTTCCTTCCTCCCTTCTTTACTTCCTTTTCTTTCTTTCCTCCTTCCTTTCTTTCTTTTTTCATTCTTTTTATCCTTCCTCTCTTCCTCCCTTCTCTCCCTCCCTTCTTCCTTTCCTTTCTTCCTTCCTTTCCTTCCTTCCTTTTTTCTTTTCTTTCGTTCTTCCCTCCTTTTCTCTATTTTTTCTTTTCTTCCTTCTTTCTTTCCTTCCTTCCTTCTTCTCTCCCTTTCTCTTTGTCTTTCTTTCTTTCTTTCCCCTTTCTTTGTCTTTTTTTCTTAACTACTTCTTTCCCTTTTCCTTTATTTCTTCCTCTTTCCCTCCTTTCCTTTTTCTCTATCCTTCTTTCCTTTCTTTCCTTTTTTCTTTCTTATATTTATTGCCTGCTTACAGTTGATTTAATGCTCACTTTTTAAAGCTCTCCAGGACTGCACTACAATATTGCAGAAATGACAACATGTCATATAGTGTTTTCTACCTTACAAAGCATTTTCACATATGTCATCTCCCATATGTGCAGTAGAAAGAGAATTGACTGAAGCTAGAAGACCTGGGTTAAAATCCTACTTTTAATGCTTCTTGTGGGTGTGGCCTGGGATCTAACCTATCCAAGATCCAGCTTCCTCATCTTTCAAACAAGAGGTTTGGATCAGGTGATCTCTGAAACACTTTCTACTCCAGAGCTTCTTAATCTTTTCTGTGTCAGGGAACCCTTTGGGAGCCCGATGAAGCCTATAGATAATATTTTTAAATGCATAAATAGGATTACAAGAGAAACCAAAGATTAATTTTTAAAATATGCATTTTTCCCCTTTCCAGCTCACAAACCCTCAGAAAACAATTCAGGGATCCCTTAGGGTTCCAAAGACTACAGGTTAGGAACTTCTTCACCTAAAGAGAGTGTAGTAGAGAACATAAGCATCATTAATTTATGTTTTGTTTTGTCAGATAAGGAAATCAGTAGTAACTTAACCACTGTGGGTCTCAGTTTCCTCATTTGTAAAATATAGGGGTTTGAATTCAGTGGCTTTGTGGGAGGGTGGTATCTCTTCCAGCTGTAACTCAGAATTCTATTCAGCTTAAGGAAGGGATCAGAGAATATCTTCAGGGAGAAAGGACCCAATAAAAAGACCAGTTTGACATTGTTGCTTTTGTCCCCTCTCCTTTCACCTTATCTAGGGTCTTCACTAAAGAAAAACAAAATACAGTTTGGCAGCCGGTTAGCCTGATGAAACAATAATTAGGAAGCCAAGAAAACCAAGCCCAGCTGGGTAGCTATTCCCTTTCCACCCCAACCATCAGCCCTCCCCCTAGAATCAATTCTCTTATGGATCTGGGACAAAAAAAAAGAAGCTTTGTAAATGATCTCGACTGTACACCTTTAAAAGGTTCCTTCCCCCAACAAACTTCACCCAGTTTCCGGGGGATTAATTTTAAATATTTTACATAAAAGTCTGGTCTTCAGCTTGAATGAGCAAAACTGGTGTGAATGTGAGGGAACCCTCTGGGAGCTGTCCCCTTTCCCTCCTCTATTCAATGGGCCTCTGTCTGCAGAGGCCGTTATTCACAATGGCTCCAGCTGAGCCAGGAGCCTCTTCTCTACCTTTACTGTCTGTCCAGGGAACCATAAAAACATCATTTATCTGGCAATGCATCCAAAAAAAGATTTGTCAGGGGCCTTCGCTGGTGGATCCTGAGGAAATGGACAATACTACTAATAATCTTTGGTCTTGCATAATTTAGTAAATCTCTCAGAAGCCACACCAACAAGAGGTCCAGATTAGGCACTGAACTCTGTGTTGTGGAGGGAGTCTTCTCACTGGGATTTCTTGACATCAATTAAATAATGGGCTCAGTCTAAGAGCTCCCTTTTTTACAGGATGCCCACCTTCACCAGGGATGGTTGTCGGGATCAAATGTAAAGTGTTAGCATAGGGCCTGGCACAAAGGAGCACTTAATAAATGCTTGTTTACTCCTTCCTTCCTTCCTTTCTCCTTCCCTTCCTCCCTTCTTTTTTTCTTTCTTTCTATCTCTTTCTTTCTCTCTTTTTCTTTTTCTTTCTTTCTTTCCTTCTTTTTTTCTCTATCTTTCTTCCTTTCTGTCTTTCTGTCTTTTCTTCTTTCCTTCCTTCCTTCCCTCCCTGCTTCTTTTCCTCCTTCTTTCCTGTCTTTCTGTCTTTCCTTCCTTCCTTCCTTCCTTCCTTCCTTCCTTCCCATTATTGTTAGCCCTCCACTGTGTTAGTTTAGGTGCCACCTTTTAGGAAGGACATTGACAAGCTGGAGTTCATCCAAAAGAACGCAACCAGGATGATAAAAGGCCTCTAGTTCATCATTATCATAATTAGCTAGCATTTATACAGCATTTTAGTGTGTGTGTGTGTGTGTGTGTGTGTGTGTGTGTGTGTGTGATATCATTTGATCCAGGGAAGTTGGTGCATTGTAATTCCCATTTTAAAGATGAGGAAACTGAGGTTTAGAGAGGTCAAGTGACTTTCAGTCTTACAGAGTTTGCATTTATCATTCAGTAAAAACAATGGGCGATATTTATATAGCATTTGAAGGTTTGCAAAGTATTTTACACATATTACCTCATTTGATCCTCACAACCCTGGGGATGGATGGTGAGTAGTGGTCTTATTGTCCCTATTTTCAAGATGAGGAAACTGAGGCTATACAGTTAGTAAGTATCCAAGGATGAATTTGAACTCAGGTCTTCCATGTGCTATGGTGTCCCCAGGTGACCTAACTCCAATTGGTCTGAAAAAGTGCTGCCAGTTAGAGATTTGCTTCAGTAAGTTGATAAGAAAGATATTTAATGAGTAAAAGTTGCCTGCATCTCACTGGTTTTTGAAGCACTTCAAAGGGGTTTGTCTTCCTGAGCACGCAAGGTGCCTCCCTCCCCATGTACTATTCAGTTGCTTAGCAAACATTTTTTTTTTTAATTAATTGAGTGCAAAGGTGAACTTCAAACCAGCCCCGTCAAGACTTTCTCAGAATCTAACAGGGGTCCTCACGGAATAGGCTTTATTGCTCTTGGCACCGATTCAGCGTCAACCGCCTTTTCCTGAGTCACCTCCCCAAACTGTCCCCGTGTCACGGCGGTCATGGGTACTGGACACTAATCCACAAAGAGTCAACGATGAAAGCTCCTCGGGGAGGTTGCTCATTTCATCAGGCTGAAGACAGAATGAGATAATAATGCTTTTGCCACGCTCCCTCATGGCTTGAGGTGGGGAATAATCTTCACCCAAATCTCCGTGTCCTCAGGAAATCCTTGCCCCAAAGAACTGCTGGTACCACAACCCAGCAAGTCCAGGGTCTGCTGCCTTCAAAGGCAGCGTGGTTTGGTTTGAGTAGTAATAACTCCAATTTATTAGAGTTTTTATATCGATTTATTTATATTTATATCTAGAAGGGATCCCTACAGTTCAGTCCCTTTATTTGACAGATGAGGAACCTGAGATCAAGAGAATAAAAGGAGTTTGTCCAAAGTTCTTACCTGTAGGACTCTTAGCCACCCTAGACCTTAATTTCCTCAGCTGGAAAATCAGGGGATTGACCTCAGCATTTTTTTTTATTGATGGGGAAGAGGAAGATCACTCAGGTAGGAAATAACAGACTCAAAATTTAAACCCAGGTTTTCCCATTCCACATACAGGCTTCTTTCTACTGAACCACCCTGCCTTTAAGGTTTATAAAGCACTTAACTCATAAAGACCTTGTATGGCAAATAGGCCTAATAATATTATCCCCATTTTATAGATAAGGAAACTTAATCTCTGAAGCGCTGGGTGATTTGCCCATGTTCATATAGCTACTTAATGTTGAGGCAGTAAGAAAGTACACTGGATTTAAAGTCCAAGAACCAGGGATTAAGGCCCAGTTTCTGCACATTACTCCTTGTATCGGCAAGGAAAGCGGGGGGAGGGAGTGTCAATAATACCACATCGGGCCTGAATCAGGAAGGCCCGAGTTCAAAGCCAGTCTCAGACACTTACTATCTGTAAAATGAACTAGAGCAGGAAATGGAGTCTCTACCTAGAATCTCTAGCTAGAAAACCCCAAACTGAATTTTATTGGGACTTGAAGAACAAAAGCCAGGAAAGATAACTGAATGTCTCTAGGCCAATTTCTTCACCAGTAAAATGAAGGCTCTGGGTTGAAGCCCTTCTCAGGCTTCTCATTTCTATAAGTCTGTAAGTCCAAGTCCAGGTCTTAGCCAACCTGCTTTCAAGGGCCAGCTCTGTCTTGGGATCCTGATGGGGTGGGCCATTTCAATTCATAATGCCTCAGTTTCCTCATCTATAATATGGAAATGGGCAATATCCCAGTTACCCTACCATAATTATAGCTTTAGGAAACTTAAAAAAAAATGCCTATATATCTGATTCTCTGCCAACTCCCAAGACAGAGATCCTAAAACCAAAACAAGGTGTTCTGTCAGATCCTGCCCCTCTCTTCACAATCCCATCTGAACTTACTTTGTATTATCTTCTACAACTCTGTATTTATTTAGTTGGATACACCACCTATCAAATAAAATATAAGCTCTCTAAGGTTGCACGATGTCTAGCTCAATTAACTTTTTTTTAAATTAATTCTTACTATTATTGTTGTTCAGTCCTATCTGACTCTTTTTGATCCCATTTGGGGTTTGGGAGGCAAAGACAATAGAGTGGTTGGTTTGTCATTTCCTTCTCCAGCTCATTTGATAAAAGAAGAAACTGAGGCAAATAGAATTCACTGACTTATTCAGGGTCACATAGTAGTAAGTGTATGAGGCCGGATTGGAATTCAGCTTTTCCTGATGCCAAATCCCTCACTCTATCTGCTGTGCCATCTAGCTGTTGGGTTCCAGACAATGGGCAATGCTCTGGACTTTTCCCATTTACCAATGGAGTAAAACAAGGCTGTGCGCTTGCTTCCATGCTTCTTATCACCATGTTCTCAGCTACGTTGTCAAAGGCCTTCAATGAAGATAAACATGGAATCAAAGTCAGTTCCCGAGCTGATGGTAAGTTCTTCGATTTGAAAAGGCTACAAGCCAAAACTAAAGTGGAGGGAGTATTGGTCCATTGATTTTTTTGTTTGCAGATGATTGTTCACTCGATGCAAGCCTCCCAGGCAGAGAGGCAACAAAGTACAGATCAATTCTCTGATGCTTGTGCTAATTTTGGCCCCATAATTAACACCAAGAAAATCTACATATAATACATATATAGATATCTGTATAGATAATAAAAGTATTAATAGATACACATCATACACACAATACACATATGAATATGTGGATATATCCATGTATGCAGGTATACACATATAAATAATACATGTATATGTATATATACGTTATATACATATATTTATATATATATGCTATATACATATATATACTATATATACATACATGTACTATATAATACATATAGATTTATATACACATATGCACATATACATAATACATGTACAGATATACACATAATACATATATAGATAAATGTATGTATACACATATGCATATATTGATAATACATGGATAGATCTACACATAATACATATATAGATATATGCCTATATGTATGTGTATATACAATATAGATAATACATGTATAGGTAGATCTGTAATTATGTATAGATAATATCTGTATATATACATGCATGTATACAGATATTCACATATAAATAATACATCTATATTTAATTAAATCATATGAACAAACTTCTTTTACTGTGCCCCTTTCAGGCTAGCATCCTGGGGTGCTCTCCACCTTTACTAATTTAATTGATTGCACTGGTCAATAAAGCTCCATGCACTTTTTTTTGGGGGGGGGAGACAAAAAAACCTGGCTCCCTCAGAGCCCTCAGGAGTCACCTCCCCTTGGAGGTGAAGGAGGGAAGAAGCAGTCAAAGCAGGGGCTCTTGTCCCTCCTGGAAACAAACCTGCCCCAGTTAAAAGCACACACTTTTTCCCTGCCCTCTCAAACAATCATCAAACTGGAAAACAAGGCTGCCCGGCTTTCTCCTTTTCTGTTGGGGGAGGGAGGAGAAGGGACTCGTTTTCTCGGGCACTTAGCAGACAATCAGACAAATTCATCCGCACCTGATTGTCACCTCGGTCGGGGGTGGGGGTGCCAGTCGGCTCGGCCCAGCGGGCCGCCTTTCTCGGGCCCATCAAATGAGACAGACTCTGATGAATTGTCCCGGTGTTAATTTCCTCTCAGTATTCTTGCTGGCGGCTAATGGACAGCTCTCGCAGCCGAGGCTCACCGCTGGGCGTTTCAGCCAGCGCTGAGCTTTGGTAAACAGCAGAAATTAAAAAAAAAAAAATCCAATCTCCGCTCCGCTCCAGCTTTGAATCTCCTCTATCAAAAGCCCGGACACATCAGACAGAAACACATCAGCTTCGTTAGTCACAGTTCTGCCGTGAAGATCTCGGGGCGACGACGCCTCATTTATTCCCATCTGGCTGTTTATTGTATCTTTGAGCTCTTGGGGACACACAAACACCAGAAAGGGGGGTGGAGGGGAGGAAGCCACAGCCAAGGTAGGAAAGGAGAGAAAGGCTCTCCATCCCCCGGGACTGCTGAGCCCTCACCTGAAGTCCCTCTCCTGCCTAATGCGGTGATATCCAGGATGCTTTGCATTCAAACCCCAATTTCACTACCTAGTAACCTGTTAGACTTTGAGCAAATAATTTCCTCTCTCTGGGCCTTGGTTTCCCCATCTGTAAAATTACAGGTTGGAATTAAGATGATCTCTAAGATTCCTTTTAACCCTAAATTTCTCCCTGGTTCAGGGTCTTCTGGTAAGTTCTGCTTCATTGTCCTTCATTAACCTTCCAGAACTCTTACAGGGATGGCTCTGTGACAAGTTCAGTAATATGAAGTAAATATTTTAATTATGTCCTAATCAATGGAATATAAAAATATGGTGGCCACCGGCCCTGGAGTCAGGAAGATCTGAGTTCAAACACTCAGATCCTTAACACTTCCTAGCTTCCTAGTCACTTAACTCCAATTGCCTTAAACAACAACAACAACTCTCCAAAACAACAAATCTGGTTTTAGACACTAACTGTGTGATGCTGGGCAAGTCATTTCACCTGTTTGCCTCAATTTCCTCCTCTTTGACATAAGCCGGAGAATCACTCCAATAACTTTGAGAAGAAAATCCCAAATGGAGTCAGAAAGAACCAAAAGACTGAACAACAACAAAATCAATAGAATCACCAAAAATATTAGAATCAGAGAGACCTTAGGGGGCAGTGAGTCTAAACTGAATTCTCTCTACTCCATCAAGTGCAGGACTAGAAATCATGGGTAGCCATAACAAGTAGAACCCTGCTGTAGCAGTCTCATTTTACAGAAAAGGAAATCTGGGCAGGTAGACGGTAAGGAAATCCCCCCAGGATCACATACTGTCTGAGACCAGATATAGATTTATCTTCCAAACTCCAAATCCAGTGCTCTACCCACTGTACCAACTAACTAAACCTAGATCAGGATCTTGAAAGACAAGTAGTCCTACAGATCAGTTTCAGAGAGTCTAAATGACTTGTGTGAGGTCACAGAAATAACAAGCAAAGATGGAATTTAAACCCATTTCCTCTGATTCCCAAGTCAAGTGAACCAAAGTCCACTAGACTATGGTTAGGATGAGAAATTCAAGGTTATGAACAAAACACTGGGTACTGGGGAACTTTATCCTAGCTCGATCAATAGGTCAAGTCACAAACTTTCTGTGTCTGTCTCCTCCTATAAGATGGGAGATAACTCCTGACCTATTTTCCCAAGAGGGATGTTACCATGATCAAATCAAATAAGACGTGTAAAAGGCAAATGTTTTAATCACATCAAGAGAACCATAAAATCTTTTTGAATCAGGCAACCAGAGAGCATTGAGACTAAACTGTATCTACCCCTAAATTTTCTCTACTTCTCCCACAAGGGTATGATTTAGGCACAATGGGGAAACATTACAAAGAAAAAAATTTAGACCTGAGGTCAGGAAAAATCTCCTAGCAATTAGAGCTATCCAGACAATAGAATGGGTAATCTCTGAAGATAAATTCCTATATAATTTAGGAAGGTCTTTAAGAGGAGGCTTCATGGCAACTTGTTAGGAGGTAACAGAGAGGACAATCATATTTCAGAAATGGATGAGACTCATTAATCCATTCCAGATCTGAGAGTCAATAATTCTATAAATGAGGGGAAGGTAAAAGTGAATGGAATAAATGAATGAGGGAATGTAGTGACTGAATGAATTAATGAGTAAAGTGAAAAAAGAATGAAGAATGGAATAATAAAATGAAGAATTGGAGTAATTGAATGAATGAGCAAAGTTAAGTGAATAAAGTGAATGGTGCGAATGAATGAGAATGGAATGAATGAATGAAGTAAATGGATCAAGTGAATGAGGATTTCTTGAGGTTACTTAAAACCAGACTGATAAAATTCATCAGTCTATATTATTTCTGGACAAGCTTATTGTGCTTGTGATGCAGATAGGGGCACCTCTTCCAGAGAAGTCAATGCGATTTCACCAAGATTAAAGAGCCCATCACTGGAAACAAGTGAAACTCAAGAGTCCTGGCTCCCAGTTCATTGGACAGTCTGCTTCCAAACTTGGACTTTCCAGGAAAAACTTCCTAATGATGAGAGGTGTCCAAAAGTGGAATGACCTGCCTCAGTTCAAGAAGGCATGTTCCCCTGGAGGTCTTTAGGAAAAGATTGGATGGCTAGTGGTCCCATATAATACAGAAAGGATTCCTGTTCAAAGTCAATTTAGATTAAATAGTCACTGAAATCCCTTCAAATAAGTCAAAGATTCTTTCTGCAATTTTTGACATGGTTGTCTACCTCCTTCTGTTAGACGAGAGGTTCTGAACCTCTCATCTTCCTTTGATCATGGACCCCTTGGGGAGCATCCAGTGCTATGGACTTCTCCTTAAACTTATATTTTTAAATGCATTAAATATATCCGATTACAAAGGAAATAATTATAGTGAAATATTTATTAAAATATATTTAAAACAAGTTCACAGACCTCAGGTTAAAAGTGTCTAATGTAAAGCTACATTTCCCTTGTTATTTGTCCTTGGTCCATGACATAAGGGAGGTGATGTCATGACTTGAAAGTGAATTGGACCTTTAAATGAGGGAGGGCTGTACAAAGTTATCAGCATCACTCTCTCCTCTGGAGTCATCAAGGTCCAGTGGCAAGATACAGATCAGAGGAGGACCCCAGATATATTGGGGAACTTTGAACTTTTTAAGCTAAGGTGCTTCCCATGTTTCAGTTTTGCTGAAGCAACACCCATTCAGTAATTAAGGCCAGATAAGAAAGGAGGCCAAAAAAGGCAGAAGAAGAAGAAGAAAGAAGAAAGAAGAAGAAAGAAGAAGAAGAAGAAGAAGAAGAAGAAGAAGAAGAAGAAGAAGAAGAAGAAGAAGAAGAAGAAGAAGAAGAAGAAGAAGAAGAAGAAAGAAGAAGAAGAAAGAAGAAGAAGAAGAAAGAAGAAGAAAGAAGAAGAAGAAGAAGAAGAAGAAGAAGAAGAATCTGGAATGGGAACACCAAAATGGTGTTCTGATCAAAGAAATATAAATTTTCATTGCTGAAAACTCACAAGATACCTTGGAGTTTACAGGCTAGATTTCCTTTTTAAGGACAATGCTCCTGAAACACTTGGCCCTCACTAATTGGCCAACGATAGGTCCCCAGCCCAACCCTCATCTAGGGCAGCTTCCACTTGTTCTATCTATATCTTGCCACTTGAAGGTAAAAGTAATCTGAGTTACCTTAATTTAATTGCCACTGCTCTCTCTTAGCTTACTTTTATTTTGTATCCAATTATTTATGTAGTTGTTAATTGATTTTGGATTTCACATCTCCCTTGACAAAATATAAGATTCTTGAAGACTGTTTCCTTTCTGTTTCTGTATACCTAACACAGTTCCTGACCCAGATTAGAAGCTAAATAAATGGGTATTGATTGATTAATTAGCTCTCTGATTCCCTTTGCTGGCTATCAGTTTGCTTTTGTCTACTAGGGGTGAGCATTACCCAGTGCCCTGTCTTGGATCTTCTCCTCCTCCTCTCTCCACACTCTCTCCTTTCATGACTTCCCCCATTCCCATGGATTCAACAATAGTTCTATACAAGTCACTTTCTTATCTTCACAGCTGGACCTCATCTCTCTCCATCTCCAGTCTTGTGCTACCAAACCCTTGTGGGGCATCTTTGCCTGTTTGTCCCATAAGCATTTCAAACTCAACATGTCCAAATTAAGGAATGATTTTTCTCCCTGATCCTCCTTCCCTATTTCTATCAAAGGCACCACCAGTCACTCAACTAGACAACCCTAGACTCATCCTCAACTTCTTACTTGCCTTCATTCTGCATAGCCAATGTCCCTTTGGGCCTGTCCCTTTCTCTTCCATCCGAACAGCTTTAATTTGTATTCTCAGCACTTCTTCCATGAACTATTGCAATAACTACCGGATTAGTCTCCCTGCTTCTAGTCTTTCTGTTCTCCAATCCATATAACTGTTGAATAGTTATACCTGAAACAAAGATCATACAAAGCCTAGAGAACAATACAAAATTCTTTGGCTGCCCTTTAGAGCCCCCTGCAATCTGTCTGGGGCAGTTAAATAGTATCATGGTGGATGGAGTGCCAACCTGAAGGCAGAAAGATTCATCTTCCTGAGTTCGAATCTGGCTTCCGACACCTGGGCAAGTCACTTCACCCTGTCTGCCTCAGTTTCCTTATCTGTCAAATGAGTTGGAGAAGGAAATGCAAACCACCCAAGTATCTCTGCCAAGAAAACCCTAAATGGGGTCAGGAAGAGTTGAACACAATTGAATAACAACAATTTGCCTCCCACTCTCCCTTCCATACTTTTGTTCATAATACTCCCTTTCAGGTTGCCATTAGATTGACTTGCTAGCTGTTCCCATGCATATCATTCCATCTCTTACCTCTGTGACTGCATTAGTTGTGCCCAAGCCAACCTTATAGCCACTTCTTAGTTCCTTTCAAAGCCTGAACCAGCCCCCTTCCAAATGGTTCCTTTTTGTATTCCCCAAGTTTTAGTAGCTGCCTCCTACTTGAAGCTCTTTTGTCTTATTTTGTATATATTACACAGTATATATTTCCATCAACTAGTCAGTAAACATTTATAAGCACCTATTATGTGCCAGGAACTGTCCTAAGTTCTGAGGATACAAAGAAAGGGGCAAAAGACATTCAGGGAGCTCCCACTCAAATGAGGGAGACAACACACAAACCAAATAAACATATCTCAAGCTATGTACAAGATAAAAAGGAAATCATTAATAGAGGGAAAGCACTGGAATTAAGAAGACTTCCGGTAGAAAGTGGGACATGTTGGGAATTTAAGAGAGTAGAGGGAGATTAGTACTAAGGAGGAAGAGTCTTCCAGATAGTGTGATCCAGGGAACAATAAACGCTCTTTACATTCTCTCAGTTTTCTTATCTAAAAATGGGTATAATATCTGTCATATCCACCAGCCTCAGGGGTTCTTATGAGTCTCAAATGAAACCAGAGGATCATTGTATAAAGCTAGAAAAGGGCTCAGAGGCCACTTAGTCCAACCCTCTCATTTTCCAGATAAGGAAATCCAAGAAGAGTGACTGGTCCAGAGTCACAAGGAGGATTTGAACTTTTCCCATAATTACCTAAAGCTCTTTGAAAACCTCAAAGCATTATATCAAAATCAGTTTTCACACTATATTATTGGTTGACCACTCCCTCACTCCCCTACCCCAGGAAAACGTAAACTCCTTGAGGGGGTGATAAATGTTTTTTTTTTTGTTTTGTTTTTTTCCTTTGTATTCTTAGCATCTAAAATTGTGTCTTTTGTGCTGTTGTTTCCAGTCATATCCCATTCTTCTTGATCTATTTGGAATTTTCTGGACAGAGATCCTGACATGGTTTGCCATTTCTTTCTCCAGCTTATTTCATAGATGAGGAAACTGAAATGATGAAGTGACTTGCCCAGGAAGTATCTGAGGCTGAATCTGAACTCAGGTCTTCCTGCCTCAAGCTTGGTACTGTATCCACCCAGCTACCCTGTCTGAAGCCTAGTAATAAATACTTAGCGAATTAAACTGAACCCACTGAGACCCATGATCCAAGCCCACATTTACTCACCTGGAACCCTGAGCTGGAGGGGGAGAGGGAGGCTAGTATTGCTTTCAGAAACATTTACACACCACCACCCTTTCCGGTCTCCTAGGCATCCCTGAGACAGGCCCAAATAAGATCTCTAATCAGATGTCCCAGCAGCTAATTGTAAAACACAGCAAATGACTTAAATTACCATGCCTCTAATTGCAGTGTCTGAGCGTCCACTTGCCTGGCATTATCTAAATCCCATAAATTACTGGAGCTTAAAGCCTCCAATACTTCCCCCTGACTTCTCCAAGTTCTGGGAAACCTGGAGAGTTCAAATCAGATTGAGAGGAATCAAATGGAACCTGGCCTTAAAGAAAAAGTGAATGTCAAATGAGTCTTTCTCTCTAAAATGCTCATTTCTGGAGACTCACCAACAAAAGGTAGGAAATAGTTCAAGGAAAAACTTCTCCCCCGATAGCTTGCTAGCTTTCTGTCTCTAGGAAGGCAGAGGAAAAGATGTGTTTAGGCAAAGGAGAGAGACAGAAAGACAGACAGAGACACAGAAAGACAGAGACAGAAAGAAAGATGGAGAGGAGGAGAGTGTAGGAAGAGAGAGAGACAAAGACAGACAGTAGAAAAAGAAATAGAGAAGAGGAAAGGAGAGGAGAGAAGAGAAAACACGAGAAGAGCAAGGAAGAGAGAGAAAAAGAGAAAGAGAGAAGAGATGAGGAGAGAAAAGAGAAGGGAAGAAAAAGTGAGAGACAGAGAGAGACAGAAACATAGAGAGAGATAGACATAGAGATAGAGAGGGAATGACAGAGAGACAGGCAGAAATAGAGAGATAGAAACAGAGAAAGAGAGAGTGAGAGACAGAGAAATGGAGTGACATACAGAGAGAGAGAGAGAGAGAGAGAGAGAGAGAGAGAGAGAGAGAGAGAGAGAACGGGCTTTTATAAAGAGACTTCTCAGGGACACAGCTTTCCCTCTACCCCTTCCCTTGGGACCCTGCTGGGCTCTCAGCTGGCACTGCCCACAGTCTTGGCAGTCACTTAGGCAGTGAGCTGACCCAGGGCATGGAGGTAAGTCACTGAGCCAGGGCTCCCTGATCCTGAGGGTGGTTCCCACAGGAATCAGGTTAAACCAGGGTTTAGCTACTGATGGTCCCGGGATCTGATAACCTGGGTTTATTAACTGATCCAGCAGAGAACAAGAACAAACCCGGAGTTCATATTGTGCCTCTCACGGGGGGATCATTTACTGGGCTTGCCCCGTGTGACCCTGGACAAGTCATTTCTCCCTGCCTCCCTCAGTTTCCTTGTCTGTCAAATGAGGGAGAAAGAAATGCAAACTGCTCCAAGATCTCTGCCAAGAAAACCCCAAATATGGGACACAGAGTCGGACGTGACTGAACAACAAAATAAAGGATTGCAACTAACTGGCCTCTGAGTCCCATTGTAGCTCTTAATCTATAAAGCTAGGCATCTACTATGTGCCCTGCAGGTTCTGTGCCAAGAGGGAGAGAGTTACAGACTCAGAGGATTAGAGATGGCTTCTAAGGTGGCTTCTAAACTGAGGGCTATAAGAAGCCATTCGGCGAGGCAGAAGACACCAGGAGGCCGCCTGAGGCCTGGGACCTGGTGGGGGGGAGAGGGAGGGATAGAATGTTACGTGAGAGAAACGGCAAACAGCCCGGGGCTTTGCCCCGGCCTTTCTCCTCCTTTCCCCACCTTTTCTTCCCCCCAGCCTCATAGCCCGGAAGTTTAAACCAGTTTAGACAGGAGACTGCCTTTTGAAAGACAAACAAAAAGAGGGCCGGGGCTTTGATGGAGGCTGGGAGGGATAATGGAGGGTGGAGACAGTCTCCGCTTCAGGTGGTGGGTCTCCTTCCGCGAACAGGGTGGAGAAAGAGTCTGAGCCAAGAGGCCCCGGGCTAACCTGCCTCGAATCCCGCCTCGAGGGGGATGGAAGGAGCCGCGGGGTCAGACAGTGCCGCGGGGCTGCCAGGCTTGGGAATCTGCCCAGAAGCCTTTGCTCGGGAACCTCCCGACTGTCTCCCCGTCCAGATTCCCAAACAAAGGGAATTCGGGTCTTGTCGGCGGGCGCTTTTGTCCAGTTCCTAGAATTGCTGGCTAAGCGGGGAGGGGGAATTGGGGAGGGGGAGGGGGGCTCCCTTCTGGGCAGCGGTTTACTGTTTCTTGGGGAACGACGCTAACTAAGCGGGCTCGGGAAGCAGGCCTTGGGTGGACAGACGGGGCCGGCGTGATGGGGGAGCTCCCGAAGGCCCGGCTTCAGTCTGGCCTCTGACAGCCAGCAGCGGGGCGGGGGGGGGGGGGGGGACTCTGGGCAGCCCCCTCAGCCTCAGGTGCTCCCAGCAGCTTTCTGAGACTCCCAGTGACCGAAAGTGCCGCAGATCTGCCCTAAGGCGGGGCAGAGAAAGTTCCTCCGCCAGCGACATCTGACGGTGGGTCCAGGGAGGAGGAGGAGGGTCCGGAACGCTGCAGCTGACTTCTCTGCTGGAGAATCGTCTTACTTGTTAAACCTGAGGGTGAGCTCTTTACTGGAACGTCAAGGCACCAGTGGGCTGCGGTCTTGAGTACTGGCCCTCAGTTTCCCCTTAATTAGAATGGGGTGTGAGCAAGGGGAGGGTTGACTATATTCTTGAAGGCCCTTCCCAGCTCTGACATTCTATATTCTAGGGGCTCTCCCACCTCTGACATTCTCTAAGTCCATTCCCAGCTCTGACATCATCCCCTGTTCTAAGATCCCTCCTAGCTCTGACATTACTAGTCTAAGCTCCCTCCCAGCTCTGACATTCTGGATTCTAAGACCCTCTCAGTTCTGACATCCCCTATTCTAAGACCCCTCCCACCTCTGATATTCTATATTCTAGGGACTCCTCCACCTCTGACATTCTCTAAGTCCATTGCCAGCTCTGACATCATCCCCTGTTTTAAGATCCCTCCTAGCTCTGATATACCCTGTTCTAACCTCCTTCCCAGCTCTGACATTCTACAAGTATCTAATTCTGGCCCTAGCACATTTTCTTTCCATCTCCCACTGTATAACTCTCCTATTCTAATCCTCTGGCCTCCTAGCAGACTCACTCTGGGACTTTTTCTTCTAGATCAACTCCCCGAAGTCCTTTTTTTAATCCTATAAGGCAAACAAGGAAGCAGCCATGAGGAGACTGAGTTCATCAGGGGCTTTCGTGTTTCCCCCAGGTGGGAAGGAAGAGATGATCAGACATTTATTTGACAGAGAACTTGGCAGCGGCAAGAGAACAAATTTCCATTCTAGCACTGGATGCCAGAAAGTCCCACCCCCACCTCCATTTCCTGGTGTATGTGTATTAATTTTTATTATTGGAGCCGATGGAGGGAGGGCAGTGAGTGGGACAACTCCTGAATCTTAGAGAACTGGTTTTGAACTGGTCAAGTTTAAGAAGTCCTATGTGGTTGCTCTGGTCCCAACCCTGCCCGAGCGCCTCTTGTCCTTTTGTCCTGGTCTAGATTTTTCTGGCTCCTTCCTTGGAGGTGATTATGAAATAGTATCAACCCTCTCCTAGAAGATAACAAAAGTGGGTTCAAGGTCAAGCTAGAGCAAGCCTAGGATGAGTTTTATAAACTCTAACTCACTACTAAACTCTGCTCTTCCATTTACCCACGTCATGTCCTTGGGAACCATCCTGGATTTCTACTCCTTCATCTAAAAGAAGAGAAATCTGTAAACTATGAGAGAATCTAAGAGTCTTTCCAGATTTGAAAGGATGAAATATCAGAGCCAGGAGGGTCCTTAGAACATGGAATATCAGAGCTGGGAGGGAGCTTAGACTAGTAATGTCAGAGCTAGGAGGGATCTTAGAACAGGGGATGATTTTCCAATGGAGCAGTAATGAACTGAACCAGCTACTCCCAGAGAAAGAACTCTGGGAGATGACTAAAAACCATTACATTGAATTCCCAATCCCTATATTTATGCCCACCTGCATTTTTGATTTCCTTCACAAGCTAATTGTACAATATTTCAGAGTCTGATTCTTTTTCTACAGCAAAATAACGTTTTGGTCATGTATACTTATTGTGTATCTAATTTATATTTTAATATATTTAACATCCTGCCATCTAGGGGAGGGGGTGGGGGGGTAAGAGGTGAAAAATTGCAACAAGAGGTTTGGCAGTTGTTAATGCTGTAAAGTTACCCATGCATATATCCTGTAAATAAAAGGCTATTAAATAAAAATAAATAAATAAATAAAAGAGAGAAAAAAAAAAAAAAAGAACAGGGGATGATGTCAGAGCTGGGAATGGACTTAGAGAATGTCAGAGGTGGGAGAGCCCCTAGAATATACAATGTCAGAGCTGGGAAGGGCCTTCAAGAGCATAGTCAACCCTCCCCCTGCTCACACCCCATTTCTACTTTAAGGGAAACTGAGGGTCAGTGCTCAAGACCGCAGCCCACTGGTACCTTGATGTTCCAGTAAGGAGCTCACCCTCAGGTATATAACAAGCCTCAATTCTCCGGCAGAGAAGTCAGCTGCAGCGTTCAGGACCCTCTTCTTCCTCCCTGGACCCGCCCCTCAGATTTCGCTGGGACTTTCGGAGGAACTTTCTCTGTCCCACTTAGGGCAGATCTTCCCTTTGCTATCCAGCTCCTTTTCCAAGTCACCTTTTTCAACTGCAATTTCCGATGTAAAATGCAGTAACTGGGCAGCTCAAATGAGATAATATTTATAAAGTTCCTTGGAAACCTTGAAGTGTTATGTACATGAGATTATTGTTGTTACCCTGCCCCTCGGCTTATCCAACCCTTGGGATGCCTTCCATGGCTGCCCTGGCTCAGTTCCGTTGCTGCCGGCCACAGTCCTCCAGCCCCTTTCAATCACAACCCAGCAGACATTTGTTTTGCACAGCAAAAGCTGGTGCTGAGTTCCGAAACGGGCAAAGACTCTGACCTTGACATCTTTTTAAAACCTTCATCTCTAGATTAGGATGTGAGAATTATCCCCTTTTGGCTGGAAGTCCATCTCTGCCAAAGAGCTTCCACAACATAAAATAAAACATAAGCAAGCTCGTAAATCATAGCTTTAGGAAACAATAGAAGTAAACACCCCATAAATTAGCAGGGCCACAGCAGAGCAGACACTTTCCAAGTTATAACTAGAGTAGGGCAAATATGCTGTACCAGAAGGCACGAAATTGTGAGAACTCTCAAATTTGAGAAAATTCTCTGAATTTCCAGTGCTCTAAAACTCTCAGAATCTGAGAATTGTCAGTTCTTCTCTTCTTTGGAGTAAACTCTGTCTCTCCTTCCCTCTTCCCATGCTGAGCCGCAGCTGGAGGTGCGCTGGAATCTCTGTCCCCTCCTCCCCATGGGGTAGCGTCCCACCACAAGACCTTGATTTTAAGGAAAATCAAATATTTCTTGTCCTGGGCACCACTTGTATGCTCACACAATTCCCAGATCACTTTTAAAAAAGGATTCTGCCCATTCTAGAAGGACCATAGATTTTGAGCTTGAAGAGAGGGACTTCAAGATCGGCCCCTTTAATTATTTCAGAAGCAGAAACTGAGGCACAAAGGGAAGTAATTTAGGATCAAAGAACACACCTGAAAGGGACCTCAGAAGTCCTGTTCTCCTTTTGCAAGAGGAAGAAACTGAGGTACAGAGATGAGAAGTGATTTAGAAGCCGAAAGGGACCTCAGATCTCAGGGGAGAGCCAGTCCTCCCATTTTACTGAGGGCCCATGTGATTTGCCAAAGATCACACAAGTAACATCAGAACTAGAATTTCTATCCAGCAAGATTGCTAGCTGGGCTTGGAATTGGAAAAACTCACCTTAATGAGTTCAAATCCAGCCACAGATACTTACTTATCCACAGATACTTGAGGAAGTCCCTTAACCCTGTTTGCCTCAGTTACCACATCTGTCAAATAAACTGGAGCAGGAAATGGCTGAAACCACTCCAGTTTCTTCCAAGAAAACCCCAAATGGAATCATGAAGAGTCAAACACAAGTGAAGAACAACAAAATCATGCTTCTGCCCTTCTTTGTATTCTCACTCCTACTACACATTAGTGTATATTGCTGGTGAACAGACATGGAAAGATTGTTTCTTCTTTTTTTTTAACTTGTATCCTTAGAGCTAAACATATGTCTGATCTATAAGTTCTTTAATAAATACTTATAGATTACTTTGATTACATTAAATTAAAAAAGATTTTGCACAATAGAGCCAAGATTAAAAAGGAAGTACAAAGCTGGAAAAAAATCTTTATAGTAAGTAGTTCTGATAAAGGTCTCATTTCTAAAATGTATAAAGAAAAAATATATAAAATATATAAAGAACTCATTTCTGAAATATATCAAGTTTATAAGAACACAAGTCATTCCCCAATTGATAAATGGTCAAAGGACATGAACAAGTTTCAGATGATGAAATTAAAGCCATCTACAGTCATATGAAAAAATGCTCTAAATCACTATTGATTACCAGAAATGCAACTCTAAGGTACCACCTCACACCTCTCAGATTGGATAGATAATGATAATGATAATTGTTGGAGGGGATTCAGAAAACCAGGATACTAATGAGTTGTTGGTGGAGCTGTGAAATGATTCTCCCATTCTGGAGAGAAATTTGGAAATATGCTCAAAGGCCTATAAAACTGCATACACTTTGAGCAGCAGCACCATTACTAGGTATGTATCCCAAGGAAATCATAAAGGAAGGAAAAGGACCAACATGTGCAAAAATGTTTATAACAGCTCTTTTTGTTGTAACAAAGAATTGGAAAATGAGTAGAAATGAGTAGATGCCCATCAATTTGGGGAATGGCTGAACAAGTTGTGATATATAAAGATAGTGGAACATGACTGTTTTATAAAAAATGATGAACAAGCTGATGTTAGAAAGGCCTGGAAAGATTTACTCAAACTGATACTGAGGAAAACAAACAGAACCAGGAATACATTGTACACAATAACTGCAAGAATGTGTGATTATCAAAACAATCCCAATAGACTTTGGACAAAAAATGCCATCTTTATCCAGAAAAAGAACAATGGAGACTGAACATAAATCAACCATTCTATGTCCACTTCTTTTTTTTTTTTTTAATTTCTCCCATGGTTTTTCCCTTTTACTCTAATTTTTCTCTCCCAACATGATTCCTAAAGCAATGTGTATTAAAAATAAATAATTTTTTTTAAATTGTGGGTGAGAATAAGGGAGAGAACCTAGAACTCAAAAATTTTAAATAAATAAATACCTGTGGATTAATTTATGGGTGTGGATGCCTATTAACACCTAGTTGAAGGGATTAAGGATTAGGGACTGAGAATAAGGATTGGGGATCATCCAAGAAGCAGGAAATTGAAGATGGGTGAATTGTTTGTTTAATTTGGAGTCTCTTCAATCAAAGCCACTCCTTTCAGTTGGGTCCATAAGAAAGGCATGGAGGGTAGAGGCAAAGTCAGTGAAATATATACCTAGAAGAGAGAGCTAAACAGTGACATTTGGAGAAAATCATTGACCTGACAGAAATAGAAGCTTTTCATTTTCAGCTCATTTCTGACCTCCTCCCCAAATCTCAGGAATCAAGCCACGTGACTCAGATAAAGGAGGGGAGATTTTCTAGAAAAGTATCATTCCAGGACCAATAAGTGGAGTAAGCCCAATTACATTTTCCAAATTTTCCCATTGCTCCTAATTCTGTCCTCCTTGAATGTAATCAATATCCTTCTCCCACTTCCCAAGTTCTCTTCTTCTTAAAGCATTTCCTTCCTACAACTTTATTTGTTCTTCAGTCTCCCATTGGGGGTTTTCTTGGCAAAGGTACTAGAATGGATTGCCATAAACTTCTCCAGCTCATTTTATAGATGTGAAAACTGAGGCAAACAGGGTGAAGGGACTTGGCCAGGGTCACCTGGCTAGTAAGTGTCTGAGCCTGGATTTGAACTCATCAAGCTGGCACTCTAAGCACTATGGCACCACCTAGCACCCCAATATGGCATAGTAGACTAGATAACCTTTTGGATTTGGAATCAAGAAGACCTATCCTGGATTAGGTCTCCAGTTTCCTCTTCTGCTATTCTGGAAATAAAAATGGTCCCCATTTTGAAGTCTAGTATTTATATATACCATAAAAATTTAGACTTGGAAGAAGCTGTATAAGTCATTAAACAACACCCCCCCCTCATTTGACAGATGAGGAAACCAAGGCCCCCAAACATAAGGTAGCTAGCCCAAAGTCATACATAGTATTATCAAAGATAGGATTTGCACCCAAGTTCTTTTTCTCTAAATGCAGCTGTTTTTTCCTAGCATGATGGAGTGTTTTGAGAACCTGATGAGATCATTACATGGAAAACATTTTGCAAACTTCAAAGGACTGTATAAAAATTGGTTCTTAGCATTTCCCAGGACGGTTTCTCTAATACCTAAAGGCAGCTATCATGCCCCATCCCCCTCCACCCTTATTCTCTCATCAGGAAGTTCTGGCTTTTCTTAATTCATCAGCTGCCAATCGCATTTATCAACTATTACAGGATCACAGAACCTGAATTGAGTTCAAAGACCGTGTAATCTAAACTAAATTTTAAGCCAAATTTTACAGATAAGGAAACTGAGCTCTCCCAAAAGGGAACTGATTTGTTACCGAGAGATCCTGGGACTCCCAGGGCTCTGTGCATGATACCATAATGGCTGTCCTCAGATCACACAGAGAGAGCTGGTGGGTGGCTGTTGGTCAGTGTTGGAGGGGTGGGAAGCATAAATGAAACCATGATTTCAATCAGCTTTATTTCATGATTCCGCTTCGCATTCTCTGCATTCTCGTCCAACTTGGCTGGTCTTTGTCCTTGGCATTTTCCTGCCCTCCCCCATCACTCTTTGCTCAAATTCTTCCTGATATTTGCAATAGATTCCACCCCCTCTCCATATTCCATATTCATCAGGTCAAGGTCGCCGAAAGTATTTGAGGCTGAATTTGAACTCAGTTCTTCCTAACTGCAGGCCCAGTTGTCCCTTCATTCCCAGGGAAAAAGTGTATGTGTTAGGTAAGAATATGTCTGTGTGTCTGTGTCTGTAGAAAGTAATTAAAATACATATAAAAGATGACACGGGAAGTACAATAGATGGATAGGGGGCCAGAGTCAGAAAGACCCTGGCTGGGTGACCTCCAGCAAATCCCCTCCCTCTGGAGGCCCCAGGCAATTTTCTGACTATAAATGGAAAAGCAGGTGCCAACCTGCATGGAGAGAGGGAGTTACCTCATCAAGAGATCTATGTACCAATGAAATCATATGAATAGTTCATCTACTAGTTTCAGCAGACTAAACCTCCAACCCTAATCTTTGCTGAAAGTTCCTGGAACTACACACGTGGTCCCATGATCCTTTCTGGATCTGGGCCAACATTCTATGGTATCTACCCCCCTTCTCTCCCTACCAACCCCCCCTAAAACAGGAATATGCTTTAAGATCCCTGGACAGCAGTTTAAGAGTTTGAACCAAGAGGGTGGGTGGAATCTTCCAATTCAGTTCAATTGCACAGTTAGGTCTTAGACATCAAAAACACTTAATAATAGAATATACATGTGTTAAGTGCATAGGATATGGCAGCTATGGGCATTCAGACCAACTCTCTCCTGAAGAAGTCAAAAGCACCTAAGCAAACTGGAGGCTTGGCCTCCTGGCTCTCTTCTTCATTTCTAAAGGCAACAGCCTGGTAGATTAAGAAAAAGAGATGAAAACTCCTTAAACAAAACACTTATTCTCCTAAAGCCTCAGTTTCCTCATCCATAAAATGGAAATCTTTCCTATTTGCACAATCTGCTCATCTCCAAGGATTATGTAAGGCAGCTGAGCTTGGAGTCAGGAAGATCTGAGTTCAAATTTGGCCAGGGCCAGTCACCCGTTTGCCTCAGTTTCCCCATCTGTAAAATAGGAATGATACTAGATCCTTGGCCTGGGCAAGTCACCTCTGGTTGCCTCCCCTTTCCTATCTGTAAAATGGGGATGATAACAAGTGCACCCACCTCTCATTATTGTCATGAAGATCAAATGAGATAATAATTGCAAATCATATATGATATATATTATAAATCTGGTACATAAATACTAGCTGCTATTATTATGAAGAAAGCTCAATCTTCAGATGCTCTGAAAATATAAGGGTTTTTTTTGTGTTTTGTTCGGGTTTTGTGTCTTTGCAGGCACAAATTCAAGGAGGATCATTTCGTAAAGCCTCACACTGGGGACAGTTATGGCGTGAAGTTCTGTCTTGGTTATTGGAATTCCAGTGAGAGCTTTCCCTGATCTGCTGGGATTTTGTAGCAGGAGGTGGAAGGGGCAGAATGTGGGTTTCTGACCCTGCTACAAATGTTCCTTCTTAATTCATCATCCCCACAGAGCTTGTCTCCTGTGTTCCGGATCCCAGAATCCAGCTGCCAATCCTCACCTCCAAACGTGAAGCAAGGAGAAGAGAGTCCAAGTCGCAGATGGCTCACTTACCGTGTGTGAGAGTGGCCATCCCAGCGCCCCCCTCTCTGGTCCTCACCATAAGCGGAGCTGGCCCAGATGGCCAATCCCACTGCCTCTCTAGAGTTATTATTCTCCTTTTTTGCTTGGTTAGTTATGGTTTGTTTGGGTTTGGACCTGAGTAGGGAACTCCAGAGGAGAAAATCCAGGCTAACCAGGGATGTGGGAAATTAAATGACTTGTGCAAAAAGACACAGTCAGTGTATGGCAAAGGCAAGAGGTGGATCAGGTCTTCCTGACTCCTAAATAAATACTGGATATCAGGTTGTCTGTCATCATCATTACCACCACCACCACCACCACCACCATCATCATCACCATCATCATCATCATCATCATTATCATCATCACCATCATCATCACCATCATCATCATTTCCCTAGCCTCCCGTTAAGCTAGGCAGGGCAGCTGTTTTCTAACTCTCACCTACAGTGAATGATTAGAATAACTTGTTAGACTAGAAAGCACTTTCCTTTTCCTTCCCAAGATAAAAATCAGCCTGGAAAAGGGCAGCTGGAGCCCCTGAACTTGAGGCACCGAGTCTGTACAAACACTAAGTTCCCAGGTCTCTCCCTCCCCAGCTGCCGCCTCTATTCCTCGCGCCCCAGCTGCGCCCTCCGAAGGGCCAGTACTGACTGAGCCCCAAGGCTGGCTCCAGGCCCCCCGAAGGGCTCTCGTAACCGACTGTAAACCAGGAGAAGCGCCTGGGGTTCAAGCCCCTGCAAACGCTGCTCTCCCCACCCCATCCTCCCCAAAGAGCCCCCGGGGCGCCCCGCCTGTCCTTGGAACAAGGGGGCCCAGCGGCCCGGGGGAGGTGCTGACCTACCCTGAGCAGCAGCTTGGCTAGAGGCGCCCAATTCCCAGGAAAAGGTCCGGCTGGTCCAGCCCGGCCGGCCCCACGCGGAGCTCTCCCCGACTGCCCTCGCTGAAAGTGCTCGGCTCCCCGGGGAGCCAGGACCAGGGGGCGGGCCCAAGGGAGCTCTCCAAAGGTGCCCCCCCCCGCCCCCCGCTCTGCCCCGCCCCGCCCAGCCCAGCCCTGGTTTGTATGGAGGCAGAGCTCTGGGAAACCTGTTCTCCAAGTTGGAAAGCGAAACATCTGCATGCTCCAGGAGCTCGGGGCCAGCCCTGCCCAACCCGGGGCCGGTTAGTGGAGGGCGGCCTGTCGTTTAATTACCCGCCATCAGAGAGAAAGATGGGGGGAGTCAGATTAATAATTAGCTCGTCCCGGGCTCCCTGGGGCTCTGGGCTCCCTCAAACACGGCCAAGGGGGCCAGGCCCTTCCCTGGGGCCTCCTGCGGTCCCTGACTCACGGGGAGCGCTCCAACTGCCTCTCCTATCTTACTGGCTCTGGGGAGCCCCGGGGGTTTTAGTCTGCCTGCCGGGACGCCCCCGCTGCTGGCGCCACTTGGATACTCCAGAGACCAGGAGCTGGACCCAAAAGTGGGCCCCCTCCCTTGGTCTATGGCTACTCCAGAGACCCGGAGCTGGACCCAAAGGTGGGCCCCCTCCCTTGGTCTATGGCTCCAAATCGGTCCTTACAGCAGCTCTCCGATCTCAGAGACTCTGGCAAGGTCAAAGCAAAGACCTTGTCCCTGTCCCCAGTTTTTACCCAGAGATTATTACCCCAAGGTCAAGTCGTCATCATTGTCACCATTTCTATGGCACGTTGTGATTTAGGAAGCATCTCACAAAAATTCTATTTCTTGGTTCTCACAACCAGAAGGTGAGAGATTCTTCCTCCCACCCCCCAGAAACTGCGACCCAGCAGTGGTTTGGCCAGAGCCACATAGCTGGGAAGGATTTGAAGCAGAATTCGATCTCAGAGCTTCCCAATTCCAAGTCCAGCTGGACCACTGCTTGTCTCAGCTCAAGTGCTCACAAGAGGACTGAAACCCAAGTTCGACAGCGAGCCCGCCACCTTGCTGCCTTCACTTCCACCTCCTGCCAAACTCCTGTCCTCATGCACACAAGCATGGAAACAGGGTGGCTGCTGATAAACAGGAAACAGGTTTGTGGAACAGTGGAAAAGCCAAGGATTGGGGAGCCAGGCATCGGACCCACTGTAACCTGAAGGGATACACTCTGCGGGCCTCAGTGTCCCCCTCTGGAAAAGGAGGGGAACGGAAGAGATAGTCTCTCAGGTTCCTTCCCACTTTGACTTCCTCTGCTGTAAGGCTCTTCCCAGCTCTGACATTTTCTGTTCTAAGATCCAAGTCCACATATCTCTCTCTCTGCCATTCTATGGGCCTTAACCCGGACCCCTCCAAAACTCTCAGCTCCCACAGTCAGAGCAGGGTTGATGCTCTCCCAAAAGGAAGGTGCCTGATGGAAGTGATCACAGAGGTGAGAAAATGTGCTCTCTCCCTTAGGCTTGCTCCAGGAGTTCCTGTAGAACTTCAGGGTTTCTCTGAGTCCCGGCTGGAGGACTCCCACCCTTCTGTGAATTACTCATTGCCCCAGCTAAGGGAAACAGCAGCCAGTGTTCTCTGGGCCTTGAATGTCAGCCTGCCAGCTGCCTCTGGTCAGTGGGCTGCCCTGCCCCCACTATGCCCCCCTCCCACTGTGCTCCCTCTGAGAGCACCTCAAATGCTCTGCTCACTACCCAAACTCAATGCCAACCGTCCCCTAAGCCAGGAGGACTCTGGGGCCAAGAAGGATTCAGGAATCATCGCCCTAAAGCTGCAGACTGGGAAAGCAGTTCAACTAATTCCCTGAGCTTGGCTCCCGTTCATGCTGGGACCTCCTCCAGAAAGAGGATCATAGAATCCATAGAACCTTGGAGAGCGATTTTATTAAGCACTTTCTGTATACTGAATATAAATGAGCTGCTTGGAGTTGATGGGAAGTTTGGATCATTTAGTGCAATCTGGCACCCAGTGCAAAACTCCTAACGTTGCTGACAAGCAGTTAGGCTTGCTTCTGAATGCACACTCACACAGCCTCTCTGTGTGAGCCTTTTTATTTCTGAAATCCCTGATGCAACGGCTTCTCCAACACACCGCCCAAACTGATGTTCCAACTTCACAGGCCTGAGCTGGATACCTTCAGCCTCTTACTTAAAGCAGGGGGGAGATAAGGAGGATTTGGAGAGGGACAGAAACAGAGACAGAGAGGCAGAAAGAAAGAGACAGAGACACAGACAGAGAGACTGAGACAAACACAGGTACACAGACAGTGACAGAGAGACAGAGGACAAAGACAGAGACAGAGACACAAAGAAAGAGAGGCAGGGAGACAGAGAGAGAGAGAGACACAGACACAAAGAAAGAGACAGAGTCAGAAGCAGAGACAGAGAGGCAGAAAGACAGAGAGACAGAGGTAGAGAGAGAAGAGAAAGAGAGACAAAGACAGAAAGACACACACACACACACACACACACAGGCAGACAGAGACAGACACAGAAGCAAAAAGAGTCAGAAACAGAGATAGAGAGGCAGAAAGAGAGACAGACAGAGACAGAAAGAGAGACAGACAGACAGAAAGACAGACAGACATACACACACAGAGAGAGACAGAGACAGAAATAAAAAGACAGAGAGAACCCTTAATGGCTCTTTATTACCCAAATGTAAACATTTCACATTTAAAGTCCTCTCCAATCTGGCTCCCATACGCATTTTCAGTTTTACTTCATTCTTTCCAATCAAATTGGATAAATGGCTCTACTCTTATAAGGATATTACATCTCTAGCCTCTGTAACTTATCAGAAACACATTTATTGACACCTTTTACAACTCCTGGGGCAAGTAGGTGGTATCCTAGACTTGAAGTCGGGAAGATCCACTTCAAACTCAGCTTCAAACATTTACTAGTTGGGTGAGCCTGGACAAGTGATTTCACCTTGTTTGTCTCAGTTTCCTCATCAGAAAAAGGAACTGGAGAAACAAAGGGTAAACCACTCTAGTATCTTTGCCAAGAAAATCCTCTACATGGTCCCGAAGAATCAGAAACGACTCAACAAGAATCATGACCACCACAAACACCATCTTATGCTAAGCAAAAATCTACTTCCCTCTAACTCCTACCCAGAAGTCTCTATTCTGCTCCATCTCCCTCATGACAGGTCTTCAGGTATATGAATATAGAATCATCTCCATCTCTCTCCAGAGTGTTTGCTTTTCAAGGGAAAGATTGCCTTTTACTGTGGAGGGACTTGGTACTCCAGTCACATCCAGTGATTTCACGTATAGAAAATCAATTAGGTTTCTCAAACAAACAAGATTTGGGAAGTCCTTTCACACATTCTCCAGATTTATTCAGTGAGTAGCCTTTCCTGGTAATGAACAGAGACAGACCAGTAGGTCTGGTTAACAAGCCCCTCTTAATGCTGCAGGCTGTGTTTCTTTACTGAGAAACAGGAGTTAATAAGGGAGAAGACCCTTGCTTAGAGAACAGGAGCTGATATCTTACCATCAAAAGCATAAGGGAGATTCAGAGCCTAGAAGCAAAATGTGATAACCTATCCTTAGTATATTCTGCATGGTTCACCCATAGCAGACTCCATTTTTATATATTTATTCTCAGATCTGTTTCTATATTTTAAAGCTTTCAAAATGACTAAGTAGCACCCACTCTAGGCTCACTCTCCTAATTCATAGTAAATTTGTTGTGGGAGGTTTGATCCCTACAGAGAGGATACTTTTATTCTCTCAGGATTCTAGGGATAATCCTGAAGAGATATGGGTCTCCCACTATTGCTCGAGCCCCCACCAGTGTGCTCCCTGACAATAATCAACCAAGAGACACCAATATCTTTAGAAAAGTGACTTATTGAGAAACTGTATTATGAACAGCTGGTATAAAACATTTCTCTGACAACAAATCAGGGACCTACATCCCTTTGTACGTAAAAGATCCTCAAGGAGAAAGGCCTCAAGCTTAAAGTAGAGGCATGTATATAGAGAGCATATTGTAAAAGGGTACTTCCTATTCCTTTTTTCCCTTTGTGTAATTCTAACCAAGTTTCCCTTAGATGTAGCTCCCTGCCAGATGGGGATCCCATAATTATGGAGGTATAAACCTCTGTAAGACCATGGTTGGCTCTTATCTCTGTCTTAAAGGTTCACATTCCCTGAAAGTGCCACTATTCTTAAATGACTAGCATTTCACTGCTGTCTATAGCCACTTGCACTGACCTCCGCCACTATTATTCTTGTGGCTCACTGTGGACAAGGAGCTCTATTTTATATTCTTTTTGGAATATGAAATTTTCAAACAACTATTCTTAAAATAGTATTAAATAGATTTTAAGGCTCACAGGGACTTAATGTCTTTTTTTTTAAAGGGAAAAAATCTTGAACTTGAACCCTTTGGACTCGGCCAAATTTAGGTTTAGTCTACAAGAACATTCTTAATGATCTCTTGGCAGCTTCTGACACTGTTGATCACTCTTTTCTCCTTGACATAATCTTTGTAGATTTTCATGACAATTCTGTCTACCGGTTCTCCTCCTACTGGCCTTTCCTTTTTAGTCTCCTTTATTTCACAAACAAAAAGGATTTTGAAAGCCCTTTCATCCATCCTTCAGATTTATTCAGAGTGAGTAGCCTCTTCTAGTAATGAATAGACAAATGAGTAGGTCTGGATACTCTTGGTCTTAAGGCTGCAGGTTTTGTTTGCTGGATCTTCATCTAGGTCATGTCTGCTACAATGACTGTCCTCCAAGATTGTCCCAGGCCTGCTTTTCTGCTCCTTTTATAATATTTTGCTTGGTTATATCTAATCAGCTCTCATATATTCAATGATTATTCCTATGCACCTGATTCTAAGATTTGTTTATTCAGCCTTAAACTCTCTCTTGATCACCACCTTTCCATTTTCAATTGCCTTTTGAAAATTTCAAATTGTATGTCTCATAAACACCTTTAGCACATGTTCAAAATAGAAAACCCTTCCTTCTTCCAAATTTCCCTCTCATTGTTGAGGGCACCACAATTTTCCTAGTTACCCAGGCTTCCCTAGTTACCCAGGTGTCAACTTCAGCTTCTCACTTTCTCTCAATCTCCATATCCAAATCTGTTGCCAAGTCTTATCTAATTTACCTCATAATGTCTCCTGTATGCTCCCCTCTCCCTTTCTCTCCTCTGATACCACTATCACCACCCAAATGCAGGTCTTTGTCACCTTGTTATGGACTGTTACAATATCCTTCTTGTCTCAAGTTTCCCTCCATCCCTAATCCATTCTCCATTCAGCTAAAGTACATTATTTCTAAAGTATGGGATTTACAGTACTTCCGACTTCCCCTTCTCCCTCTAGCCTCATTCAATAAACTAGTGGCTCCCTATTACCTCCAGGATCTGCTTGCCTTTTACCTTTCCAGTTTTCTTATCCCTTGCTCCCCTCTACTGACTCAGATACAATGACACTGGCTTCCCAGCTGTTCTTAACTCAAGATACTCCATCTCCCATTTCTCTGACTTTTCATTGGCTGTCCCCGTGCCTGTAATGTCCTTCCTCTTCATTTCTCTTCCCTGGCTTTCTTCAAGTCCCAGCTAAAATCCTCCCTTCTGCAAGTACTCCTTTGATCTATAATTAGCTTCAATTTATCATATATACATATATCTTATAGGTACATACCTGTTTGTGCATCCTTTATCTCCACACATATACATATGTATATACCTATAAATACATATATTTGTATCTCTAATTTTGTGTAAACATACACAGACACACACAGAATGAGCTTTAGGGCAGAGATCTTTGGGGGATTTGTATCATCAGCAGACTGCTGAGTGTTACTGAGCACCTACTATGTGCCAGGCATTGTGCTAGGTCTTGGAGACCCAAGACAAAGAGTTCCTATCCTCTAGAATGTATATATGTATACATTCTACATGTATATGTGTGTGTGTGTGTGTGTGTGTGTAAGACAAAAGGTATTGGAGAAGAGCAGTAGTATCCAGTGGACAGTAAAGATGTCATGTTGCAAGTGGAACCTGAGTTGAGCTATGAAGAAAATCAAGGGTTCCATGAGATGAGGAGGGGGAGATTCATTCCCAGCATCAGGGACAGATTGGGTAAAAGGCGACAGAAGATGAAATCTGGGGGCTGCAAAAACAAGAAATGGTGTCTACCCTCAAGAAGCTTACATTCCCCACTTTATTTTGTTGTTATTGTTGTTTAGAAAAAGTCTATCTTGCTCAGAGAAAGGTATACGTCCCCTAAAATTGTTTTTTTTTTTTTTTTCAGAATAATATAGGGTCTTATTGCAACAATTGCAGGTGAGTTAGAAACAAATCGTCCCTGAGAACTACAAGATCTGGATTCTGGATCTAACTTGTATGTCTCTGGAAGATCTCTTTAGGGCACATCTGTAAAGGAGGAACATTCCTGTACCGGACTGTCTCTAAGCTCCGTCCCAGCTCTCACCATCGGTCTTCCTAAGGCTCCAATGTGATTTTCCGCATCATTTTCCTAATGTGCCTTGGTGGGGAGCCTCCCTTAGCTCTTGGTGCCACCTGCTGGTTTTTGTGGGAACTGGTTCCCAAGCTTCCAGCCCTGTGCAATCCAAGCCCAAGAAAGGAGCCGTCCCTTCTCTTAAGGTATTTGCAGTGGAGGAGACAACGTGGACATAAGTAAGCACCAAGCAGACAGAAATACAAACTAGCTAAAATACAAGTAACTTGGGAGAGAAGGCGCTGGCTGTTGAGGGCTCAGGAAAGATCTCTTTGAAAGCGTGAGACTTGAAGGGAGGGAGTAATTTTGTCAGACCATCAGCCAAGAAGTGTTCATTAAGCACCTACTGTGTGACAGGTATTGGGGCCGGCTCAAGGGAAACAAAACCAGACTCATTCCAAATGGGAGACGAATACAGACATATAAATGTATGCGTGGTAAGTACGGAGGGAATAAGTACAAATATATACAAGACGTTAAGATGGAGATCACTAGTACCTGGAAGGACTAGAAAAGGTTTCATAGAGAAGACGGAGCTGGAGCTTCACCTTAAAGGAAGAGAGACGTTTTAAGGTGGAAATGAGGAGTCAGTGCACGCGGGCAGGTTGGGAAGAGAGAGAAAGCCAGTTTGGCTGCACAGTGGGCCAGGCTGGGCCAAGGGTTAGAAGGCTGAACCCTGGAGTTTCCACCTCTAAAGACAATGGGAAGTCACTGGTTGGGGGATGACCTGGCAGATCTGGCTGCAAGAGCGGGCTCCGGGCAAGGAGGCAAGACCCTGAAGGAGATAAAAAGAGGCTTTAGACTTTATCCCTGGCTATTCCAGCGGTGGTTACTCAGCTGAGGCGAAGGCTGGTCCAGAGACCTCCAGAAAGCTAGCCAGAACAGGACACAAACCTTTCCTCCTCCTCCGTGCAATCAGCTCCCAGACTGTCACTTTCCTAGCGCTCACACCGCCCCCGCCTACTCTTGCACACATCGCCTGAATGCAGGCCCTGCTCCCTCTTGCTACTTTGTTGGTCTTCCCGTCTCTGTTGCTGTCCGGGGGGAGGGGCGGGGAAGGCCGCGGGGGATGCCCCGAGAGCCCCTCCCGGCGCGGGCGGCCTAACTCCTGCCCGCGCAGGGCGGGGGAGCCCCGAGGGGCCCGGGAAGCAGCCTCGGGGGACGCTCCCAGAAAGGAGCTAGCCATTTCACAGACAGGGAAACTGAGGGTCGGGCCGCACGCCGGCAGGTGGATCGGGCCGGCCAGCTTCCGGCTGCCGCCTCTTTCTGCCACGACTCCCCGCCCCGGGGGGTGGGGAGGGTGCAGGGAGATGATGCTCATTGGCGCGGGCTTTTGTGAGTGACAGGGGACAGCAAACGGTGGGGGAGGGGAAGCGGAGAGCCTCCCGACTAGGGGAGGAGGAGCAATCGGGAAAGGCTTCGTGTAGGAGGCGGCTTGACCTGTGCTTTGCACCGCAGGCACGGAGGACAGCCTGTGCAAAGGGGAACGGACAGGCTGGCAACACCACCCACAAACATGCGGGGATAGCATTGGTATCTCGTACATTTGCCCTGCTCCTTGTCCCAACCCTCAGCTCTCGGCAGCTCTGGGCCCCTTTAAGACCTTCCCTTCTTCCTCCTCCTCCGCCCCACCCTCAGCCCCGCAGGGATGTATGACGCATAATCCGCGCGACGCCGGTCACCAGGCCCCGCCCCTCGGGCGCTGAGGGGCCCTGCCCGGAGCCGGGAGGCTGAGAGGGTCGTGGTCATGGCTCTGGCGCCTGCCAATCAGCCGGAGGTGATCCGCGCCGCTCAGAAAGATGAGTATTACCGGGTCAACCTGCGGAGCGCAGCCGGAGGCGCCCTTCACAGCCTGGCAGGTGAACCTGGGCCGGGCAGTGCGCAAGCGCGGATGGGCGGGAGCGGGAGCGGGAGGGCGCAGGCTCAGATGGGCGTGAGGGACTGGGCGGGGCTTTGCGGGAGCTCGAGGGCGCTTTTCCCGGCCGGAGAAGGCGGGACGGGTGAGCGAAGTGGGGCTCAGCGCCGTGGAGTGCGCAGGCGTGAGAGGGGGCGGGGCGGGGCGGACCCACGTGCGTGTCCCTCCTCCTAGGCCCTCTGGTGGCGGCTGCGGCGATTGCCTCCCCTCCCGCTGCTTTCCTAGCGCCCCGCTTCACTTGCAGCCTAGTTCTCCCTCTTCCCTTGCCAGCGCTAGAAGCCGCCTTGGCTCCCTACTGCTGCTGGGACTCCTTTTTCTGGCACTCGGCAGGAAACATTTCCCGAGCGTCTGCCCGTGTACCGCCTTGTGCTAAGAGGCCAAAAACCAAACAGAACCCCCTTGAGTTACGGGGCTGGCACGTGATTGCCCGCTGTGTGCCCTGCTCCCCTCCCCTGGAGAAGACCGCCCCGGGAGGCCCAGCGTAGAGAGGAAATAAAGAGCGCGGGGGCCGGGGAAGGCGCGGTTGGGGCATCCAGAGGGAGTCCGCCCCGCCCCGCCCCCTCTCACGCCTGCGCACTCCACGGCGCTGAGGGGGGGATGCGGCCCCGCCCGGCCCGTGGCTAGCGCTCCTCCCCGGCCCGACAAGCCGCCGCCTGCCGGTCCTAGCAGAGGCCTCGGCACAGCGCCTGGCCCAGGAGACATGGAGGGACACCGACCGCTTGCCTGCTCTGGCCCTTTGCCCTTTCAGGCGCTAAGAAATGGCTGGAATGGAGGAAGGAGATTGAGTTGCTGGCAGATGTGGCCTACTTCACCCTCACCACGTTTTCAGGTAGAGTGGGGAGGGGGCCAGGGAGGAGTAAGCACGGGGTCCCCACGGTGGGGGACCAGGGGCACGGGCCCTGCGGCCCCCTCAGGCCTGGGCCCCTGGAAGGCCTCCTCTGGCCAGGGTCACTAACCCTTCCAGGGCAGCAGAGACTTTCAAGGCCTCCATCTTGGTGGTGAAATGAACCTGCTTAACTTCCTAGAGGGGACCCTGTGCCCTCCCACTCCACTTTCCACGGCCAGGCCGGCGCCTCCTTGTCCTGGACACGGGCCATTGGCCAACTGCCGCTCACTTGGTCTCCAGGCCTGGCATCAGCCTCCGGGCCTTGGACATCAGCCCTTAGCGCCACAGCCAGGCTCTGCCCAGGCACGTGTCCCCTCAACGTGTACGGGGCACCTCGACTGCCCACCTGTGACCCACAGTCTCTTACAACATCCCTGGCGAACCCTTTGGCCCAGTGAGAGGAGTAGGTGGTCTGGCCGAGTTCCAGGATCTAGCCCAGCTTCCACTGCGGGCCAGGCCCTAGGGACGGGAGCTGAAAGGATACAGTCCCTGCCCCAAAGGGGGAGTCGGGACCCACTTAGTGCAGAGCCCTACTGGGGACAAAGGTGGAAGAGCGGCAGAGGGCTCCTTGAAGAAGAGAGTGTTCTTCCTTGTGGATTCAAGGAGCTGGTGCCTGAACAGAGCAAAAGGATGGAGAAAAAAGCAGTATTACTCTTGCTTAGTCATTTTAGTTCTGACTCAGTGCCTCATTTGGGCTTTTCTTGGCAGTTACTGGAGCAGTTTGCCATTTCCTTCCCCAGATCTTTTAACAGACAAGGAAACTGAGGCACAAGGGGAAGTGACCTGTCCAGGGTCATTCAGCTAAGTGTCTAAGGCCTGACTCCAGGCAGGCTAGGAAGGTGGCGAGTGCAGGGTTGAGGCCGCTCTAGCAGGGGCTGCTGGGCCAGCTCTCCCCAGAACGAGAAGTCCGCATGCTATCCAGCCATCAGTAAGGGAGGAGTGACAGGAGCCAGGCAGAGATTGTTCTGGATCCTTCAGGAAGACAATGAACGGGGGCTGGGGAGAGGTGTCGAGATCTGGCCCAGGCTCGACAGGCCTGAGTAAGTGGGCCGCCCTTTCAGGGGATGGGGGACCATAGGCGTCAGCCCCGGCCAGGGAGCCCCACTGTGCCCCATGTGCTCTCTTGCTCACAGGCTACCAGACTCTCGGTGAGGAATACGTGAATGTCATCCAGGTGGACCCATCCAAGAGCAGGGTCCCTTCGTGGCTTCGCCGAGCCGCCCTGGTCGGCCTGCACACGCTGGCACCCTATGTGCTGGAGAAGGCCCTGGTCCATCTGGAGCACGAGCTGCAGGTGGAAGGCGAGGGCACCCGGCACTCGCAGAGCGGCCTGGTGCCCGGCATCCGAGGCAGGTCGGCCGTGCGGCGCTGGCTTCACAGACACGTCCGCCACCTGACCGAGACTCAGAAGAAGGTGCTCCTGCGCGTGGTGTACGTTTTCAAACAAAGCGTCATCTGCCTCCACCGGCTGCATCTGGCCGTGTTCTACATGAACGGGGTCTTCTACCACCTGGCCAAAAGGCTCACGGGGGTCACCTACGTAAGTAGCCTTGCTCTACCTCAACTCACATCAAGGATGTTGCTGGGAGGGTAATGAGGAAATGTTTCCTAGTGGCGAGAGGAAATAGGGAGCTCTGCCACCAGGTCCTAAATCTGGAGCACAGGAGAGCCCCAGGCCCCCGCCATGGTCTCCCAGTCTGCGTCAGAGCAGGACTAGAACCTAGTCGTCTATCCACAACGGGCCCTGATTCAGCATGGCTCGAACCGAGTATATGAGGGGACCTTGAAAGGTCAGCTAAAGCAGACCTCAAATGTCAGGCATTTCACCCTTGGGGTGATAGGAAGCCCCCAAGGTTTCTTAGTAGGGGACCACATGGCCACTGAGCCTCAGCAATACCTCTGGAAGTTGGGCTTGCAGCAGCTGGTCAACTAGCTCCCACCTGCTCAGCCAAGAACCCTGTTTACATTTTAAAATTAGATCTTTCTTAAAGATGCAAAGGTTATTTTGGTGGCTGTAGGTAAGAGTGTAGACATCCAAGTAATCTTTTTAATGACTAAACAGAGAGAAGGGGAAGAAAGGTGTTGAGGAGACAGAACAGGCAGGACTTGGCAAGAGACTGGAGATGAGGTTATGGGAGAGGAGGCAGGAAGGCTCCTGCATCAGAACCAGCTGGGTTTGAAGGAGGGGGCAGGCTCTGGCAGAGAAGGCATCTCTAGGAACAAGCCTGATTAGGCCTTGGCTGCTTCCATCTGGGACTAAGGCAAAGGTGGAATGAGAAGAGTTTGCTGTGGACTTAGTGAAACTGGCATGAAGCTGACAGCCAAATTAAAAAGAAACGGCAGTGGGGTCCAGTTCTAATAAGACCGTGTGGAGCTGCAAAGCACCTGGGGACCAACCAACCCAGACCCAGCATCCTTAAGATGGGAGAACTTTTCCAAAGGTTACCCAGCTAGAGAAGGCCTGCTGCCACTGGCATGGGGCCCAGCAGGAGCCTGGGACAGGAGCTTCTGTCTGGTCACCTGAAGGAGGGTACGCTATTAGTACTGAAAACGTGGTAGGGAAAGTCCGTGAGCAGGGACAGAAAAGAGCCACTGGGGGGGCCCAAAGCTTAGTGACAAGGCTGTGCCTCATAGGGTGCAATGGAGAGGGATGCCAGCCCTTGTCCCTCAGGAGCCCCCCAGAGAACAAGGGCACAAGAGCTGCTTTCCTGATCACTGATCTGCCCTCTGGGGAGAGAAGCCCTTGCTGTCACTGGTGGGGCCCGTCCCTCTTGCCCTTGGTAAGCGTGGTGCTCGACCTCTCTGACCTTCAGTTACGCGTGCGCAGCTTCGCTGGGGACGATCACGGTGTCCGCTGGAGCTATGGGGTTCTGGGGATGGTATCCTTGATGCACCTGCTGCTGTCGGTGGGCGTCCAGATCTATGGCTTCACTCAGAGGCAACAGGCCCGGAAGGAGTGGAAGCTTCACCGCAGCCTCTCCCGCCGCAAGTATGAGGGGCAGCAGAGGGAGGGTTGGGGGGGTCCCGCCCGTCCCAGTGGCTCCCCTCCCTTGGAGCCATGTGGGCCATGCCCTTCTCCTCACAGGAGCCTGGCAGAGGAGAAGTCTGCGGGCAGGAGCTCCATGTGCACCCTGTGCCTGGAGGAGCGCCAGCGAGCCACGGCCACGCCCTGCGGTCACCTCTTCTGCTGGGAGTGCATCACCGAGTGGTGCAACACCAAGGTGAGGGGCAGGGGACACCCCAGAGCCAGGGCTGCCATGGGCCAGGGCCACTGTCCTGCATCCTGGCCTCCCAGGCCCGGCAGCCTCTGCTCCCTTTGTCAGGCTGTTGGGAACCTCAGGGAAAGCCTGGGACGGATGGGCTTTTCTCCCTGGCTGTAAGCGCTCTTGTTTACAAAGCAAACAAATACATTTAAAGTTCTCACAGACTCCAGGTACAAAACCTCCTGCCAGTCCAGACTGGCACCTTAGAATCGCCCCAAGCATGGAGCTGTGGTGGCTTATGGGAGGTAGGAGCAAGTAGACAGTATCATCAACAAAGTGAAGGCAGAATCCTCTTTCTGGATCAGACAAATTGAGTAATTACAGACAGGAGCTTGGCTTTCAGTCAACAACGCTGTGCTCCTAAGCAAAACTCCAAGATCTGTCCCCTCCCATGCCCTGGGCCCGATGGCATAGAAAGCATCTTTAGAAAGAATATCTCATTAGGAGGCAATTCTAGCTATGCACACTCACTGGCACGGAAGGTGAGCCAGACAATCAATCTCTGGCTCTTAAAAAAAGCAACCTGATCTAATAGTGAAATAGGGGAAATGATGGAAATAGGAAGCACTTCCAAACATCCTTTTTTCCCACCTCCTTGGTTTGCAGAAGAGGAAGCAGGCTCAGCAAAGTAAAGTCTTAAGAGCAGAATTAGAACTGAAATCAAAGTCTTGTCTGCAATAATAAAACCTACTACTCATTCTCCATAAAGTTGGGGGAGTGGAGGAAGAGATTGCCATTACCTTCTGAACTCTGTTAGGTTTATGAACAAAACCTGTTTTCACTGATCAGATTTTTAAAAATAATGCAAATACTCTGCTTAATTTTAATGAGGGTCAAAAATTCAAATGCATTTTTGCCTTAATTTTTAAAAAGCTGAATTAGATAAAGACCAACTCCTACCTACATGAGCTAGTCAAGGGAAGAAATACTGAGATAATCTTTATTCCTTCATCTTGAAATCATAGCATAAATATGAACATGAAAAAGGCAGGCTTTGGTTTTTTCAATACCTTCCACATTGTTGGCTCTCTGTAGTATTTTATGTTTATGTAGCCTATTTCTCCTAGAAAGCAACAGGAATTTAAAAAGGAATATAAATGCTTAATTTGAACCATCTTCATTTTCCCCACAGACGGAATGTCCCCTCTGCCGAGAAAAGTTTCATCCGCAGAAACTGATTTACCTGCGACATTATCGTTAGTCCTAGCAAACCCAGCTCAAAGAGCAACAGAAGAAAAGGAAAAAGCTCTCAAGAATTATGTTTTTATTAATGGACCAAAAGCAGAGTTCATTTTAATTTATCCAGAATCATGATGGTGACTTAACTTGCACTGTAATTATCAAGTTTGTTTTCGAAATCACTGTATAAGATGCTTTGATTGCTGCTCAGATATCGGGGATGGCGTGGTGGGATCCAAGGACAGGACTTCAGACAGGAATGCATGTACACACTGGAACATACTCAGAAAATTCACCCGGGGCCTCAGACACTGTTGCTAAATGTAGGTATGTCCATCTTCCTTTCTAACTGGGCTGAGATAACTGAGTTGACTATTTTGGACAAATAGTACTTCTTCTAACTTCCTTTCCTCCAATTTCTGTGCTACTTGAAAAGTTTTTGAGAAGTCAGTATTTTGCTTATTCAGAAAAGGGTTCGCTGTGCTTATCAAAAAAGCAGTGTTTTAGGTTGTCTTCCTTACCCACAGTAATGCATCAGAAACCAAATTCTTTGGAATTTACATTCTAAGCAGTCAGTAATAAAGGCCTGTGAATATATTATGGCATAATAATTTCAGTATCAGGTTTATTCATGAATGAATGATTCAGGAAACTTGGTAATTTATCCAAGTACAAACAGTTCAGTTTCAATAGTTGGCCACCAAACAATGAATTCCCCAATTCACCTACTAGGGCTTGCTGGTGTGTTAACCCAATCTCATATTTGGCACACACTTTTGAGAAAAAAGTCAGTTATTCTCCCATAAAACAAAACAACAAAACCCACCCTTCAGTCCACTGGATAAACATATCTATCTACTCTGCTACTAGAAAAACCAATGCTCTGGCTGGTGATTCAGTTCCTGCCTCTCGGGATGTGCGACACTTGGATGTGCTTTCCCTGCCAACAAGGTCAGGCCAACTCATGAAGACATTTGCGAGTCACACCCGTTGTCTTTTTCACCAACCACACAATTTGACAGTATTAAGTGGAAGGACCTTGACTGGAGCCCAGGCTAACCAGACCCACCTGCTATCAGGCGTCATAAAGAACACCCTCTACAAACCTCAGGTGACCCCTTCCTTTTGATCCATCAAATCTCTACTTCACAAATTCATGAATTGTTTCAATCCAAATAAATCTATGGAAAAATAAATCTTTTCAATTCCACAAATAGCAATTATAATTGCTATTCGTTGAATAATTTTTCTAACATGATATTTTAAAGGTGCAACAGAAAAGTGTCTTAACTTTAAATCTAGCAAAAAGATTATTCCTGTTACACCTTTAAAAACATTCTAAGCAACCCCTCAGCATGCTAGAAGCCTAAAAAGGTAAAAGGAGGCTCTTAAAACTAAGATAATTTTCGTTTCTTTCCAACACAAACTACTTCCCAATTAACTTTTAATAAAAGCTGCCTGCAACCACCCTTTAGTTTTGAAGACAACAGAACAGTTAAGTTTCTCTCCAAGCAGACTGAACCCAGTCTACATTTGGAGTCAAGTATAGTGGGTTACAGGACCAGAGAGGTTATTAATATCAGTTAAACAGGGGGATTCCTGCTAAGCACAGGAAAAAACACATGATCAACTTCCAAGTAAACCATCTCCAGAAAAAAGGAGCACTCACAACAAAAGAAATTTGTTTGGTGGAAACACTAAATTCAATGGCTTTGTTTTTTCGACATTAAGCTTAAATAAGGGCAGAAAAAGATAAATGGCGGGGGGAAGAATTAACATGCTTTTACTGTGTATTTTTAAAAGTTATAAAATTTCCTTAAATTCATATTTTTATCAAGTGTGCAATATGGTTGTACCACATTTCACTGCTTTTTAAAAAACATTTACAATAGAAGACTATCAATAATACTTTGGATGTCTGGGAAACCTATAGATGGGAGAGAATGACTCAGTTGATAACTTGTTTTAAAAAAGCACAATGTTTCAATTCTGATGCTTATTTAAATATGAAGTTCATATAGAGGGCTGAAGTTTTCAATTTTCAAGAGCACTTTTACTATAATCTGTTACACAGAACAAAAAAAAAAAATCTTTTTAAGTGTCAATTCTAGGAATCCCATAATTGAACACTGCATAAATATCAGAATAATAATGACCATATCCACATCAACCCCCAATCTCAGCATCTACAATTAAAGAACATTATTAAAAATAGCTCTCAAAGTATTGGATCTAGGCATCGCTCTAAGATTGGGGAGCAAATACATAAATTTTCACCATGGTATGTAAGGCCATAGTGGCAATTCATCCAGAGATTTCCTATTTTTCTGTCAGCTAAAATGATTCAGTTGCAGAAAAAATTAATACTTTTATTAACTGGGTTTTTTTCATGGTGTGTGATGAGTTGTAGTGTTCTTATATAAAGACTAACACAAGAAAGGGGACACTATCTTTAATAAAGTCTGGAATTAAAAAGTCACTTAATAAAATTTTAGAGTTGTTTTTATCACATCAAAAAAGTTTACATGCAGGTCATAGTTCTTTTTTTTTTCCCCATAGAAAATGAAAAGCTATGTGTTAAAACCCACAAAATTGGTCTGTTACTGCCAGTTGGGTTGATTTTGGAAAGGGAAGGGGAAAAAGTTAAATCAAAAGCAAAACAAAACACAAACCCCAAAACAACCCCCCTCAAAAATCAAAGAAATGAAAACAAAACAAAAAACCCAAAGCAAAACCAACCCCACTTCTTTAAAGTACCAAAGAAATGTGTCAAAATAATTTCAAACAATGAAAATATATATATTTATATATTTATAATTCAGGGCCCTCAAAAGAAATCATGGTCATTAAGAACAAAGTTTTGAGTCATTATGAAAAGAGCCAAACTTTAAACATCTCTAGTAAGATGCAATTAAGAAACTGGCATTAGATCCCCATACACAGTTACTGGAAAATCACCTTTAAAATGTTAAGTTCTTTAGGAAAAAGGCAGCATTCAATTTATCATCAGATCTATATTCAATGACTTGATTATGGCCCCCAAATATCATGCATGTGCCCAGACAGCTGAAGGTTGTCGACTGCATCTGAGGGAGGCCTTAAGAGACATCCTCATGAGTACTGTACCACTTAGGAAGCAAAAAGCAGCTCCCAGCATGCTTCCCTCCCTCTTTACCCACTCACACTTGAAGCACTCGAGGGCCATGCAAACGGACTGTGATGGTGACGGAGAAATGTCACCTTAACATAAGACTGTTCACCCACTGTCGCAGTCTACCAGAATCCCTTCAGAGTGAAACACGTGACATGACCGAAAAATGAACTCGATGCAATTTGGTTTAAATGCCAGCGTCTTCAAGAACCTCTCTGGCATTTCAGTTACAAATAATTGAAGATCCTTTTTACAAAGAAAATTTCGACTCCCTCGTAATCAACTACTTTATATGAAGAAAAAAGGCATTGTTACAATGGCTCAAAACGGTTCTTCTCGGATTATGTGGCGACAGGGTCAGTTCAGATTCTAACTAGCAAATGTCTTCCCCATGTCTTCCTTCCCTTTGTATTTCCTCTTCCCATGTGTGAATGGTATATACCTGTATTTTATCATATGCTGCAAGAGAAAGATAATTCAATTACTTATAGGTACAGCCTCCATGGGACCAAACTCATTCAATGTCCTCTGCATCTTTTAGGGAGGAGAAATCTATGAAGTTATGATCCAATTCTGTCATTGTACTCTCACTACAATACAGTGTCATCTAGCCGGACTGATCTGGCAAAAGACCCAGAGGTACAAAAGTCCAAATCCTCCAGGAAGATGTCTCAGGGCTGGGAGAGGGCAAGCTGAAAGGATGCTGCAGTATAAGATGAAACACTATAGCTGTGAGAGCAACATGTCTAATAGGCAAATGCTCTGTCCTACAAGAAGTCCCTAAATTTAGTAATATGGCCATGGCAAGCCAGACATCAGGTAGCCGAGGCCTGGATAAACAGCTGCAAGCCAATTACTGTTAAATGCTAAGTGTAAGGAACAGGTAAAGGAAGAATGCCACATCCCTGCCTCACTTGCCTCATCAGTGTGTATCTCACCATTAGGGACTTCCCTCCTCACTTGAGCCTTCAAGAGTGTGGACTCAACCACCACCCTCCACCTGACGTAACTCCTGATTTCCTAACAGCAGCAACCCCCACTCCAAAGCTATCTATGTAGTTTGTGTGTGGGAATGTGTTTTGCACTTGATCAGAGATTATAAATTCACTTCTGTCTCTGTATCCACAGTGCCCAACACATAGTAGGTACACAAAATAAAGCCTTCCTCTCATTTGAAAACTGCAGCTGAACAGCACAGGCGCCCCCTGCCAGGCTCCCGGGAGGACGTCACTACCACTGGGGGCACAGTCCAGCATTTCCTGGCTGCATCTTACCTTTATTTGCCTCTTCATGGTGATACAGAAAAGCATGACAAAGTACATCACAAGGATCGGCCAGAACACTGGGACATTGAAAGCATCAAAAAACGTACAGATCATAGCAACAAGAATGCCCTTAGTGGCAGAGTGCCTGAAAGCCAAGAGAGAAAAGATGAACACAACCGTTGACAGGCCTGCCCACTGCAGGGTCGCTGTTGGGGCTGTACATATGCTGACAGTCTCAGAGCTCAAAAGAAATGAATATGAATTGACTCTGGGAAGTATTTCTTGAAATAGTGTCATTTACCTCTATTCAATAGCATAAAGTACTGTCTATCTGCCCACTAATATTTCACCACCATGAACCTTATTCCCTAACATCTCACATATATTCTCCAATTTGTACTGAAGCAGAAAGATAAAAACGGCACTGCAGTACTCAGTCAAAGCTGAACTCCACCAAAACCAATGGGTTTCTGGCAGTACTTTGGACTGAAAACAGATTACACATCACCACATTTGCTGATGTAGATATGATGTCTATTTCCACTTAAAATCCAGATATGGAAACACTGCCTAAACCTTATATTCAGTACAATGATGGCACCGGTTATATAAAAGAAACCCCCTTGGTTTATGGTAGTAACCCCTTAATTTATGATAGTTCCTTTAAAGAAAAAAATTAGAAGCAATTTATCTTTGTTTGTTTTTCTACCAAGGAATAAATGAGATTACAGTTAGTGCCATAAAACTCAATCATAAATGAAAGATTTAAATTGGTCAAGACACTGCAAAAGTCTAGAAATATATTTATTTCTAAATTATGACTCTGGCCTTTACACTTACATGTCAATGTGCCCAATTCAAAATGAAACAATGAGAATTCACTTACCAAAATTTAAATTCTGGAAGCCTTCGGATGAAAGGACGAAATTCTTCATTTTGTTTTGTTGGTAAAGAAGGCCCTTCATCTACAAAGTGGCATGTAAATAAGGTGAGATAGCTTGCTTTCAAAGAAGCACCACTCAGACTACTATCATAACAATTAGCACATGTCTGAGAACCCTAAAACTTGCTCAGAGCTATCATGAAATCAGCTAATTGTAAACTCCCAGTCTAAGGAATGGTTGTTCACTTTTAAAAATTGGTTCTTTTGTTTTATGGAAAACATTAACAATATTGAGTCACATGAGATTCACTTTATGGCAGTCCTCCCCCCTCCATTTTATATTTATTCATTTTACAAAACATTTAATGACATACCAGTTAAGAGACAGAGTTTTACAAGGACCACATGAAACAAAACATTGATCCTATTCAATGCATTCTAAGACTCAAACAGGCATCAAATACAAATCTGTATATTTTTCTTCCTAAGAACTAATCTCACAAGGTCACTCCTTTCCTAATATCTTACAAATGCCATTATTCAACAAAAAGGGAGTACAGTATTATTCTACAATCAGTATTCTAACAGGGAGAAAAAAAATACCCAATCACCTTTTTTGATAAAAGAACATAATCTGAAATGAACCTCTCTATGAAATGATAAACTTTGGTTTTAACTGTCTTTCCAAGACTGCTCTTCTTCCCTGAGCTTTTCTGCATAAGTGATCTTCTAGCAGTGGGACTGGGATTCCCTCTTCATGGAGTCCTCCACCCTGCCTTCTTTCTGGTAAAGAAGCCCTTCCAGACCAACCATCTGCTTCTGCAGATTGCTTCTCCCTTCAGAGGTGGAAAGGGAGATACTGCATAATCATGGAACAGTGACCCCAGCGGCTAATTTTTGGAGACATCAAACCCTGCCAGGTGAACAGGTCTCCTAAAAGAGCCAGCCAGTTTTAAAATACAAATAACTAACTTGGAAACCAAAGAGTGTAGCTTGTTTCTGGATAATGGACCCAGAATGACAAGTAGCTTACATTATAGAAAAACTCTTTCAAAAATGTACTTTACCAACTGGAAAAAAGCAAACAATGTAACTGACACTGACACAGGGTGGTGATGAGCTGGAAGAGAGGGCAGATCCTATAACCTACCATCACTAGCAACAAAACCTTGGGCTACAGATGCTTTCACTGCCAACAAAAAATCTGACAGTTGAGTCTAGGAATGATGGATCTCACCAGTTCCCCCATCACCAAATATTCCCAGACAATGGTCTGACCCCAGCATACCTGAGTCTTCCATTAAGGAGGGATCTACCTTTGGCGAAAGGAAAGCTATGAAAAGATTGAGGTGGTAGATTCCCAAGGCGTACGTCACGATGTACCAACCCTGAGAGAACAAAACCAAATGTTACAGACGCATCAGCCCCATTAACAGTTAGCGCAACCTAACAGGGGCTGTTCTTTTCTTAGGGTTTTGCTGGTGAAGTCTTGGAAATCTTTTCTTTGACTAAATATTAAGCTATCTGCTCATAGGGATTTGTCGTCATAATACAAAGTTCTATCATATGTGGGAAAGACAAACATTCATTTCAGGTTAACTTACATATCTGGCTACTTTGTTGGGATATTCAACATAGAGCCCAAATTGCAACATTTTTCAAGGACATAATTAGATCTAAATCTCTACACTCTCAACTACATATAGAATTTTGAAAAGCAAACCAAAAATAATTGTATTAAGCAGCAGAAATGCTGGTCAAGAAGGGTAAAGGCAGCTAGGTAGGTGGCTCAGTGGGTAGAGTTCTGGTCTTAGAGTCAGGAAGACCTGAGTTCAAGTTTGACTTCAGATATTTATTAACTAGGTGACCTCGGGCAAGGCATTTTGTTTGCCTCAATTTCTTCACATACAAAATGGGAATAATAGCACCCCCCTCCCAGGATTGTTGTGGGGATCAAATGACAGAATAGTGATAAAGTATTTAGCATAATGATGGGCACAAAGCAGGTGCTAAATAAATGACTGACGATTATGTTCATTATGCCTGGCTGTTAATAATCCAATTCCAAACTCATATTACTAGACACACAGTAAAATGTATCCCATCTTTGCTCAGAGGGAAAACTAGAACCAGGAAATCAGAATGACTTTTTTTCAAGTCTTCGATTGAGAAGAAAATACTGAAAAGAGACAAGAACTTGGACATTGTCTGCCACAGGCCTGCTTTAAAATAAACTTATTTTAATAATGTCAAGTTCATCCAATGAGAAAATGGTATGGTTTGATCTTAATGTATAAATCTAAAATACAGTTAAGTACAGAAAGTTAAGGGTAGTTTTTAAGATTCATTTATATATTATATATAATATAGTAGCTGAATGCTACTAAAGCCACAAAGAGTGAAGATAAGGATTTCAATCATTCTCATTCTCATATTTCTTACTGACAATACTAAATTTATCTTGCTTTTGCAAAAGACCTCTCTGAAGATCTGTGGGGAAAAGTACATTCATAGTATTATTCTAGCAAAGGTCACATACATAAAATATCCTAAGAATTCCTTTTATTCCGTTAGAATAAGCTTCCAATAGGGTCAAAATATTTTAGAGATGAAGGGGACTATTTCAGTCCCCTGATTTGGAGATGAATAGGGTCCACAAAGTGAAAGGATATGCCTTACTCAGATTCAGATTCAAACCACATTTGACTCAAAACTTCCAAATTACTGCATAATTCAAAAATCCCCACCCATTTCTTATAGCTTTTGCAGCATTATTTTCTACTAATAAGCATGACATCTCTCCTTGAATTCTGGAAAGCAGTGGAGGGAGGTATGCCCAGATTTTTGTTATTTCCTTCTCGCTGGGGTACTTAGTCCAACAGTGCCTTTCTACTGAGATTACCCCCAATTCAGCCACCCTGAACATGTTATTGACTGCCAGCCCCACTCTGGCTGTGACACCCTGAGAGCAGGGAGTGTTGGTAGGGGTGCTGGCTCACTGTCTTTCTTTTCTAAGCTCGGCCTAGGACCTGGAACATGGCAGAGGTGTCACGAAGGCCCACTGATCTGAGCAGACCCCAAGCTATAAAGACTTCAATCTCACAGTCAATATGATGATAAGTGGCAACAATGGCTTTCATTAGATAACTGAACATTTCATGTACAGAATGGGCCCTGCACAAACCACTTTCCTTTAGTCTTAGTGCTATATGCACTACCTAAGAATTCTCCCTATACTGGAGGGGTGACAAACAAGGGAAGATAAACGACAGGTGAGCAGTTTATTTCCCAATAAAATCAAGCCAAAATTTCCCACCTATATCACATTTTGCTTTGCACAGTGAAAACCCACTGGTAGTCAGTCAGAGGCCCTAGAGTCGGACTATATAACTCCATTAAGTGGCCCTTCTACCTTCCTGCTCTGAATCTTGGGATCCCAAATGTATGTCAAGACAAACTTACCAGCTACAAGCAAACAAACAATAATCAACTCTCCTTAGTGGCAATAAACAAGTCATTTTTAAAAATTTGAAACATATACATGTCCATTTAATCTGATTTTCGACATTTTGCCACCTCAATGTATGTATGTGCTGCTTAAATTAAAATGACCAATAGATAAATAAGAAAATATTTTTTTCCCCCTAATGTTAGGTTTTAAATCTGAACTTCTAAATCTGATTATTAACTTATGGACTACAAATTCCAAATCTGGGTTCTGCCATAAGCTAACATGTTATAGACTGTTCCAGGTCTGTTTTTTTCATCTCTATATTTAGAACAGAGAGACTTCTGATGGAAATAGATATCTTTGACAAAGAGAAGATCTAATTCAGTTCCAATTGATCAATGATGGACAGAAGCAACTATACCCAGAGAAGGAACACTGGGAAATGAGAGTGACCTGTTTGCATTTTTGTTTTTCTTCCCAGGTTATTTTTACCTTCTGAATCCAATTCTCCCTGTGCAACAAGAGAACTGTTCGGTTCTGCACACATATGTTGTATCTAGGATATACTGCGACACATTTAATATGTATAGGACTACCTGCCATCTAGGGGAGGGGGTGGAGGCAGGGAGGGGAAAAATCAGAACAGAAGTGAGGGCAAGGGATAATGATGTAAAAAATTACCCAGGCATGGGTTCTGTCAATAAAAAGTTAAAATTATTAAAAAAAAAAAAAAAAGAAAAAAAAGAACAGAAATACTAACTCTAAGATCTGTAATCATTCAATAAACTAACAAATTAACTACAAATATTAAAAAATAAAACCAACATACTGTTCTCACTTCAGCTACCTCTCTCTAATGTGCTTGCAATTCATTTAAGAACAAATGGCACAAAGAACACTGCTTAAGGCCACAGGCTCTTGGGTTTTGTGGTCTCTGTATCCACAGCATAGTAATCATAAAGAGGAAGCATTTGCTGCTATGGATTTCAGATGAAATCCAGATCTCACTTTTTCTCTTCTTGTAGTGTTAGGAAGAGCAGCACCTCAAGCTGCCCTCTGAAAGTTCACCCACCCCTTACAGAGAACCAAAGCCCAACACAGCACAAACCCAGAATCTGATGCCCATCTATCACCATGCATTTCTGTAACCTACAAGCTGCAAAGCGTCTCACGTAAATGTTTGTAGAATCTATAGAGATTTTTGTTGCTATTTAGGCATTCTTTACTCATATCCTCCTCTTCATGACCCCTATTTGGCATTTTCTAAAGAAAGACATGAGAAATGTTCCATGTGCCCTTCCACTTATTTCTTCCAAATGAAATGCTGCAGACTTTGGGGCTAATTCATTTAAAGCGTTAGCATTCTCCAAAATTTGGAATTGACAAGAAAAAAACAGATTGAGTACAAAATTTTTGTCTAATTTAACATCTTAACCAGAACAAAGTATTTGAAATTAAATTCAACAAGAACGTATTAAGTGTCTACCGTGCATGTGCCAGGCACCATGCTATATACTAGGGGCACAAAGGTGAAAACTAGCAGAACTTACCTTGAAAAAGAGTGTGTGTGTGTGTGTGTGTGTGTGTGGTGGGGAGCATGACAGAAATACAAATACAAAATGCTGAGAAGAGAATACTTTCACAGGGTGCAAGAGTGCAGGCAGTGCTAGGTCTGGATTGGGAAGACTTGAGTTCAAATATGGCCAGCTGTATGAACCTGGACAAGTCACTCAACCTGTTTGCCTCAGTCTTCTCTGCTATAAAATGGGTATAATAGCCCCTCCTTCTCTGGATTTTGAGGATCAAATTAAGTAATAATTCTAAAGTGCTCAGAACAGTGACCGGCAGAGAGGAAGCACTTTATAAATACTATTACACTGTTATTATTATCACTAGCACTATTATTATCAATGCTATCAATAAAGGTGGCTATCCAAGCTGGGTCTTGAAAGAAGGAACAATATGAAATATAAGGTCAACTAAGGCTAAACTGATACTTGTCTGAATGGCTGGAGCTAAAGAATAGGCATTATGTCACTATGGAGAGCAGAGTCCCCCACAGACCAATGCCAAACCCTGTGCCATTTAACAAAACTATCAAAGATAGTTTAAAAAATATATATATAATAAAATGAAAAGCAACTCATCAGATGGGCCAACGATGGCTCTGAAAGGGACAGCTGACACACTGAAAAGGCGTCAGGATACCAAATCTCGACCAGCTAAATCCTGGGCTTAATCTAATAGCATGAAATTCAGTAAGAATAAGCGTGTAGTCTTACACTTGGGTAAAAAAAGAAAAAAAAAAAAGCATAGCAGGAGAAAAAAAAAAGCAAAAGCACGCCCAGGAAGCATTTCTCTAAAAAAGATCAGTTATCTCAGTGGACAAAGTGAGCTGCCAAGAAAGCCTGGTCCAGCCTCAGAGGTGCAGCCAAAATGGAGGAACAGGGTGGCCCCAAGCAAGTCCTGCCCTGAGTCAGCGCATAGCTCTGCACACCACATCTTAAGGACACGACAATCCAGAAAAAAATGAGCCGTGTGGGGAAGGGGCTCTGAGGGAGGGTCAGCTCAAAACCCTGAGAATGTTTACCCAGGAAGGGGCCTAAGAGCTATGAGAGGGATCTGATTGTTCTACTGGGCCCCAGATGCCCAAGGGTAATCCAAGGCTGGACAGCAGCAAAAACTGCTCAACTATCTCACAGTCCAAAAGTCAAATAGGCTGCCCTACAGGCCTTCAAGGGAAGGCTGGACAACCAACTTACTGAGAAAGATGGAGAGGGTTGAACCAATAGCCAACGATCTCCTTCCCTACTCTGAAATTCAAGCTTTTAGCTAGTTAAAAAAACACACACATGAATTTCCAAAGTTATTCAGTCCAATTTCTTAATACACTGCTCTTCTTCATTTTTTTTTTTTGTCTTATCAAAGATTTGTTTTAAGGCAGCTTAATTCTTGTATAATGCTAACAGCATGTGAAGATGCTATATTCAGGAAATAGAATTTTTAAAAAGGACTATGATTTATTTCACAGTAGTTACTGGCTTATGAGGCCTAAAGTTTTAAGGCAAAAAACAAAACAAAACATAAGACGGCCTGTTTAAACAACAATGTAATAATTGTTATTATTAACAATAACAATAATAGTTTGCAACATACTGAAAAACAATGAAAAAGTAAATGAGATAGTTTTAAAAGATTATTTACTGACAAATGGTAATTGAATTGTATATCCCATCACAAATAAATCAATAAACATAATACATATAATTCAGTGATATAATATTTAACACTGCCCCAACTAGTATTGTTTCAAATAAGATAATAGTTCAATATCCATCATTATTTTAGTTCTTACCTACCTGTAATAGATAAACTCTAATCATGTAGATGAAACTTAGTCCCAAAGTTACAACCCATCGTACAGCTGTATAAGGAGTAGATTTGTCTAACCAGGACTGGTAAATCTACAGAGACAAAATGGTTAAAATGCATTTATATAGAGAACATAACTCCTCTTTGTCTTCCTTTAGATTAATGCATATTTTTATATATATATAATACAATGCTCCAGAAATAAGCTTCATTCATCTTTACGCTCGCACATACACACATGGAATGCAACCATTAGATCACCAATGAATCAATGACAAAAAACAGAAATACAAAATTTTACTGAAAAAAATGCTGCAAAGTTCAAATTGGACTTCAACTCAAGGCAATATAGTTAATGAAATTCTAAAAGAAATTTGTAATGAAATAAATGAACTCACAAGTTAATTTTTTTTTCATAAAATTCCTGAATTTCATTACTAGGCCTCAGCATATTTCAAAAGAGGAAATGATACTTCAGCCTATATTTTTCCCAATATAAAACAAAATAAACAATTTGAAAATCAATTATATGCTATTATGGATTCACACATACCTACATATTAAGGAGAAATGATTTTGATTAAAAATGCCACTACACATTATATATTTTAATTATATAATTAGAAATGTGTTAATATTCATCAATATTACATCATAGTAGCAAAAGACGGACAAATTCATAGACTGAATTCCATCTTGAAAAATTCCATCTTGATTTGCAACTTGAAAAAAGTTTTCAAAATAAATTGTATGGCTCATAAGAAATTGTTGGTAGAAACTGTGAAATTCAAATATACTTTGAAATGGGGTTTCATTTTGATTGTCCAGAGAGCCTACACATTAACATGCACAGATGTCCCAATATGAAGTGCAGCCTTCCTTCCTTTATCAATATCTCTCCCTCAAACTATTATCCTCTCCCCTCCTCTTTATTCCTAGACTTCCTCATCCCTGTACATTAGACAATTTTTCTCAAGGTTTTGCAAGGTCACTAATGACAACTGACTGCCAAAAGCAATGGCTTTTTTCTGACTTTCACTTTCCTGACCAGTCTCTGTACCTGACAGGGCAGACTACCCAGTCCTTCTGCGTACCATGGCTCTGTAATACATGCTTATGGTTTTCCCCCTTTCCCCAGCTACTCCTCCTATGCCTCCCCTTCTCCATTACACCAAGCCCTTATAGCTCTCTTTGTCTTCTTCCTTTGATGATCTGACTCTCAAACATCTGTCTAGAGACAGAGAGAACTCTGGTCTGCACAGTAACCCCACTGTCCAAGCCAGAACATCCTCCCCTTCCCCATCCTCACTCAATTCCTCTCTTTCTTGTCAGGCCCGATACAAACATCATCTCTTCCATAAGCTCCTGCCTCTTCCACAACGACATTCCCTATCACAAATCACATGGCCTTTTCCTTATACTCTCAAGTGCACAAGTGTATATATACATCTGGGACAGAGAAAGGGGGAGAGGAGGTAGTAGAAAGATCCTTGGAGGCCAGGCAGGGGAGTCTAGATGATCTCTGAGCAGAGCAAGGGTATGTAGGACCAGGTCTCTCGCTGCATGAGAGCAGTACCACAATGTTCTGAAAGATGGGGATGCTGAAGAAAGCATGCAGGTAAGACCAGGTGGGCCACTGCAGCAGGGCTTGTGGTACTTAGGGACTGAATTATTGGGGAGCAGGGGAGGGGGGGAGAGAAGAGAGAAGAAAAGGGAAAACAGCAGGAGAACCTTTAGCGCCTTCCCATTTCTGATCAAAGCTTAACTTTTTGATTCCAGCATTCAAAAGCCCTTTACAATTTGGCTTCAAAATTGCTTTCCAGAGTTATACTTTCCCCTTCATGTATTCTGAATTATAAATAAATTGGACTACATTCCACCCCCTAAGTCTATACTCTACTATTTTCATGTCTTTAGTCATTTCTTGTCCTTTTTTTTTTTTTTTTTCGCTGAGGCAATTGGGGTTAAGTGACTTGCCCAGGATCACCCAGCAAGGAAGTATTAAGTGTCAGGTCCTCCTGACTTAAGGGCTAGTGCTCTATCCACTACACTACCTAGCTGCCCCTCATTTCTTATCCTTATGGAAGAAACTAAAATGCAATTTCTCCTTTTTCCATTAACCAAAGTTCTTTAGTTTAAGACCCAAAGCACCGCTCACCCATCTCTGCATAAAGCCTTTCTGCATAAAACCTTTCCTGAAAGAGCTTTCCCTCCTTAAACATCTTAAAATATACGTTTATGCCTCTACATTGTACTCAACTCACTATTCTTTCTATCAATTATTCACCAAGATTCAATGTTTTAATTAAATAAACCATTTAGCCAAACAATTATCAACAAATGTATACTGGTTGGCTATAGCAGTGGTAAAGAAATATAAATATACTACCTGGAACTTATAATCTTGTTAAAGAACACAAATCCTTGAAATGCTCAAAACATTCAATAATTTGAGGAGACCCTGTTCAAAAGCAATTAACTGCTACATAAATGCAACATATTTAGGAGTTCAATGATACAAAAAACCTCTTGGAACCCTGTGGACTAGAATAGTAAGGAAAAGCTTCCTGGAGAAAAGATGAGCAGGACTTGGCTACACAGGAAGAATCAATAAGGAAAAAAGTTACAAAAGCCAAAGGTTCTGGCTGACTACAATTGGATCATTTTGGGAAATAAAATGTAAACAAAAAGACTAATTGAAGACTTCCTTATCCCTATCCATATGTGCAATGATACCCAGAGATGCCTTAAGCACATAATTAACTATTTCAGGAATACAATTACAAATAATTGTTCAATATAATTAGTCAATTATTTGCTTTTTCAATTACCCACATAAAACAAACCTGTCCGAGTCTTGTGAAAAATCTAAACACCACAGAAGGCTTCCCATGAACAGAATCTCCAACGCTGTCTCCTTCGGACATTCTGTTGCTGCAAACACATAAAGTATTTATAAGTTAAAGAAATCCAGAATATATGACTAAGCAGTTATTTGTAGGTTTTATTCTCCATAAAAAGTGCCTGATGCAACAATAAAAATAATCCAGCTACACTATTTCTAAGGTAAATTACCAACAACAAATATTTCTTTCCATATTGGTATAGAAAAAGATTCTTGGGCTGGGAAGATAAATTGTCCCACAGCCAAGCAATTTTGATCAACACTGTGACTTTGATGCACAAGATATCACAGATTCTTGGATCTCTAAAATAAGGAAACAATCAGACTGCTCAGTCTCAGGAAATAAATACACAACGTATTTGGTACCCAATCCGACATGTTGGATTTGTAACCTGCCTGCTTCCAAAAATATGAGATATGTGAATTTTTAAAATAAATAAGTGGTGTATTGGTTACTTTTGCTGAAATGCTTTTTTCCTCTTTTTTTTTTTGTTAATTTGTTATGAAAAGATAGGGTAGTGGAAGAGATTTGGAAGTGAGGATATTAAAAACAGAAGAGAGCAAATGATGTGAAGTAAAATATTTTCCTTTCCTTAATTTAAAAATAAAGATCAGTATTTAAAAACTGTTTCTTCCACTGGAAACACCAGGACTTTCAGTTCTATATATCAGTTTTATTCTTAGCACTTAAAGAAAAAATATCATGTATACTTCCTGGGAGGTGTCTCAGGTTTCTACTTGATAAAACAAGACAACAAATATCTGTTCTTAGTAACTTCATTAGGTTACTGTGAAACCATGAGGAAAAACATAAGTGAAAACTATTTAGAAGCAATATGCAAATAATATCCTGCAACCATTTTAATACCAAAAACCTAATATTATTATCATAAATGGAAATGTCAAAATAAAACTGAAGTCCTGGCCCCGCCCTTTATCTCCTACACCAAACTTAAACCAGTAAGTGGAAGAGCTCCACTCAGGACACATTCCTTTTTGACATATAAATCTATTGGCTCCAGAGTACAGATTTAGATCTTTCAAACAGGTCAGAATGGACTCTGAGCAGTGAAACTGTGCCACATCATCAAATTCACATGGTTATAAAAGTTCTAAATGTGACTCTATACTGTTACTTCCTGGATCTATCACCAATGGGTAGAACACAGTAATATGGCACTTCAGCTTTAGTTTTGTAAAACAAAGCTATTAAGAAAAAGTGTCAAAGTGTAGTAGCATATAAAATTTTTTAGGAAGAGACTTCCAATTTCACTAACATTTAAGAGGAAAAAAAAAGAAAGCTGTTTTAAAGAGAGTTAGGATAAATGGGTATCTAGGAGTAGTTTTCTACCAGACCTGCAAAAGTCTTACTAGAATTGGGTTCCTTTACTAATGGCTTCAAAACCTGTTGAGTAAGACTAAAGAGTCCTAGGACATGACTTGCAATAATAAATTTTTGTAGCCCTTTAAAATGCCTTCCTTCACAAATATGATTATGAACTACTAGCTCCCTCAAAATTACAAAAAAATTATAGTTAGGCAATTGTAGTAGTCTAAAAAATAAAACCTGTTGAGTGACAAATTTGATAAAATGGCTCAAAATCCCAATACCTAAGGTACTTTTCATGGTATCTGTGAAAGGTTACAAAGATGCATTAGCCATTAAACTGTTTTTAGTTGTAACAAAGAAATCTTAAGTGGTTAAGCAGTCTTAAGTCATTGTCTCCACAATTTTGCTTAGTTTTACAAAGATATACAATGACACCACCATTTGGGCGAAGGGGAGGGAAATCATTTAACTACATTTCCAAGAGCATTTCACAATATTAAAATATAAGACAAACGCTTCAAAACATATCTTTAAAATAATTTAGGTGCAATGCTTATATAGCTTTTCTACGTAAAGAAATAAATAAGGCTAGTTTCAAAATACCAACAAAAATGTTTCAAATCAGTTATCCCATACTAAAATGGAAAACTTCAAAAATCTCAAACTTCAACCAAATTTAAACAGTTTGGGAAAAGTCTTATAAATACAAGCACTTGTTTCAATCAGTTTTAGCTTCCCAAAGAGAACAAATCAATTAAGTCATTTATTTCACAACTAAGGGACTTAGAAACACAGGCTATAATAGCTCTTAAACAAAAAATCCCTCCATAAACAAGTGATTCTAAATCTAGAAATTCTAAGAGCTAAGCTGACTTTTTCACTTCGTGGGTAATAGCTTTAACAAAAGAGGAAAGGACCACAACTTTACATACAATGCAATTTTTGAAATAAAACTCCAAATACCAAGTCGTCTATTTTGAAACTAACAACGCAAATAAAAGCTTCACAAAATTTGCCTCAACAATAATATTGCTTCAAAATTCCAAATGTAAGTTAGTTAAACTAAGTTCAGACATTATAAAGTTTCAACTATGAGCAACCCGGCTAAGAAAGGAAGTCCACTACCTCTGGTTTGGCCCACCTATCTCTTTGTATTTACAACACTACGATATTAGTTGGATAACTGTTCTTCTTTTTCCTACTCAAGAATTCACATGGCCTATCAAAACAATTACGTTCTCAGACATGAAGCTCCCGACTGTTTCTAGTAACCATAAACCACAGACGCTCATGGGAGAGACAGGACTCAAATTGACCTAATTACTGTCTCATCATTGTGGGCAAGTGCACCCACAACGTCTGTCTGGGCCCTTGGCTATGGGCATCCCCACAGATGTCTGCCTTGCCTTTCTCTATGACACGAGGATACACACATATGCACACGTGGATTCCGCCCATGCACAAGGATGTCCGCTGCACATCTCATACATGACCAGCACACACGCCTGCCTCGCGTGCCACACCTACGTGCAGATGGCTGTGCATGTGAGCACACAGGCAGGTGGATGTCCGGCACGTCACACATGCGAACACACATGTGCACAGCACGCTCTACGCACGGCATGTATGCACAGCACACATTTAGGAGCCGCCTGGGTGCAGACCGCATCCGCACGCACGCCGGCCACCCGGGCACGGATGCACACGCAGTCCTGCAGGAGGCTCAGCGGCCTACGGACTCGCTGCACGCCCGGGGCTGCACGCACAAGAGCGCTCGCACCCCGCTCCCGCGGGCGGGACCCCGGCACCACCGGACCAGGGCGGCTGACTGCGAGAACACTGCGGCGCGGCGTCCGTTCCCTCCCAGACCAGGACGTTTCTGTCGCCGACCGCCGTCCCCTCCCCGCCGCAGCGGCTTGGAATCCCGCTGCCAGCGGGCAAGGCCGGGCCGGACCCGGGCGGGGAAGCCCCGAGGCCGACTCCGGGGGCGCGGTCGTCACCCGGGATGCAGAGCCCCCCGCGGCTCCGGCTCCACCCCGGGCGGGCTGACAGCTCCGCACTAGGCCCTGGCCTCGGCCCGAGCCGGCCCTACCGCCACGCAGCCGCCCAGCCCCGGCCAGGCCCGGGGCCCCTGCTCCAGGCCCCGCCTCCCCAGCCCCGCACCTCGCTGCGCCGCTGCGGCCGGGCCACGGCTCCCCTCAGGGCCACGGGAAAGAGGAGGAGGAGGAGCGGCCCTGCCGCCGCCGGTTCGCTGGCTTCGGGAGGCTGCCGCCCGGCACTTCCGCCCCCCAGCCGCTCCTCCCGGGCATCCAAGATGGCGCCCCACAGGAGGCGGGGCTACCGGGCGCCAGAGAGTTCCGCTTCCGGCGCCAGCCTCCGAGCCGTTGGGCCCTGCAGGACGGGCCGCCACCTACCCGGACAGGGAAAAGAGGAAGAGGGAGCCAGGGGCGGGCCGCACAGGCGCACTGCGCTGGCTGGGAGGAGATTTTTTTTCCCCCCTCTCCCCGCACCTGCCCACCCTCCGCCTCTTCTACTAGGTCATCACCTGAGATGGAAGCGGAAGCCCCGCCCCTAGCAACCAAAAGACCAATAAGAGCAGGAGCTGCGGTTGTCAAGGCAAACCGTGGCTGGCAAGATGGCCTCGGCTGACCAGGAACCTGAAAAGTCCCGCCCGCCTTACCAGGGCTCGATGCGGAGGATGGTGCGGGACGGTAACGGCTGTGTGGGGGAGGTCCCCCGGGGTGCCTACGGACGAAGGGTGCATTTGGGCCAGATGGATAATTTGTGACCCGAGATCCCTTCCCTCAGAGCTCCCAACCCGCTCCTATAGCTCCCAGGCCCCTCCCCTTCATGGCCCCCAGACCCCTCCCTTCCTAGCTCCCAGACCCTCCCGCAGCGCCCCAGAGCCCCGCTCCTATAGCTCCCAGGCCCCTCCCCTTCATGGCCCCCAGACCCCTCTTCCTAGCTCCCAGACCCTCCCGCAGCGCCCCAGAGCCCCGCTCCTATAGCTCCCAGGCCCCTCCCCTTCATGGCCCCCAGACCCCTCCCTTCCTAGCTCCCAGACCCTCCCGCAGCGCCCCAGAGCCCCGCTCCTATAGCTCCCAGGCCCCTCCCCTTCATGGCCCCCAGACCCCTCCCTTCCTAGCTCCCAGACCCTCCCGCAGCGCCCCAGAGCCCCGCTCCTATAGCTCCCAGGCCCCTCCCCTTCATGGCCCCCAGACCCCTCCCTTCCTAGCTCCCAGACCCTCCCGCAGCGCCCCAGAGCCCCGCTCCTATAGCTCCCAGGCCCCTCCCCTTCATGGCCCCCAGACCCCTCCCTTCCTAGCTCCCAGACCCTCCCGCAGCGCCCCAGAGCCCCGCTCCTATAGCTCCCAGGCCCCTCCCCTTCATGGCCCCCAGACCCCTCCCTTCCTAGCTCCCAGACCCTCCCGCAGCGCCCCAGAGCCCCGCTCCTATAGCTCCCAGGCCCCTCCCCTTCATGGCCCCCAGACCCCTCCCTTCCTAGCTCCCAGACCCTCCCGCAGCGCCCCAGAGCCCCGCTCCTATAGCTCCCAGGCCCCTCCCCTTCATGGCCCCCAGACCCCTCCCTTCCTAGCTCCCAGACCCTCCCGCAGCGCCCCAGAGCCCCGCTCCTATAGCTCCCAGGCCCCTCCCCTTCATGGCCCCCAGACTCCTCCCTTCCTAGCTCCCAGACCCTCCCGCAGCGCCCCAGAGCCCCGCTCCTGTAGCTCCCAGGCCCCTCCCCTTCATGGCCCCCAGACCCCTATCCGTCCTCTTGGTGCCATATAGAACCCTTCCCACCCGGGCCCTTGGTGGTGTGCAGTTTGCGCCCCTCAGTCCCCTGCTCGGACTCCGGACCGGGGCCGCCGGCCCCCCGCTGGCCTCCCATCTCCCCTGGCAGCGTCTTTCTCGGCTCTTCTCTGCCTTTCAGCGCCGCCCCCCACTTTGAGACGAAACAAACCCAGTTTATGCAGGGCCCCCCCACCCCCAGCCCGCCGCGGGTGCCCCCCTCCGGGATTACCGGATGTGCTTGTGGGATCTGGCTAGTCCCTCATTGTCCGCTCCGGGGCAGCAGAGGCGTCGCTAACGGTGCCCGGTACCCGGCAGGTGCTTAGTGCACGCTGGTGACCGAGGAGGACTATCAGTTGACACCCATTAGCCAACCAGACTTAATTAGCCTGTCGGGGTGGGTCCTGACCGAGGTAGCAAGGAAGGACCTCGGCCTGTGTAAAGCATCCCACTCTCCTGCCACAAGGCTGCCCAGTCCTGGGGGAGGGGGCTCAGGCTCAGAGCACAGGATCCGGCACTCCCAGCTCCTGCAAGTCTGCTGCTGACTCTCCTTCTCTCCCCTCCGTGGGGCACTGAAGAGGTGTCCCACTGACATGGGGAGCTCCGTCCGAGGCTCCGCA